>NC_068944.1:60941172-61267957 GCF_026419915.1 Harpia harpyja | reverse complement strand
GAAAGGAAAGGAATGGAAAGGAAAGGAAAGGAAAGAAGGAAAGGAAAGGAAAGGAAAGGAAAGGAAAGGAAAGGAAAGGAAAGGAAAGGAAAGGAAAGGAAAGAGGAAAGGAAAAACCAACAAAATTTCTCCAGAAAAACAAATACAATAAAAAAGTAGAAAATACCAAAACTGGGGAAAAAAAAAAAATCACTACAATAACAGGAAAGTCATTTTTATGTTCAGTTTCCTCCTTTCTCATTTTAGATGTACAAATGGCACGAGTTTTATTTGCAAGTACTTCAGAGTTGTGTCCTATACTGTTTAACTATACAGTCCTAAAGAGCTCACAGTACTTTATTGATCAACAATTTGATGGGTAATTCAGCTACAGAAGGCGCTGTCTCCATAGTAAGAAAAGTCAGAATGTTTCAGAGTATAAGTTATAGAATAAATGATTTGCCATATAAGTCATAGCTGAAGAAAAATTATAGATACATACGCTCAGCTTCTGGAAGCAATAAATTCACTCCAACTGTGCTCATGTTCATCAAGATCTTGATAACAGGGTTACTAGAGAAACAGTGTGAAAACAAAAATGTTTAGTTTTTATTCATGACCACGTGATTCTAAGTCCATTCAGTCACCAGATGATACACTGTAATGGATTCTACATCCTAATTTCAGTGAATGACAACTTTAAACATGAAATGGTAAGAATTATTCAAAGATATTTAGTGGACACTAATGAAGTAATAGCAAAATTGAGAAAAATAAGGAACTTAACATCCAAGTTTAATTTAATTCAAATAATTAATATTTGAAATGCTGTTGTGCTGGTTTTTATTTACTTAATAGTGTTTGGTTTTTAAAAGTCTAGAAATAAAAAAGTTTTCATTTTATGTGGTGGTATCTCTGGTGTGAATGGATGGGTTCTTACTGCTTCACAATGTATTGCTGGGGTTATGCAAAATAATTAAAGGGAAGATCTTTTAAATAAGTAATTATAATTTCTGTTCAAGTTAGTAATGTGTAGCATGACTACATGTAAATGTACTTATACATATTTATATAATTATAAATTTTATTTGGAGAATCTTAATTATCAAATAGGCTTGGTACATGATGGTGAGCATGAAATAATGATGAAATCCTAATTCTATATTTAAAATATACAGTGAAAAGTGACACAGACCTTATTTTACTGTTAGCTGTTCTATATTCTTCCCTAATTTTCTTTTATTTCAAATACCAAAATCTGTTACTCCAAATTATATGATGTGTATTTTACATTCAGTATAACTTTAACGGTCACTTATATGTAAAATATTTTAATGTCTGTTTTAGCTTCTATTACCTTTACTTAATATTTGAACATAATATTTGAATACCTATTAGTTGTACAATTCATTGAAATCTGTCAGATCAGGTATGATCCATATCAGTTTCTATGTAGTTGTATAATGAACTGCTTTTGTGGGAAAAGTAAAGACAATTAAAAAAAGAAATATTATCTTTAGCTATGTGTGTTGTACTGCCTCAACAATAATTATTCTATATGCTAATTAGGGACATTTATTAACAGTGTTAAAGTAGTGATTTCTTAATGTAGCTAATTAAAAATGTCTTATGTTCACTCACAAATTCACGCCTTTGATATTCTTATTAAACACATAGAATGGCTACTTCTTAAGAGTAATATCAGCAATTTGCTAATTTGGACAGAATTAGCACTTGTCAAAGCATTATTTTAGAGGAAATAATTAATTTTCTAAAGAAAGAAACTGGTTTTATATGGAAGCATATAAAACCTCTTTTCACCAGAGATCTCTAATTGTCCTTCATTCTTTGTTTGATTTTAATGAAACATGCATCCATTTCTCAATCGAGAATGTAAAAGTATCTTCAGAACTCACAACTCCATCCTGTTTCCCTCTGTTACGGGTGAGGATAAAGAGAGGGCTGGCATGGGTGACCTTGTTATCGGTGTCTGCTATAGGTTACCTGACCAGGAAGAACAAGAGGATCAGGCCCTCTACAGACAGTAGGAAGCAGCCTCATGTTCACAGGCTCTGTCCTCATGGGGAACCTTCAGCCATGCCGATATCTGCTGGAGGAAAACAAAGCAGGGCATAAGAAATCCAGGAGGCTCCTGGAGACCATCAATGACAACTTCCTGACTCAACTGATAAAGGAGCCAAATGAGGAGAGGTGCTCTGCTGGACCTCATATTCACAAACAAGGAGAGGCTTATTGTGGATGTGAAGGTCAAGACAGCCTTGGCTGCAGTGACCATGAGATGATGGAGTTAAGGATCCTGAGAGGAGGGAGCAGGGCAAAAAGCAAGATCACAGTGCTGGACTTCAGGAGAGCAGGCTTTGACCTCTTCAAGGGTATTCTTGGTAGAGTTCCATGGGATAAGTCCCTGAAGGGCAGAGGGGCCCAAGTAAGCTGGTTAGAATTCAAGGATCACATGCTCCAAGTTCAAGAGTGGTCCATATCTACAAGCAAGAAATCAGTTGAAAATGCCAGGCCTGTGTGGATGAACAAGGAGCTCCTAGCCAAACTCAAACACAAAAAGGAGTTATACAGAGGGTGGAAGCAAGGATGACTAATCTGGGACTACATGGAAAATTATGCAAGATTAAAAAGGAAATAAAATTATGCCAATATTCAAAAAGGGTAGATAAGATGATTTAAATATTCTAGAACTAATTAATTTAATACTTTTTTTAGGCATATTAATAGAAATTCTGATATAGAATCAAATAAGGTATTAAAGGAAAAGAATTCATAATAATCAGAATGGCTTTCTAGATAATGTTACTCCTAAATATCTGACTCCTTTTTTTGATGAGACTGACAAAGCCACAAATGATTGGACCATTGCTCAGCTCACAATTCAATGTCACAGTTGTGACATTTTGATTTTTAAAAAGTAGCATGTTTTAAAAAAGCAGGGTTGTGAAGGTGATTAAGGCATTGGAGCATCTGTCATGTGGGGAAAGGCTGTGAGAATCAAACCTTGGAAAAGGTTGCTAAGAGGTTGTCCAAGTTGTGGAGTCTCCTCCCACCTTGGCAATGTTCAAAACCTAACTGTACATGGCCCTGAGTAACCTGCTCTATTTGCCCCTACTTTAAGCAGAAGGGTTTGGACTACATGATTTCTAGAGGTGCCTCCGAATATGATCTAGTCTGTGATTCTGTGGAAACTAGGAGATATTACATGGATTAAGTATTACCGGACTGACATATTTCAAAACATAGCTGTCTGTGGGGAATCTTGTTTGAATAGCACTTTTCCTAGGGGAATCCAAACTGTTTGATATTAAAACCAACACTATTAAGATTTTCATTAATGCTCTTGAAGTAAATATCAATTCACTGTTGATTACATTTGCAGATGACACAAAGATTGACAGAATTATAATTAATGATGAGGAGAGAGTAGTCATACATGAAGATTTGTATTGAAACATGAACTGGCCTCATTTAAAGAATAAAAAAGTGTTCTAAGAATAAGGTATGAAAGTTATAACTACAGACTAGGAAACTGTATCATGGAAAGTAGTGACCATAATAGGCTCTAGGGGTAATGTTTTATACTGTGTAACATTGCAGAAAAGTAGGCTAATCTTTGGAGGAATAAATAGAATAATAGTGAGTAAAAGTCAGAAGGAGATTTTAGCTCCCTTGTGATATTAATGAGTTTAGTGTGCACATTTTTAAAGGAAATTGAAAAGATTCTAAGAAACAATCAGAAAAAAAAAAAATAAAAAAAAATATCCCCAAAGAAATTACATCAGTTCACACACCTTGTCAGAAATAAGATTTCTGTAGAAGGCAACAGAAAAAGCTGTGAGGAAAAAAGTAGTATCTGGGACTTAACAACTGAAAAACTTAAATGGAAATTAAAGCGAAACTCAGTTTGGTATGTTTGTTTTGCTTTTTTTAAAGAGTGTTTAACTTCTATAAAGAACAGCCACAAGAAATAGTAAAATAGCTGTGTTTTGGTATCTTCAAAATGTATGAGATGTTTTCCTGAGTGTAACTTTACTCAAATATATGATCACAGGTTACATATGCATACTACTGAACAAAATACAAGGCAAGAAGATACACAGGATATGAGGTAATCAGACCTAGCTTTGTCTGCTCACCTTTTACTCTGTGCATCAACTTAGAACAGTTAGTAAAATCAAGGAACTTGCTACTTTCTATATAAAAGTATTTTGTACATAAATGTTATGATCCTTCTGAAAACATGAAAATAGTATTTTCAAATATAAGATGAAAGGTTTCTAATAAGAACAGGAAATTCTTCAAGCACTTTCCAAAAGGAAGATGAAATAAAAAACCACCATGTCTTAAAAGCCAGTGCTATTATGAAGCACCATTTTAAGACAGATATAATACAAACCATATACTCAGGTGAAATTCACATCAGTTTATTCATACTTTGGTTTCAACAGTATAAAGACCATTATATAATCTAGCTTGATGTTCTGAATATCACAACTTACAGTATTTTACTTGATCAATCTTGTATTAACCCTAAGAACTGTGTTAGAGTAAACTTAAGTTTCAGAAAATATTTTGTCTTAGTGTGACACTATTAAGAAATGGAGATCTCAGTGCACCACCTACAATGGCATTTTTTCCGGTATTTCAATATTGTTTCCATATTAAATCACTCTCACTTTGAAGAACAGGGCCACATTTCTAAAATGACTGGCTACAGCTCTCAGCTTTTAGTTCGTGTTACCCCATTCTTTGCTGCTCTGAAGATGATACATATTGCACCAAGGATTCTTTTTAACGTGGGGAGGTTTATACTGCAACATAATCTCTTTATTAAAGTAAACATAGTAAGCTTACCATAAGGGCACTTTTCCAGTTATTGAACCATGATATCATCATTTTTACATACTGTTCTCAAATCTTCAGTGTTTTTGCTGGAGATATCAAAACTTTAAACAACAGCTTAATATTGGTCTTCACATCTTATCCACCTGCTCACTATTCTTGTATAGATTCATTCAAGATATGAATCACCCAGTGTCTCAGAGGAGTAAACTGAGTGTTTATGTTCTATTTATCATCCAGCATGGCACCTAAATCACTTTCAGAGCCTCTGCTCTCCAGTGTAGCATTCGGTGTGCTGTTCAACAGGTTATAATCTTCTGATTTGGTATTCTAAAGCTTATCTGGTAGGCAGTTTCTGTTGCTGCAGAGATCCCTCTGACCAAAAGTCGCTGAGGGATCAAAGGATCAAAACCACAGCTTCTACAGTATTGACTTCAACAGAAGGACCTTCAAAAATATCAGACTTTTCTCTACCCACTTCTTCTGAGTTCTTGGGTACGCTGAAAAATTGTGAGCATGTAAGAGCATACGAGTTGAAGAATTTTCCCCATAATTCTGGTTAACCTTACAGTACCAAGGTGTGTATTTGAAGTCCACAGAGTTCATTCTTAAAAGAATTATGATTCATTATTTTAATTCATAAAAGTAATCAGTATAATTATACATCATTGTCAGTTGTTACCCTAATTCCACAGATGGTGAGCAGAGGCAGAGAGATTAACATAAAAATAGAGCTTACTGGGGAAAGAGTGAGAAAACTTATTTTTCATGATTTTTTTTTCATTCAGTTAAGAGAGTACTGTGGAATTTCAGCAGGTGCTCAGTTGGTAACAGCAATCCTTTCAGATCATTGTCTTTTTTCCTATCTTCAGTAGTTCAGAGTGTGTTTCTCCAGACTGCTCTGACTCAGGATTTCTGCCAGTTCTACCTTCATCTCCTGCCTGTATCCAGCTCAGGCCATCTCAGAAATCCAGTTACCGTACTAGCAGATTAACAGCACAGAGGAGACAAACTGGTTTCTGTCATTTCTTCTGCAAAGTTTTCACTCTCTGTATCAAATGAAAAAAAGATACTGCTCATTTCCAGGCTGGAGGCTGTTTAGTCTGCATGACACCATGGATTAATTTATTTGTGACGTTCTATCAAAAATTTGCTGAAAACAGAGGAAGATTGACTTTTCCCATTCACAATTAGGAAGATTTTTATAGGAAGAGACAACAGGGAGAAATGCCTTCCTTCAAATGTCAAGTTGCAAATTTGAAATACAGTATTGTTACAATTTATTAAAAACATGAATAAACCAAATCCCCCTATAAATGTCCCAAAAAATATCTATATATTTTCCCCTACCTTAAGTCATGTAACCGTCTTCACAGACTGGGTTTTAATTTTCATCAATAAATGTAATCTAGCCTAAGATAGAAGTGCAGTGAAAAATTAAATCCAAATACATGTTTAAAGAAAATGTTATAAAATATGGAAAGAAAAATTATGCTAGCTTTATGTGGTCCTTCCAAAAAAAGAAAAGTATCAGACAAACTCAGCAATAAGCAATAGAAATGGTTTCATATAACAATAATTCAAGAACTTTGAGAACATAATTGAAAATGCTATGCTAGTATTACAGTATTATCAAGTAAATCATAAAATGCCACACAAGTTAGTTTTACACTGAGACCGTCTTTATAGTTACTGACACGTTAGTATTTCATTTCAGTTATATAGGTGAAAATCTTTAATAATTGCTACCAATGACAGAAGTGAACTTCAAATAGCTCTAAATAAAATATTAATGCTGAAATTATTTCGAAGCATAACAAAAGCACCATTTTAAAATTCTCACAAGATTTATGCTCACTTTTTAATGCCACTACTATTAATTCATTATACAAAATCCCTTATTTAAATGCTTGACAAAAAATTTGAATTCACATTTCATCTACTACCATTGGCCAAACCTTTCTAGCATCCCTGTAGTTCTAAAATTACATGTTAATATTGAGGATAGTAAAAGGGAACTGTAGTTTCAGAAAAAAGCATTCAGTTTAGCCAGATACCAGATAGCTAAGTGTATTCCCCCTTCACAGAGTTTAAAATGTTCAGTCTTTTAACTGTAAAGATGATGTGGAAAAAAATATAAGTCTTCTGTGAGTCTATTTTTATTCCATTGTCAACAATAACTTTTGCAGATAACGTGACACTTATACTGTCACTCAGAACAGCATGGATCTTAACAGCATATTGCATACATCTATTTATGAGCATTTAGCTTAACATTCTAATGCATTTTAGAGCCCACAGGCATTGAAATAGCAGTAAAATGCACAATAAAAAAGCATCAGTTACATGAATGTAAATTAAAACACTTTATCATAAAAAAATAAAGCAGTCTTGTTTGAAGTCACACTTTAGAGTGAGAAAAAATCAGCACATAAATTTGTAAGGGTACTTTCTGCAGTTGCTCCACAAGTGTCTGTAGTTACAGTGAGGAATAGTCTTACTCTAAGATCTTTATGGATTTCTAGGCCTAAATTCCCACAATCGTCTGGTAACTTTTCTAGGAGCCAAGTGTATTATTTTAACTGATAGAGAGTTAGAACATCATGAAGTTCAAATTAATGATCCTGATATATAGTGATACATGTCTGTCTATCTCTTTTTCCAACTGCCTCCTTGTAGAACAATTTTTTATATGGTATAAGGTGAATGATTTGACAGCAGAAGAACAACAAATAATAGTTTAGTATAGGCTGAGTAATTCAATGAAAAAAATAAAATAACAACAGCAATAGTAAGGAAAAGAGGTAGTTAGAAATGGGAATTAAAATAACCAAGCAGTTCATCACCGAGGGATATAGACAGTTCCCTACCCCAAAATGTTCAGATGCTGTTAGGAAACTATTATCTGTGACCAGAGCTGAGCTGCCTTCTCTTCAGCTCATACTAATATGTTCCAAAGCTCTTAGCTTGAGCTTGAAGATGTTTCAAAATGAACAAACAACTCAACCTAAGTCATAGAAAGGGATTCACAACAGATAAAGGAAAACAGGTTTAAGCTCTTCTCTGCTTGTCGTTAACAAGAAGTCTGGACGATGAGTTTTCCTCGTTTCTGATGATTGTGTTAATCACTAGGGTACCATCTGTGCTACCACAAGTATCTTTCATTTTGAAATGGCTGTGGTTATTTCAATAGAAAGTTGGATTTTATCAAGTTTAAATTTATGAAAAAACTTTACCAAGCATATTTCATAAGAAAATTGCCCACCAATTAAGACAAAGTGCATAGTTTCCTCATGGTGTCAGATGCATATTTTGAATTGATTAATGCCCAAATAAAAGCTCAGCTTAGAAACATTCAAAGTTAAGTAAAAAAAACCTGCTCCATTGACTTCCACTTCTGTTTTTTTTCCATTTTCCATCCAAGTAGAAACCACATTCTCTGACTTCCAGTGGCTTCCTAGAGAGGTAAAGAAGGAAGTTCCCTCATCATGGGTGACATACAATTTGCCAGGACTCTGTGCTTATTTGAATTCCTGTCTTGCTCTTCTTACTGCTTTCTTGTTGTAAAGTTTCAGCCTGAGGGAGAATGCACTTACTTTTGAGAGCCTCACATGAAACTAACACGCTATGGCTGCAGTAGGAAGTAATGCATCAGTCCCCTGCCATGTTCCATCACATCCTTTTTTCCCATTGGTACCATTTCCATTGCTGTTGGAGCAGCTAAAGAAAAATGTGTTTGAAAGGGGTGATTTTCTACAACTCTAACATTTGTAGATGCAATAGTCTGAGTTTCATAGAAAGAGACACAAATGGGGCCAATATTTCAAAAGGTTGTTGCAATGAAGTGCTTTTGAGCAATGACTAGATATAAGATGTCTGTATGTCAGGGAAAGAATTAAGAAAAATGTTGAGTTAGGGTGCAAACCAGTAAAGAATAATAAGCAGAGACCAATGAAATGGAAAATCATTAAAACTAATTTGTTAGAAATTGAAATGTTACAAAGGGGTTACAGTTTTCCAAAGGAAAAATTAGTTTACTTTGTACATATTTTACCTTGTGTGAGTGTTACCTTTCCATAATTTTAACTAGAAGATAATTACTGCATACTATTAATTTCTAAATCAGCAGCACAAAATGTATGAATAGATAGTAATTTATTATGAGAAAAAATGGGCTCCTGGAATTTCAAATTTCAAGAATAAAAATGTGATAAGTAAAGAGCTATTTAAATTTTAAACCACTACTGTAAAGCATGTCTTTGGAAAAGGTGCTCCACAACCCCAGACAATTTAAGTGAAGATTAAAAAATGGCTGTAGGCACATGTTTTGCTGTAAATATGTATTAACTCAACATAGGATATTATATTATGTTTGTGATCAAAGTTTCAGGCGATTTTATTTGTAGTAAGTCCATCACCAGGTAGAGCTAAATGAGCTTTGCCACTCTTGATAAACAAGATGGCAATTCCAAATCCATTGGGATTTTGTACTAAGTAACTCCATTTTAGATACTAGTTTTTTCCTTAGCGCATAGTCTTGTAAAAAAAAAATCTTAAAGAATCTACCACTGATGCTGCAGATTGATATCTGCAAGATGTCAAGGAGACAAACACATGCAGCTAAGGCTACGTAATAATAATGAAAGGATCATTGAAATAATCTCTTGTTCATTTGACACTCCTACATTACAAAAGAAAGCATAATGGATTGTAGTCATAGGTGCCACTACTCAGAATTTTCCTCCCTCTGTTCCCAAGATGAAACAATATTACATTTAGCAAGAGTTTATTGAGAATGACAGGTAGACACAGACCTCTTGCTACCTACTTGACTCTACTTCTCTACATGTTTTGTGTGCAAACTGTGTAGGCAAAAGAGGTGTGGAGACATAGACAGTGTAATTCCTATCGTTTATGCATTTACCCCAGAACTTATTTTTTAAGACTTAAGCATCTCGCATCCTCTTTGTCCTGACTGTTCCGGCAGAGAACTGTGGAAAACTAATGTGCTTATCTTAGCGACATGACTGGTCTGTAGAAGTAGCATATCTAAATCATCTAGTACCTTGGGATTTGGGGATTTTCATTTTTTGGATTTTAATATATATTTAATGTGCATTGTTCAGATACATTACTTAGTATAGTATACATTGTTTAGGTCAGTTAGTATAAATTGTTCAGATCTATAAAGTGTTCCTTTCAAGCTAATGAATCTAGGTGGGGAGTTATACTATGGATAATGGAAGAAAATAGTAGCTGTAGACAACTAGATGAAAGGCTAAGACTAGCATGTTTATCTGAAGGCTGATGCTTGTCCGGACGTTGAATAGCGTTTTTACTGACTTTTGCAGATGATTAGTAGACTTTGAAAAGTCTGAAAAGTAGTAACTAATATTAGTTAACATGAAAACTCATTTTCTAAGACTGACCTTTTAAAATAAGCTGCAAAAGTTCTTTTGGAATTAAAACTGCCTGAGTTTTAGTATCAGAAAGAAGAGAAGGTAAAACAAATCTTAGCTTGTGCGTTCCCTCTGGGTTTTGGTATGTACTGGATATCAATCAGATCAGAAGATGGATTTGACAGACATAAATTTATAAACAGCTGTTGGATTTTTAATCTGTTGGATTTCTTTAGTAGCCTCTTGAGTAACTGCAGTGTGATACACAGAACATTGAAGCTGATGGAAAAATATTACACTAAAATCAATAAGCTTGGGATGTGACCTGTAGTTCCTGGACATATTTGAAAATCAGCTGGATGATTGTCCTGGTTTCAGCTGGGATAGAGTTAATTGTCTTCCTAGTAGCTGGTACAGTGCTATGTTTTTGAGTTAGGTATAAGAAGAATGTTGATAACACACTGATGTTTTCAGTTGTTGCTAAGTAATGTTTAGTCTAAAGTCAAGGATTTTTCAGCTTCTCATGCCCAGCCAGCAAGAAAGCTGAAGGGGCACAAGAAGTTGGAAGGGGACACAGCCAGGGTGGCTGACCCAAAGTGGCTAACGGAGTATTCCATACTATGTGACGTCACATCTAGTATATAAACTGGGGGGAGTGGGGGTGGGGGGATCGCCGCTCGGGGACTAGTGGGTCGTTGGTTGGCAGGTGGTGAGCAATTGCATTGTGCATCACTTCCATATTCCAATCCTTTTATTATTACTGTTGTCATTTTATTAGTGTTATCATTATTAGTTTCTTCTTTTCTGTTCTATTAAACTGTTATTATCTCAACCTACAAGTTTTATTTCTTTTCCCGATTTTCTCCCCTATCCCACTGAGTAGGGGGGGAAGTAAGTGAGTGGCTGTGTGGTGCTTAGTTGCTGGCTGGGGTTAAACCACGACAATGATATAACAGAAGTACCCTACAAATGTTATCTTTGTTGTTTTCATTGGGTTTTGGTGCCTGTTACTCCACACTAAGATGTATGCCAGAGATCTCCTAAGATACTTCTTTTAGGACACAGCTTCATGACATCCAAGCCTGCTGATTTCAAAATGTTTATTCCTAACAGAAATTATCTAACAACCTTCTGTGTTGCCAGAGGATTAGAAAAATGTTTCATACACAAGAGAGACATGCATGTCACATTGTTACTTTTCAAAAACAATAGTGTGTTTTTAACATAATTCTTAACGTAATTTCTACTCCTTTCTAATAATGGACTAAAAGCATTGCTACAACTTCTTCTTGCCTAGTATAGGACTGTCCTCTTCCTTTTATCTAATTAGAGTATCATGTGTGAGTAAACCAGTGATCCCCAAGTTTTTCAAGCCCAGGGAAAATGAGGTTGAGCAAGTAAGATGCTGTAACTAAAAATAAGATTTGCTTTTCCACAATTACCTTCCTTTATGTTTGTATATCCTGAAGATGTGACTAATATTAGAGGATTTTGCAGGTCACATGTCTACCACATCTGGGGAACCACAAGCATAAGGAGTCATAAGTAGAGTATCCATGAGGCTACCAGTCATATTTCTTTTCTCTCTAGCATAACAAATCATAAACCCACTGCTAAGAGGTCAGAGAAGTATACTAAGAAATAAAAAAAAGTATTTCACTCCTCCAGAGAGAATATTAATTGCAAATCTTGGCACCCTAGAAATTATTCCACCATGTCTTCCTTTCCTGTGTTTTAAGAGTGATACACACTTCTCTTTTTAAGCTTACTTTTATATGAGAAGAAATAGCTGAAGTAGCTACCCCTTCACAACCCAGAATCAAGTGTATATATCTAAGGAAGGAGATTCTTTTCTTCTCTGTTTCTGATTGGTTAGCTTGCGTGTATTCCTATACAGTTGTATGGCTACTGCAAACATCACTAAAATTTCCCCATGCATTTTTGGAGGCCTATTTTCTTTTAGGTTTTTTATTGGTTATAGACCTTAAAGACCAGTCCAACAAGGTGCTTAAATGGACCCTTAGACTACCCAAGCTGCCATTTAGTCATAGTATAGCTTCTTCTGTTCAGGAGAACAGATTAGAAAAGGCTGGTCTAAACCATAGGAGTCTAAGCTTCATTAGACACACAAGGTCACAGCTATTGCTCAGCATGCATCTGATTCCTACCAAAAGCCATTCAGGATCCAGAAAACAGGTATTTCAGAGTTTAAAACCTCTCTTTGGAAAGCCTACTCAGACTTACAGAATAAAATAGAGACTCTAAAAAGAGTCAGCTGGAAGTCATCTAGTTCAACTGCTTTCTCAGACTAAGGCTAACTTTGAAGTTAGGTAAGGTTGCTCAGGGTCTTGTCTAGCTAAATTTTCAGTATCTACAAGGGTAGAGATTCCACATACTCTGGCCATCCTGTTTCAGTGCTGTCTCTGTGATTTAATTTTTTCGTTATATCTAGCCAAAATTTTCAGCGTTGCTACTTGTTCCTCATATATTTTACATTAAACAAATAACATTCAAATCCTTCTGCTTTAGCAAGTAGTGCTATTTTCTGCTCACCTTTGGTCTCCAGGAAATTTGCAACCTGGTATTGTAATGATGCAGCATCAGTGGGAAAGATTGAAAATACTTTTCATTCTGGTTATGAGGTCAGCTTCAAAGCACACATATGGTAGTCAGTTGCATAAAGCAGCAGAGCACCAGAGGCATGACAAGCAGCAATAACAACCCATTTAGGCCATTATGCAAACCACTCCTTTAGATTAAAATAGCAAACTATGTTCCTAAGTCAATAACAATGTTTGAGATTCAACCACATTTTCAGAGAGGGACATAGCAAAATAGAGAGAGCCCTTTCTCTGTTGTTTCTTACATGCTTTTTAGCAGCTGACAGGTGCTGGAAATCACAGTCAAAACATCTTTTTCTTTGCTGTTCTTTTCATGCAGGATCTTATGTCAGCTAACTTTTAGGCACTGCAGAGCTGAGAATCAAGTTACCTAAATGCATTTGCTAAATCTAATTCTTTTTAACTTAGTTTTGAGAAGGAAGGTTACGATACTTACCTCTGGAGTATGGATGAATATCACAAATATGACACATAAACTCAAGTGAACTACTTTATGCCTTTTTTCCAATGGATCATTCCATCTGCATGATTGTGTCTGTTTATTTTGCTTTGTACTTGCTGATGTGCATTACACAGTAAGTTTCTCAGGCCAAACTTTTTGCCATCTATTTGACAGAATTCACTTTTGTATGTCATAAAGTCAAATATTTCAAGTAAAGAACACATGTTCCAAGAAAGCAATGCAGAGAAGAAGCAGGAGGAATAGTTTGATTCTCCTATCCACACAATGCTAATTTCCTTCTTTTATGCTATCCTCACCCAATGAATTGTAACAGCTCACATTTAAAACATTACCGAAACCTCTCTCTTGCATATAGACCTTACTTTTCTTCTAACTCCATTGCAAAGATGGCAATTGGGATAGGTCAAACCATGAAATAAATTTTTGAAATAATTAATCTTCTCTGCAAAAAGAATTGAAAAGGCTGAAAGTAGAGAGACTGTTCAGATCCCTGCTGGCAAGGCAATGTCTGGTGATAAAAGGAGAATACCTACCAAACATCAGTACCACCTACCACCATAATCTGGGAAATGCTGAGCATTAATGAAGAACAAGACTCACAGAGTGCATGCACATATAAAACTTGTTAATTTTGACTTGAACTGCAAGATATTGTTGTGACTTTTGTTCTTTATTTTGTGGTGGGTTTTTTGTTTTGTTTTTTGGTCTCCAAGGAATGTCTACAGGCATGATGATAACTTACACAATGCTTAAAAAATATGCCATAGAGAGCATGACCTAGAATTATCAGATTTTTAGTAGTCATATTTTAAAAGGTTTTAAAAAAACAGCAAACAGAGAGATTAATTCAAGTGCAGGATTACTCATGAGTACACTAATATTAATAGGAAACAGTCTTTCTTAATCTAAAGAAGTGGTATTTCATGGTTCTATAAATATCACTGACTTCACATACCCTTTCCTTCTACTTCTAGAAAACTCCTTGCCAAACAAAGTTCATATAGAACATTTTTCATGCAGAGATCTTCAAACATTTTCTAAAGGAGATCAGTGTCATTCTTCTGATTTAAAAATACACAGTTCACACATTTATATTTCTGGGCAGGATGTAAAACTCTTGAAAAAACACATTATATCACTTATATATCAGACCTTTTAGTTTGTAGTTAAATTTACAACTAAATCTTAAGAGGAATGATGTTACAGACATTAAGACATCCTGGAATATTCAGACTATCGTACTAATTTTATAAACATTTTTAAAAGCATGTTAATCATTAGACTCTCGACACAACTGACTTTCCCCTGCAGAATTAAAATCAGTTGGAGACAATCAAATTAAAACATCCAATACTTCAATATTGCCAAATAATAATTTTTTTTAATGTTATGTTCCCTCCCCTTTCGCAAGAGAAGGAACAAAAACTTAATTTACCTAAATCAAGTATCCTGGCTTTATAGTTCACCCAAGAACTTATAGGGTGACACTGACCAACACCAACTGATCCTGGACTAATATGAAATTCCTTAGAACTACTAAAGATTTAACAAGAAACCAAGGAGACCACAATTAGCTGAGTATCGGTACACAAGACAGATGTAGAAGCCATTTGTAATTGTAAAGTTACGTTGTATAAGGCTCACATTAATTAATGGTGTTTTCCATAAGGAGAACAGGCTGGCTACTGGGTAACTTTACATCTCCTGAGGCAAGCACAGTTTAATTTGGAAATGTACAGATTAAAAGCCTTAACCTAGAAGTAGTCAATTACTCAACTGACCCAACTGAAATTCCCAAGAAAGAAAACAGTCAGAGAGACTCTGAAGGCACTTAAGGAAGCTGTCAGAGGTCAGACAGTTAGTTGAGAAACTGAGATCAGATTTACAACTAAAATGCAGTCACTTACAGAATAGAATAGAATAGAATAGAATAGAATAGAATAGAATAGAATAGAATATTTCAGTTGGAAGGGACATACAACAATTGTCTAATCCAACTGCTTGACCACTTCAGGGCTGACCAAAAGTTAAAGCATGTTATTAAGGGCATTGTGCAAATGCCTCTTAAACGCTGACAGGCTTGGGGCATTAACCACCTCTTTAGAAAGCCTGTTCCTGTGTTTGACCACCCTCTCTGTAAAGAAATGCTTCCTAAGGTCCAGTCTAAACCTCCTCTGGCGCAGCTTTGAACCATTCCCACGTGTCCTATCACTGGATACCAAGGAGAAGAGATCAACACCTCCCTCTCCCCCTCCTCAGGAAGCAGTAGAGAGCAATGAGGTCACCCCTCAGCCTCCTTTTCTCCAAACTAGACAAACCCAAAGTCCTTAGCTGCTCCTCATAGGACATGCCTTCCAGCCCTTTCACCAACTTTGTTGCTCTCCTCTGCCCTCGTCCTTTTGTTCTGATTAGTCATACTAACAAAAATAAGGTGAAGACAGATAAAAGACAGAACATCATCACTGGAGTAAACATCTGGGACTGTTCAGCCTAGAGAAGAGAAGGCTCAGGGGGATCTTATTCATATATATAAATACCTAAAAGCAGGGAGCAAAGAAGATGGAGCCAAGCTCTTTTCAGTGGTGCCCAGTGACAGGACCAGAGGCAACGGGCACAAACTGAAATAGAGAGGTTCCCTCTGAGCATGAGATAGCTGTTGTTATCTCTTTAAGTATCAGTAACAGAACTTAGCCCATACCTCCACCTGACACCACCAGTGCCAGGCAATGATGAGTTCATCATGGCAATCTTCACTAAATCATTATGATTACTTAATTTTAAGAAGCTATATGTGCCATATGTCTTTACAAATTTGATTAACCTTTAATTATATCCTATTTTAGTCTATTACAGTCATTACCTAGACGAAAAATACATATTTCTGACAGATTATTTAAAACCCCACAAAACTAAAGCAACTTCAATTTCATAATGTTTCAATTTTCATTTTATCTTTCATTTCTTTTGTCTTGAGGAAAGTATTGGAGAAAATATGTAAGCATAACAGGGTTAACACTTATATGGGTTTTATATTTTCTCGTAGCTGACACTAAAACATTTCAGTTTGCCTGAAGTTAAAAGATAGTTCATGACTTTTGATGCATCTTCTCTTTATCCCTCCCATCCACATGGGCTTCAGGCAAGATGTGGGATGAGAAATGGAAAGGTCAGGATACTCTGAGGTTCCTCCATTTCTTTCAGCAGGTAACAGAAGATGTGATAAACATTAAGATACAGACCACATTACCTTGTCTGCTTTTGTGTTTATTACTGCCGCATTTGCCAAAGTGGATTATATTTCATTCATTCATATATGCCTAGTATTGAAGCTATGAGAGATTGACATAGAAATTCAAGTTTTATTTCTTCAATAGTCTTGTTGTTCTTAGAACATCAACAGTTGTCAGTTGTACATAGCCAATACTGTATAAATCATGAAGATAGACATCACAGAGCAGTGGAGTGAAAGTGTCATTAACAATCATCTGCAGAAAAATTTACTACATTAGATAACCATATTCTCTGAGTGTATTTACTGTAACATGCTTCTTATGAACTGATTTTATGATGAACTTCAAATAGAAATTTTCTGAAACATACCTAACTTATTTGTAATATGGAGAATAACAGAATGATGTTGTGTGACTTCCTTATTACACATATCAAGGTGCTGAAGTGCAAGTTATTGCAGAAGTACAAATAATCATTACTGCTGAGTGCAATCCAGTTGATTCACATCTCTATGCAGATGATGTACACATGGGATTAAACAGCTCATCTTCAATAGTTACAATGCACAAAGTACACACTAGATAAAGTAATTTCTAGTTCCAGGAAAAGTCAAAGACATGCTGACCAAATAAGCATGGAGAATTATGGGGCTTTTCTTTCAGTTTTCATGATGTCTTAGTAACAAGAAATGTCTGCTGCAAACCAGATTCCCTCGGATTCTGGATGTGTCTCATACAGCTATATTTGTGACAATGACAAATCTGACAAATATAGGTGGGGGTTTTTTTCTCCTGTGGAAGGAGGTATTTGATTTTACCTGTGAATACATTGATAATTCTTCCAGGCTATGCTATCTTAATACAGTTATCTAAATTCTCCTAAACAAACTACTTTCTTCAAGACTATCATGCCTTTCAGTTTTCCAGGTTTCCCTACTGGATATTTGACACTATTGGGTACAGACAGGCCCTTCATCTGTGCAACAACACATTTGTACTACTCAGCTCTGCCTCTCTGGGTATAGCAACAGAGCCCGGAAATTTGAGGAAATGGTTCTCATTTAGCATGTAGTAGTTTCTTGCCAATAGCAGCAGTATCCTAGAAAAAGATAATTTCATTTTGCCACTTGCTTTGCTGTGCTCCCTACCAAACTGAGAAAACACCTGCATTATGAAATAATTCCATTTTCTAGCTCACTCCCAGGTCTCAGTCTCCTGATTGTCCACATTGCATACCATCATGGCTTCTCTTTCTGGGAAAAAAACAATCTTCTCCAAAACAAATTGCAATTGCTTGATTCTGGGGATAGTTCACTCCAGGTAGCTTTTCAATGATGTTTACAGGTGAGAATGCACCATGTATATTTCCCTCTACTCAGTGAACTAACACTGCTCTGTCTGATATTGCACTTTTGAGCACCTCTAGAGCTTTTCTGACATTCTGTCACACCTCACTTCCTCTGGTATGGAGCATGCTTTATGCTTCATTTTAACTCAGAAACGTAGAATTGAAATTCCCCCCAAAAATTCATGTCTGCGAACCTCCAGACACCATGTAAGACTCAATCAGCTCTGGAAGTGGCTCATACTAAGGTGTGTGAACCTTACAGCCTTGGTCTAAGGGCTGGGGCTTATTCCTTGTAGTAGAAGCATTTAGCAATGTGGAAGTAGCCATATAATCCAGTTCAGAATTAATAAAGATTTTCAAATCTTTGTACAGAGTCTAGCAACCTGGTGTAATGCTTCCCTTTCCATTATAGATGCAGCATACAAAAGCTTTGTTCCCTTAAGGGAATTGCATTACTAGCCAAGGAAGAGACTGACAGCCAAGTCAACAGGACTGAAACTCTGAAGGATAAGAACTAAACCTCCTGCTTTTAGAACTTGATACTTCAGTCAAACTTCATTCATTTAAGTTTGTCCAGCTACACCTCTCACTGATAGTTTCCTGACATTAATATTCCCACAAATAACGTTTCTGAGACTGGCTTTATTAGAGTCACACGTTACTCTTTTTCTCCACTTGAAAGACCAAAGATGGTCAACAAATAAAGAGCAAATGTTGCTACACAAGGAGGAAGATATTCGCTCAAAGATCTAAGCAAACAAAAACTGCTGACAAGAGCTTGTGGTAGAGAAAATAAAAAGGTACAAACATGACTGAACCAAAAGCAGTTCAAATCAAAAGCAGTTCAAACTGTGAAAATATTTATTAACATAGTTCCCAGACTGTATTAATTCCTTGTAATTTCTAACTCTTTGAGATATTTCACAGGTGCAACATCTCCTAAGCAATAGAGCCCACCCAGAAGCTATTTCAGAGAAGTGAGAAAAAAACATACCTATCACTTAGATCCATGTAAAGTAAAGCTCCTAATCAAATAACAGACCATAGTTTTTACTTTCTTGACAGAAAGCTTTTTCCTGCCACCATTATTGTGGTTATTGGTGGCTATCAAATGTGCTTTAAAATCTCATTAAATCTGTCTGAAATTATAATTTTGCAAGTTAAAAGACACAAACTGTATCCAAAAGAGCTAGGAAAATAGCAAGGGCTCAATCTAATTTCTAATTTCCTTTAAACGGAAAAAAATTTCAAAACCAAACCAAACCCTAACACAAACCAAAACCAGTAATTAAAAGAGTTATATAAGGCAAATACTATAAAGAAAGATACTATAAAGATGAACATTAGTTTTATTATTTAGTTTCTTTTCACTCATATTAATTTGAAATTGTACAGTTAAAATATACAGGCTATGGCAATTAATGGAATGTTGCAAACAATATTGACTACAAACAACCTAAGCCCACTGAGTAGCTTCTTTTTTGAAGGCTGTCTACTGAGTGCTATGCTACTATGACTAGTAGATACTGTTTACAATGTACTTAATTTTGCTGAAGATTTTAAGTACAGTATCATAAGTCAGCCATTGAGCACTGTTTTTATTCTTAGAACAACTACTGCAAAATATGAAAGAGGAAGTTTTGTGATGAATGGAAGGAATATATAACAAATAAACAGCCTTGACAACCGTGTTCTTCATATAACAAAATCCCCAAAAGATCTTGTAATTATTCTAAGAATAGTTGGTGAGGGGAAAAATCCATACTTTTTCTATGATATATGTGGCAGATAAATACTATTAAGTTGCTATCACAATATATAGTAACATATTTGGTTAAGATAAGTAGCAAGCAGACATTTTATCTTTTTTATTTACAAAGGATTTTTGACAGTAAGCAAAGAAAAGAGATAAACTTGTTGGTCACTTATGACTTCGCCTCAGCAAAATTTATTACAAAAGGAAGACCACTTATGATATTTAAACGTATGTGACACAAGTATACATTCCTAAGGCAGTCTGTTTGCAAGCAATCTGTAACAGACAAAAGTGCTATGAAATAAACTGGAGTTGACAGAGTCCATAAAACAAGCTGTGCACTTGCCTGAAGATGTAAAATACCAGACAAAGGTCTGTAAACAATGAAAGTCTAAATGTAGGGTACTATGTCCTATGTTTTTAAAGAGACATAGACACATACAGAAATTTTTTTATATTTTCTGAAGGAACGAAAAGGGACTTTCTCTCTTTGGTCAGAATGTAAGGTCAAGAAGAGAAAACAAAAAACAAATCAGAGCAAAAGCTCCCAAAGACTATGGAAGGCTTGGGGAAATGAGGACTTGTTTAGTGAATGCAGGCATCTTGACTCTCAATTAAAGAGCATTTCAGTCATATAGAACTGATTACCCTCAGCAATTTGAGACTTCTGTAAGAGGTCTACTTTTCAGAAGGCTCCCTTAAACACTTCCTGAAAATCAGACCTTGAAAATATTGTCAACTGAATACACACATATTGAGTTATAAAAACCACTGCTCACTTTTTTTTTTTTCCTCTCCAGTCTTGATTTTTGTGCAGCTGGAAGAGACCCCTAATTTAAGTGTCTTTACTAGCCTAGAGCCTGCTCAAAGAGAATATTGTTGAAGGTAAATACATGGTAATATTCTATGAGTAGGACTGATTATGGTCAGCTTTTAACAGCTATCTTGCTTTAGGCTTCTTTCTGATAATGCTCCTGCAGCTGTACAAAATCCTAAACCAAACAATTATTTTTTCATTTATTTTTTTCCATTAGGGATAGGAAACAACCCCATTTGGAGCTCTGTCATAAAAATACAGAGAGGAATTTGGACTTTAAATCAGGATAATGCTGTGAGTTGACTTTATACTGGAAGCTATGGGTAGGCTTGATGAACAAAACTGTACAGATCTGTGTTCAGTCTGACAAGTGTTTCTACTTTTGGTGGCTGGCATGAAGCTTGAAGCAAATTCCATGTTTAAACAGATGGTGAAATAGTAAACTGGACACAGAGCAGGAGTCCTGGCACAATCCTACCATATGAGAACATTGCAAGATTCAAGACCAACCTGACATTTTCAGGATGAAGTATTAAGACAAGGCATACTATAAGCCGAGAATAGTGTATAACTACAGCAGCCACCATAATTCCTTGGTATACCTAAGAAGCTCTGCTAATTCACATAATACTTCATTCAATATTTCTGCTTTTATTACCTTTCAAGCCTCATGCAATTTAAACATAATTGCTTTATAGCAGCTACATCCTCTTGTAATAAGTGCCAGTGACAAATATACAGTTGCTATTTTTTATATAATCTGTCAAAGTGAGTTGTGATGTTAGTCAAGACATCCTCTCTTACATTGCAACGTATTACCGCAGCATTTAAAATGCATTCCATCTGTAAGGGCCATACATGTCTTGTATCTGTAATCAATGTGCAATGAGGGATTAATCTCCCTTACCTACCACCTGGATTTTCTTGGTCCTGTAACATGCTATCACCATGGGTATTAAAAGATAACAGGCTTTTAATTAACTGTGCAAGGCCTCAGAAATAGGATTGATAAGGCTTCCTCAGTCTGGACTTGCGTTGGCCTGCCAGGATCTTGCTTGTCTATCTGTTGCAACAGTGTAATGACCAGATAACTATTACCTGTTACAGTTTTGGTTTAGCTTTGGGCAATGGTGCAGTGTAGCACCTACTGTTCTGATAATTTTGATACATTTCTGTAACTAATAGGAAGTAAAAGTTGGGTTTTTATTATGTGTGTTAACACTGAGGAGTACAAGCATAGGATGATAGCAGAGATCTTGAAAATATGAACATAACAGGAAACTAGAAGCTCCAGGCAAGAAACAAATTACTAGTGGTCAGTTACTGGTCATTAAAGGAAGGAAGCCTTGGGAGCTGGGTAATACTGGCTTTACAGTTAACAAAGGGAAAACAGAACAAGTATCAAGCATGTGTAAAAGTACCACATACAGTGAATTCTGTTATCATGTGGAACTGCTGACCAGTGATGAAAGACCAAGGTGTAAAGTACATTAGGAAAATGCATAAACATAACTTTAAGCAGATTCCAGAGTGAGGAAAAAGAAATGCTTGCCACCAATGTCACAGTCCTTCTGGAAAACAAATTATGATGCATATAATTTACTGTTAAACCTTTCTCCTGCTTTCTTGAGTGAAACAGCCCAATGAACTTTAGGAGACAGAAAGTATAGGAAGGGTGAGCATAATGCCAGGGGAATGGGGTAGGTTCAAGAAAGACTCTGTATATTGGATTAAACTGTAACATTTTTAGGAACTTCAGATTATAAATATTAGCATGATTATAAATTGAATAGCAATAAATTTTGAACAGACTGTTAGGAATCTAGTGAGATTATCAGTAAATTCCTGGATTGACAAGCAAGGTATGTTTCTTTATCCCTTGTAAGTGTCATGGTGTTTTGGTCTGGCACCCCTGAGACTTGGTTCTAATTTGAATGCAATGGTTGCACTACTTTGGAAGTTCTTACTTTTTTTCTGTTTCATCCTTATATAGTAACTCGTTCAGCTGTTCAGTGTCCTGTCTTCTGGAAAACTGCTAACAATGGAGAAATAAGGTTGAGAAGCGAGTAAAGAAAAGAATGATCATGGATGGGATTGATTGATTGATCAGTTTTCAAAGAGCTGTGGTAGTAGAATTTATCTGTGGGTGCAGTTAGGTGGAGAAAAGGATGAATATTTTGAATGGGCTTTCTCACGAAAGCTGATGGATGGGCCCATCTCCAAGTATAGGTCTTTTGCTGGAGTAATGGCTGGATTTTTGTGGAAATCCTATAACTAAGGAACTGATGGCTTTTATATCAAAGGACGGTTGTATTTTGTTTGGAAGGCTATCCAAGCATCATTATCCCTCATCTCTTCAATCCCTCTTCTATGACAGTATTCACATCATGCCACTCTCTCCCTGCCCCCAACCTGAAAAGAAAAGAAAAACAAAGAAATGAACAAAAAAGCCCACCCAACAAACCCTCAAGGAATAAAACAAAATTTACTACAGTGAAATGAATTTTATTAAAGAAGGATTATTTACTTTGTAGGCAACTATCTCTTAAAAAAGTACAGGATTGTATTATAAATAAGTCAGTAGTATTTTATAGGTAGAGATTTTCTTACGTTTTGATTTCACAAAAAGCTAGCAAAGGTTTCAGACTTCATTATTTCACAGTTTTGGTTTTGTCTTGTTGTTGGGTTTTTTTTTTTTTATGCAGGCCATTTTGTGCAGTCCATTGGTAGAGTTCTGTTCCTGGTCCATTTACTACCGGATATAACCTAGATATTTTCCCTCCATTTTTGTCAGGAGTTCTTTCTTCTCCATTACCTACTAGCTAGCTTGTTACCACACACACTTGTTTCTTCTCTCATGAAATGGGTGTCCATTAGATCAGTAGAGGCATGGCTTTCCTATCCTAAATCCTTGCACATTTTTTCATTGCTACAAGATCAGTCTTTCAACTATTTCTCCACTGTCACATGCATTTTTCCACACTGTGCATGCTAGACCAAGTAAATATTACAACATTGCCCATGAAAAGCACCAAGGGAAGATGTTGGGCAGCATTTTGGTGACATCAAAGAAACTCATTCTACATACCACAACTCTGCAAACAACATGCTTTTATGTGTAGAATTTAACAAAGCAAATGACAGAGTTGATAAGAGTAAGTCAGTCACATGGTAAAAAGTTGATTTCCCACCCACGAGAAAGCAATATTCTGCTTCATGAGCTGAATGCATGACTCAGTTCTAAAAAAAACCCCCAAACCAACACACACACATACACACACACACCCCCTGCAAAACCCCCAACGAAACAAAAAAAAATCCTCTATAGAAATACTGTCTGTTTCTTTTCAGATAAATATTTCAGGATAGGAACATTCTCCCCTGGTACAATTGCTTTGGAGAGGAGATGATTTTGTTTTCTTAAAGAGGGGTATTGATGGGTTTAGCACAGATGGCAAACATGACAAATGTTTATTTGCTGAGTATGTTTATGTATCAGGAACTTGGTTTGTGGAACGACATGCTTGAAGACAGATTTACAAACCACATAATGCTGATATATTTTTCAGCTTTTCTTGACATTAGAGGAAATTAGAAATGAGAGACTGTTTCTCCCTTGATTATAACCTTTGATGCAGAACTACCTCAGAAACTGAAAGTTTAGTTAACCAACAATTCCAAAATAAGAGCAATGGCATGCAGTAGTTAGCTGAAAAGAAAAACAGTCTGAATTAATAAAAAGGAATTTAAAATGCTGTTAAAGATATGTAGCCTGTAAAGGAAAATCACAGAAATGATTGCATAACCTACTGACAGGTATATATTATATGCCTCTCTTGCTGTCTAATCACAAAACTTGGAGATCTAGAACTAAGACAAAGATGGTATTTTGGGGATTTTGGAGGGACTGATTTAGTTTAATATTTTCAGTAGTGATCTTGCACAGAAGACATATAATCAATATAGAAAAAATCAAGAAAAAGAGTGGATTTAAAAATGGGCTGAATTTGAAAAGAGAAAAAGGAAATGGAATAAATGTATTAAACACATCTCTCACTTTTACAGACTAGTAAGAATTTATCAGATAAACTGAAAACTCATGTTCTAAAATATAAGAAGGAGAAGAAATATATGAACATATTAGGTGATCACAATATGACCATGAATTCATAATATTATGCAATTATGAAGAGGACAAATTTAAACCTGAAATGAATTCCAGTACATATATGAAAGTATTGATTGCATTATATCAAGTTTTCTGAGGCTTGTATTTTTAATACTATTTTTAGGAGCAATAACTGCCATCTAATAGTTTAAGAAGCTGTATGTGAAATGTAACAGCCCCTGCTCAAAATTCCCCTGCTCATTTTGCTCAGAAGTAACTGATGAACAGATTGATTGTGTGTCATTAAGATTGTTCAATCTTCAAAACAAGTTATTTACTTTAGGTTGGGGCTTTTTTTAGGTTTACTTTTTGCTATATTAGAGACTTCAACTTGAGTTCTTAGCTAATGTGTTCTAATTCTTCATTATGCTCTCTACTATACAGGTGCTGGAGTGTATGTAATACAGCAGGATAAGTCAGCACATTTGCTCTGAATCATTTGTAATAAATTTATCCCTAGAGTCAGTTTTTCCCTGAACTTCTCCATAACTACTTCGTGACAGTATTCCAAAAGGCCATCCGGTGTGGAGTGTGGCTTCCTCTGTTATCAAGAACCTGCTTTTTTTTGTTTTCCTTTCTATGGTAGCACTGGAGTTCAGGCAAGAACAAAACTCAATTCTAATAGAAATATTTAATAGACAGAAGGAGCCCTCCCTCGTCAAAGACCTTTTAGCTCTGTAGTCATTAAATAAAGTACTGGTATTCACAATAAGAGGTGAAATAAAAATGAAAACCAACATATACCTAACACACGTAAAACACATGAAAGGTAGGAAAGTGAGATATAACCTGGTGTTTCAATGAAGAAGGTCACAAAATGATCAGAGGGATGGAACACCTCACTTATGAAGACAGGCTGAGAGAGTTGGGGTTGTTCAGCCTGGAGAAGACAAGGCTTTGGGGAAACCTTACTGCAAACTTAACTAAAGAAGGGTAGATTCAGACTAGATACAAGGAAGAAATTTTTTATGATGAGGGCAGTGAAACACTGGAACAGGTTGCCCAGTGTTGTGGTTTAGCCCCAGGCAGCAACGAAGCACCACACAGCCGCTCACTCACTCACCCCCAGTGGGATGGGGGAGACAATCAGAAGGGTAAAAGTGCAAAAACTCATGGGTTGAGATAAAGACAGTTTAATAAGGTAAACAAAAGCTGCACATGCAAGCAAAGCAAAACAAGGAATTTGATCACTACTTCCCATCAGCAGGCAGGTGTTCAGCCATCTCCAGGAAAGCAGGGCTCCATCATGCCTAACGGTTACTTGGGAAGACAAACACCGCTAACTCCAAATGTCCCCCCCTTCTTCTTCTTCCACCAGCTTTATATACTGAGCATAATGTCATATGGTCTGGAATATCCCTTTGGTCAGTTGGGGTCAGTTGTCCCAGCTGTGTCCCCTCCCAGCTTCTTGTGCACCCCCAGCCTACTCACTGGTGGGGTGGGGTGAGAAGCTGAAAAGGCCTTGACTCTGTGTAAGCACTGCTCAGCAGTAGCTAAAACATCCCTGTATTATCAACACTGTTTTCAGCACAAATTCAAAACACAGCCCCATACTAGCTACTGTGAAGAAAATTAACTCTATTCCAGCCAAAACCAGCACACCCAGCGAGGTGGTAGATGTCCCAACCCTGGAAACATTCAAGGTCAGGTTGAATGGGGCTCTGAGCAACCTGATCAAGGTGAAGATGTTCCTGCTCATTTCAGGATGGGTTGGACTAGCTGACCTTTAAAGGTCCCTTCCAACCCAAACTCTTCTATGATTCTATGATACTAAGAAAGGTGTGAAACACATAAATCAAACAAATAGAAATAATCCTAAGCAAATCCTAAGGTGAGGAAGGAAAAAACCATGAATATCAACATCCTGCTCCTCCTACCACAAAGGAAGGAAACGCCTTCTGTAAACATCATACTCGGGATGCTGACAACTTGTTGCAATTCTCCCCTCCAGACAGAAACTGTTGACATTAAGACCCAGAGGAGCAGTGGAAAGCTTGGAGCACAATACCAGCAAAAAAGGGGAAGATATTAGGGGGGGGGTTGTATAAGAACATGCAACTGTAGTATTGTTAATGAGATTTCTTTAGTATTAATAATTTAGATAGTGAGTGTTAGCATCATTGTAACTGGGCTAATAGTAATAACTCTTTGTTTTATCTTGGTTATACTAGTAAAAATTTTAAGTAAACTAATAGTAAATTCTTGGCTTTACTTACAAGTAAAATGTTTACCTGTTTGCACATCACTGTCTAAACAGGCAAAGGAAATACAACAAAATATACAACACAAGTGAACCAAATTCATTGACTGGCCCAGAGGCCCCTTGTATCCTTGGCATAGACTACCTCAAGAGAGGGTACTTCAAGGACCCAAAGGGGTACCGATGGGCTTTTGGTGTAGCCACTATAAACGCAGAGAAGATCAAACAGCTATTTACCCTGCCTGGCCTCTCAGAAGATCCCTTCATTGTGGGATTGGTGCAAGTTGAAGAACAGCAGGTGCCAATCGCTACCAGGACGGTGCACCGCCGGCAATATCGGACAAACCGAGACTCCCTGGCTCCCATCCATGAGCTGATTCATCAACTAGAGAGCCAGGGAATCATCAGCAAGACTCATTCACCTTTTAATAGTCCTATATGGCCGGTGCAAAAGTCTGATGGAGGGTGGAGGTTAACAGTAGATTATCGCGGCCTGAATGAAGTGACACCGCCACTGAGTGCTGCTGTACCAGACATGTTAGAGCTCCAATATGAACTGGCATCAAAGGCAGCCACGTGGTATGCTACAATTGATATTGCCAATGCGTTTTTCTCCATTCCTTTGGCAGCAGAGTGCAGGCCACAGTTTGCTTTCACGTGGAGAGGTGTCCAATACACCTGGAATCGACTGCCCCAGGGGTGGAAGCACAGCCCTACCATTTGTCACGGACTAATCCAAATGGCACTGGAACAAGGCAAGGCCCCTGAACATTTACAATACATAGATGACATCATCATGTGGGGCAATGAGGCAGAAGAAGTGTTTGAGAAGGGAAAAAGAATAATTCAGATTCTTCTGAAAGCTGGTTTCGCCATAAAGAAAAGCAAGGTCAAGGGACCTGCACAGGAGATTCAGTTCTTGGGAATAAAATGGCAGGATGGACACCGTCATGTCCCTATGGATGTGGTTAACAAGATAGCAACTATGTCTCCACCAGCTAACAAGAAAGAAACACAAGCTTTCCTAGGCCTTGTGGGGTTCTGGAGAATGCATATTCCAGGTTATAGTCAGCTTGTGAGCCCTCTCTATAGAGTAACGCGGAAAAAGAACTATTTTGAATGGGGCCCTGAACAACAACAAGCCTTTGAGCATATCAGACAGGAAATAGCTCGTGCAGTAGCTCTTGGGCCTGTCAAGACAGGACCAGATGTATAAAATGTACTCTACACTGCAGCTAGGGAGCATGGTCTCAACTGGAGCCTCTGGCAGAAAACACCAGGAGAAACCCGAGGTCGACCATTAGGGTTTTGGAGCCAGGGGTACCGAGGATCAGAAGCCCACTACACCCCGACTGAAAAAGAGATACTAGCAGCATATGAGGGGATTCGAGCCGCTTTAGAAGTTGTTGGTACAGAAGCATATCTTCTCTTGGCACCACGATTGCCCGTGCTACACTGGATGTTCAAAGGAAACATCCCCTCTACACATCATGCAACCAGCGCTACATGGAGTAAGTGGATAGCATTGATCACGCAATGGGCTCGACTGGGGAAATCTAACTGCCCAGGAATTCTGGAAGAGATCATGGACTGGCCAGAAGGCAGAGATTTTGGAGCATCGCCTGAGGAGGTGGCTCATGCCCAAGAGGCACCACCATATAATGAGTTATCAGAAGTCAAAAAGCGTTATGCTTTGTTTACTGATGGATCCTGTCATGTGGTAGGGAACCATCGGAAGTGGAAAGCTGCTGTGTGGAGTCCCACATGACAAGTCGTTGAGGCCACTGAAGGAGAAGGTGAGTCAAGTCAGTTTGCAGAAGTGAAAGCCATCCAACTAGCCCTAGACATTGCTGAACGAGAAAAGTGGCTGGTACTCTACCTCTATACCGACTCCTGGATGGTGGCTAATGCCCTATGGGGGTGGCTACAGCAGTGGAAGAAGACCAATTGGCAACGCAGGGGTAAACCCATCTGGGCAGCAGCATTGTGGCAGGACATTGCTGCCCATGTAGAACACATGACTTTAAAGGTACGTCATGTAGATGCTCACACGCCCAAAAGCTGTGCCACTGAAGAACATCGAAATAATGAACAGGTAGACAAGGCTGCCAAAATAGAAGTAGCTCAGGTGGACCTGGACTGGGAGCATAAGGGTGAGCTATTTGTAGCTCGCTGGGCCCATGAGACATCGGGACATCTAGGGAGAGATGCAACATATAGGTGGGCTCGTGATCGAGGGGCGGACCTGACCATGGAGGCCATCACACAGGTCACTCATGAATGTGAAACATGTGCTGCAATCAAATGAGCCACCAGAGTAAAGTCTCCCTGGAACAGAGGGTGGTGGCTGGGCTTTCGATATGGCGAGGCCTGGCAAATTGACTACATTGGACCACTGCCACAAACACACCAAGGCAAGCGCTACATACTGACGATGGTCGAAGCAACTACTGGTTGGCTAGAAACATGTCCTGTAAACCATGCCACTGCCTGAAACACCATCTTAGGCCTCGAAACGCAAATTTTATGGCAACATGGTACCCCGGAAAGAATTGAATCAGACAATGGGACTCATTTCCGAAATAACCTCATAAGCTCCTGAGCAAAGAAACACGGCATCGAGTGGGTGTACCACATACCCTATCACCCACAAGCATCTGGAAAAATTGAGAGATATAATGGACTGTTGAAGACTATGTTGAGAGCGCTAGGCAATGGGACATGGAAGCATTGGGATACAAATTTAGCAGAAGCCACTTGGCTAGTTAACACCAGAGGGTCTGCTAACCGTCCTGGTCCTGCCCAAACAAAACCCCTACATACTGTGGGAGGAGATAAGGTCCCTGTAGTGCACATGGGGAAGTGGCTGGGGAAGGCAGTGTGGATTTCTCCTCCCATGGGAAAAGGCAAACCCATTCGTGGGATTGTCTTTGCTCAGGGACCTGGGTGTACTTGGTGGGTAATGTGGAAGGATGGGGAGACCCAGTGTGTGCCTCAAGGACATTTAACCTTGAGGGAAAAATAATCTGTGATGTGAGTTGTATGTTGTAGGAAGTAATGTGCCAGGAATGACCTGAACTGCAGGGGAGTGAACTTCGCAAGGAACCAGACAAGTGCATCGGTGACCCACAAGCCTTTTGTTATATTTTCTCCCCCCTGTCCAGCTGAGAAGGGGGAGTGATAGAGTGGCTTTGGTGGGCACCTGGCATCCAGCCAGGGTCAACCCACTACAACATATCAAACACCTCCTAGAAGTTATGTTTACCATTTTTAAAAGTTCTCTAAGAGGCACTATATTAGACATGATGAGGGTTTCACTGGATTAGAAAACTGGAAGGAGGAGTAAAAATAATAAGGAAAATACCTCATCAGTCCTGGAGACAGAATGCTGCAAATAAAAACTATCATCAAAACTGTCTCATGACACCTGTGTCTAAGGGCACCTACACAAACTTCCTTTTGTATTCACCCTGCCAAACTTCAGTGTCTATTTGGTCATTTCCAAAATCTAATTCTAAGCCCATAGGAAGCATACGACCCCCGCATGTGTGGAATTTACTTTTGACAACAGGCTTCCAGTGATAATTCCAGGGTTTGTGCTATGGGAGGGCATAAATAAGTTTCATTTACTAGAAAACCATTGAAATCAAATCTATACTGACATGACATAGCTCTGCAATGTTCTAGGATGTGTCAGTGAAGCATTAATACTCCTATTTTTTGTTTCTCTGAAATGGAAAACACCATCAAATTAACTACAGTTATCTTGTTTATTTTACCTCTTGATTAATGCCCTTGACTAGGAGAGTCCTTGCATTTTATGTATTTCAGCAGTATCTGATTCACTCTATTTCTAGCTCTGTCTGCAATGATTTCCCATAGTAATTCCCAGGATTCACCTGATCTACCTTTTGAAGGCCTGTATGTAGTATTTTGGATTTTTTTCTCAATTTCCAAAGATTTTCTAAAGCTATAAGAACTGAACTTCTTTTATCTGTAAATAATTATTTGTCCTCTTCTTCAACTTCAGGCAGTTGGGTTTATCATTGTTTCTATGAGTCAGCCAAGGAGTCCCTCATTTCATTCTCTGTTATTTCTCTTTTTCCGTGAGTGCTACTAGATATGAGCTGGTACAATCATACAGTGTTAAGACATTCACCTTGTTGTGGCTGTCTATACTTTCTGTAGTCTTTCAGAGGAAACAATGGGATAACAAATATAAATAAAGACGCTATCCAATCCCTAAAATATTGTTACTAATGAATAAAATTCCATTACAAGGTAGTGACAGATCTGACACTTCTTTGAGAGCAGTTCCAGCCTTTCCTTTAAGCTTTCAATATCTTTGAGCTTTACTGGAGTGTTAAGGGTGCAGACAGATGTCTGAGATGTTTATTTCACTCTAGGCTGAGGTTAAGCTAATTGGACTGGACATGAGAAACTACTATAAATGACATGAGAAAACCACTGAATGAAACAGATCATAGAATCATAGAATCATAGAATGGTTTATGTTGGAAGGGACCTTAAAGATCATTTACTTCCAACCTCCCTGCCATGGGCAGGGACACCTTCCACTAGACCAGGTTGCTCAAAGCCCCATGCAACCTGGCCTTGAACACTTCCAGGGAGGGGACATCTACAACCTCTCTGGGCAACCTGTCCCAGTGCCTCACCACCCTCATAGTGATGAATTTCTTCCTTACATCTAATCTAAAACTACACTCTTTCAGTTTAATACTGTTAGCCCTCGTCCTATCACTCCACTCCCTGTTAAAGAGTCCCTCCCAATCTTTCTTGTAGGCCCCCTTTAAGTACTCGAAGGCTGCTATTAAGGTCTCCCCAGAGTCTTCTCTTCTCCAGGCTAAACAATCCCAAACCTTTCAGGCTGTCTTCACAGGGGAGGTAGTTCAGCCCCCTGATCATCTTCATGGACCTCCTCTGGTCCCACTCACGCAGGTCCATGTCTTTCTTACACTAGGGGCCCCAGAGCTGAACACAGACAGTACACCAGGTGGAGTCTCATGGGAGTGGAGTAGAGTGTCAGAATGACCTCCCTTAACCTGCTGGCCACACTTCTTTTGATGCAGCCCAGAATGCAATTGGTTTTCTGGGCTGTGAGTGCACATTACTGGCTCATATTTAGTTTTTCATCCACTAATACCCACAAGTCCTTCTCTGCAGGGCTGCTCTCAGTCCACTCATTGCACATCTTGTATTTGTGCTTGGGATTGCCCCAACCCATGTCTAGGACCTTGAACTTGGCCTTGTTGAACTTCATGAGGTTTGCATGGGCCCACCTCTCAAGTCTGTCAAGGTCCCTCTGGATGACGTCCCTTCCCTCCAGCATGTTGACTGCACTACAAAGCCTGGTGTCATGTGCAAACTTTCTGAGGGTGCACTCAATCCCACTGCCCATGGCTCTTGACAAAGATGTTAAACAGCGCCAGTCCCAATACCAAGGAACACCACTTGTCACTGGTCTCCATTCAGACATCAAACTGTTGATTGCAACTCTTTGAGTGCAACCATCCAGCCAATTCCTTAACCACCAAATGGTCCATCCATCAAATCCATCTCTCTTCAATTTAGAGACAAGGATGTCATGAGGCACAGTGTGAAATGCTTTACACAAGTCCAGGTAGATGACATCTATTGCTCTTCCCTTATCCACTAATGCTGTAACCTCGCACAGAAGGCCACCAAATTTGTCAGGCATGATTGGGCCTTAGTGAAGCCATGTTGGCTGTCACCAATCACCTCCTTATTTTCCATGTGCCTTAGCATAGTTTCCAGGAGGATCCACTCCATCACCTTGCTGGGCACAGAGGTGAGACTGACTGACCTGTAGCTCCCTGGGTCTTCCTTTTTTCCCTTTTTAAAAATGGACATTATTTTTCCCCTTTTCCAGTTAGTGGGAAACGCCTCAGAGTGTGAAAAGATGACAAAAGTTACAGGCAGCTCTGCAAAGGATGTGCGGATCTCATGAGTGTGCAAGAGGAGTTATGTGGGAAAGGACTAAGCTTCTCAGACCCTTGAAGGGGGTGCTGGAGCCCCTCAGGAAGTGCAATCACCCAAGGCCAGGAGCACCAGGGTAACCATGTCAGTAATGCTGTGCACCGCCAAGATCACCCACTCAGCAGTATCAGAAATATCAAATCTGGGTATGGATGTAGCAAAGCCAATACCAATGGAAAAAAAAGTAAATAAGATAATTTATTTGGGAGGGGTTGAGAGTGGTAAATGGGGAAGAACCAGGGAAAAGAAATGGAAGAAATAGGGAATCTAAAGAGTAGCAAATCATATGATCAGTGCTGTTTAATGGTCCATGTGAAGCAGCTCTGCATCTGAATACAGCAGTTTGGAACAGGACAGTAAATCCACTGTTCTACTCTGCATATGCCTGACTTGGTTCCAGTGATATATACAGACCTGGCATGGCTTCCCTGGCATGGGTAAAAGATTAAGACAAGTACCATGAAGTGCTACAGGAGATCAGACAATCTCCCAACACTGAAGGCAAAGTAATAACTGTAGACTGACACTATATAGGTCAGAGAAATTACACATCAAGACATGATGAAGATTAAGTGTTTAAAAGTTATCAATCATTGTTTCTTGGAGTAATTACTTGGAAAACTCACATAAGAAAAAATATCTCATTTATCCTGAAAAGTGCCCAACACCTAGTTCAAGATGTTAGAATACAAAAGCCACTTCACATTAAAAAAAAAAAGTGCATAAAACCAGCTTTCTCATAGCTGGGAAGGCCAAAAATTCTACTTTTGAGCTCTGAAAATGAAGAGGTGCATTAGAAAGAAATTAAACTGCTCACCTGAAAGAATAAAGTGCTTATTCATTGCATGCTTGGAGAAGGATACAGTATTAGAAGCTTAGGCTAAATGTAGATTGCCATACAAAACAGACTTTGAAAAGACCACATAAAGAAGGAAATAATTCCTCGGAATGATTAGACAGCAGCCTAGAAGAGGCCATTAGTGGATAAAAAATACCCTTCAAAAGTAGAAACCATATCAAAATGAGAAGAATGGAAAAGAACCTTTTAGAGATTTTGAGAAGTAAATTGCTCAAGGCATTAAAACTAATAATAAAATCTTTCAACTTATAATAAGCAAACAGCTTTCTACAGGCTAGCGCTAACCCAGTGTAGAGTTAAGATGAAAAAGTAGCATACGTAAGAAAAGCCATACTCAAGGAAGATAATTTCAGTGTTTACTACAGGGAAATTTAAGGAGTTTCTACAGCAGAGAAAAGAGAACAAATCTGAGGAACTGTCTCAGATAGAAGTGCCAGTAGAAGGGATTCAAAACTACTAATTCAAATAATAGTAACTTGCCACCACTCGATTATATTCACTGAAGAAATGTTAGAGGAACATGAATTTCCTGAACTACAAACTGTGATGTACAAAATACATTTTAAATTAGCTTCAAAATGAGAAGAACAGAATGTGGTAAATAAAACAAGGGTTCATAAAGATCCTCTGATGTTTTCTGGAGAATTATAGACCAGCAATTTCCATTTGAAAACAACTTGTAATCCTGGAAGAAGAAATGGAATTAGAAGACACGAGTAAATATTTTGGGGGAAGAGTCAATGTAACTTTTGCAGACACCAGTTGTGACCCACAGAACCATTATTTGAAGCAGGCAGTAAGTTTAAATTAGGACTCTACATTGTACTTCTGTATTTTCAAAATATTTTAGCAAGGCCATCTGTCAAAAACTCTTAGAAACATCAAAACCTAACAGGCAAGTACCAAATGTCCTCTAGAGGATTAATACACAGTGATTGATTGAAACCAATGACAGAAGTAAATGGTCAGGTTTTTTAAAAGGGGAATAATTTGGGGATCTGCCAGGGATCTGAGTCTGCTTCTGTGTTGTTGAATATATTTAGGAGAATCAGTAATGTTAAGGAGGTAAAGTTTACAGATAAATTTTCACATCTAAAGCTGCCTATAAGAACTTCCAGAAAGATTTCACAATACTGATCCATTAGTGAAAAAAGTCACTGAAATTGAATGTGGATAGTTAAGCACATGTTTGGGGTTTGTGTGGTGGGGGTTTGGTATTGGGGGAGGGGCTACAGGGGTGGATCCTGTGAGAAGCTGCTAGAAGCTTCCCCAGCTCCAAGTTGGACCCACCTCTGGCCAAGGCCAACTCAATCAGCAATGGTGGTAGTGCTTCTGGGAGAACAGATGTAAGAAGGGAAACCTGCAGCGGGGGAGGAGATTGGAACGTGAGAGGAACCCCTCTGCAGATACTGAGGTCAGTGAAGCAGGAGGGGGAGGAGGAGCTGGGGAGGAGAGGATGCCCCTGCAGCCTGTGGTGAGACGGCAGGCTGTCCCCCCCCAGCCCATGGAGGGGAGCAGGGGAGCAGATGCCCACCTGCAGCCTGGGTAGGACCCCACGCTGGAGCAGGTGGATGCACCTGAAGATGGCCGTGACTCCATGGGAAAGCCTGCCCTGGAGCAGCCTGTGACTGAAGGACTGCAGGCAGCAGAAAGGACCCACACTGGAGCAGTTCTTGAAGAACTGCAGCCTGTGGGAATGACTCATGTTGGAGAAGTTCATGGAAAACTGTCTCCTGTGAGAGGCACCCCACGCTGGAGCAGAGAAAGAGTGTGAGGGGTCCTCCCCCTGAGGAGGAAGGAGCGGCAGAAACAACGTGTGATGAACTGACCCCAACCTTCATTCCCCATCCCCCTGTGCCACTGAAGAGAGGAGGTAGAGAAAACTGGGAGTGGAGTTGAGCTGGGAAGGAGGAAGGGGTGGGGGGAAGGTGTTCTAAGGTTTGGGTTTACTTCTCATTATCCTTGTTTTGATTGGTAGTAAATTATATTGATTTTTTTTCTCCCCCAAGCTGAGTCTGTCTTTTGCCTGTGACCATAAGTGGTGGGTGATACCTCCCTGTCCTTGTCTCAACCAACAAGCTTTTCTTTATATTTTCTTCTCATCCCACCATGGCCAGGGGGGTGGGGATTGAACAAGCAGCTTCGTGGTGCTTTGTTACCAGATGGGCTCAAACATGACAAGGTGATAGACTGCTCAACCAGAGGAGAAACATTACTGGACCTGTTGCTCACCAACACAGAAGAACTAATTAGGGATGTTAAGATTGGTGGCAGCCTGGACTGAAGTGATCATGCCCTGGTGGAATTCACAATCTTGAAGGATATTGGCCAGGTGAAGTGTAGAGTCAGGATGCTGACATAAGCCACCAATGTCCTCTTGCAGCCCAGAAAGCCAATTGCATTCTGGGCTGCATCAAAAGAAGTGTGGCCAGCAGGTTGAGGGAGGTGATTCTGGCCCTCTACTCCACTCTTTGGAGATGCCACCTGCAGTACTGTGTTCAGCTCTGGGGCCCCCAGTGTAAAAGAAAGACATAGACCTGCTTCAGCAGGTTCAGAGGAAGGCCACAAAAATGATCAGAGGGCTGGAACACATCTCCTATGAAGAGATACTTACTGATAGAGTTGGGATTGTTCAGTCTGGGGAAGAGAAGGCTCCGGGGAGACCTTAATAGAAGCCTTCCAGTACTTAAAGGGGGCGTAGAAGGAAAATGAAGAGAGACATTTTACCAAAGCTTGTAATGACAGGACAAGGGATTATGGTTTTAAACTGAAAGGGGATAGGTTTTTATTGGACAAAAGGAAGACATTTTTGTTACGAGGAGGGTGGTGAGACACTGGCCAGGTTGCCCAGAAAAGTTGTGGATGCCCCATCCCTGGAAGTGTTCAAGGTCAGGTTGGGTGGGTCTTTGAGCAACCTGATGTAGTGAAAGATGTCCCTGCCCACAGCAGGTCCCGTCCAACCCAAACCATTCTATGGTTCTATGATAAGCACTAAATAGCAAAATAAATAAATGACAGTAAGTATAAACATGTACTCATGGCCTTTCAATTGATTGTTTATATTAAGGGGAAAAAAAGCAAAAAATCAAACCTTTGGAGAATCCAGAAATCTTTGTTTCTAAAAAACACCAGCTCAAATAACTGGGGTACAAAAATGCATACAGAATACCGCATACAGAATACCAAATACAGTTAGGAAAGTGAAAGAGAAATAAACTGAAGATACATTTTTGCTACTGTATAAACCCATGGGCTGATCCCTCTCCAATATTGTCCAGAATTTTGGTCACTCCATCTTCAAATAGTAGCACTGAAATGTAGGATAGGTTAACAGATAACAGTCAGGCAATGGACAGTGTCTTCATATGAGAAAAAATTAAATGGACTGGGGCTTCTCACTCTGGGGAAAAAAAAAAAGGTAACAGAGGAGAGATATGACAAAAGTTTATGAAAGCACAGATGATACAGAAAGGAGGTAATGACCATTAATTAAGAGGGAATGACCATTTGTTATTTCTCACAGATTAAGAACAGTGAACTCCTGTTAAAACAAAATAAAATTCTATTCATGCGTCACAAGGAAATGTCCACGGAGTATTACTGAGCCTAAAAAGTACAGATGAGTTCCAAAAAGGATAAGACTAATTAATAAATCTATTAGTAAATATTAATCAGGAAAACTTAAAAAAAAAAACTTAAAAAAAAAAAAATCTTTCCAGATCATTTATTTTGCAAGAATATGGTAGGAAAAGTATCACATATACACCCTCTTTCTTGTACACTTTATCTAAGCATCTATTACTAGCTACTGAAGAGAAAGAGTACTGGTCTAAAAAAACCTTTGCTCTGACTCATCATAATTGTTTTGATGATTGTCGTGGTTTAACCTGATGTTTCAGTTTAAAAAGATACTCAGTTAGGCCAAAATGTCTCTTATTTGATGGATGATAAAGTTGAGCACTGTGATGTATATTGATTTCTCAAGAATAGGTATGTTTAAAGGAACAGAAAAATTTCAAATATTTCCAGTCCTGATTAATTAAAAGAAAAGATAGATATCATCTAAAACATAAATTCATCACAGTTGAGGTTTACAATCTGGAAGAAGAAGTAGTATCTACATTTGGGAACTGTTAGTATGTAAAAAAACTTTAAAAATTTAAAAAAATCTTTCTATAGTTAAAAAACTGAGAGGATGAAGGAATTAAAACCCACACTGTTAGAAACATTAGCATTAATAATGAAATACATTTAAATCTGATGCATTTCCTGTGTTCAGTATTTTCACTATTAAACACTGGTCAAACACTGGAACAGGCTTCCTAGAGAGGTGGTTGATGCCCCAAGCCTGTCATGGTTTAAGAGGCATTTGGACAATGGCCTTAACAACATGCTTTAACTTTTGGTCAGGACTAGATGATTGGTGTAGGTCCCTTCCAACTGAACTATTCTATTCTATTCTATTCTATTCTATTCTATTCTATTCTATTCTATACATTTCTAGAGAATTATCTAAATACCTTCAGAAAACAAGCTGGAAATACTAGAGCTAATAACTCCTATTAGCCCTTTTTTTTCTGTAAACCTACTGGAAGCTATTTGCCCTGAATTCACTGCGGAGGTTAAAACCAATTTTTACAACTATTTTGTTCACAACATTCCTTTTTGTAATTAACATTTTGTACATGAGCTAGTTTTCTAACATAGAAACTACATCCAACTCCATTACTTTTAACTTTAATGAATTATAGAGAAATCCATTAATTCTGAATGTTAGTATTTTTGCAGGAGTAAAGAATTCTATTTAGTGCTCATATTTAAGGTCTCCTTCCTTCCTTTGGCAAATGCTCTGTGTAGACAGGCTTGTTGAAGGAAAATAGAGGCTTCTATAGAAGTAAGTGGAAGTTTGTAAAGTATTTTCATACTACTAAATTACTAATAGCATACTAAAAACTTAAAAGTCTCCAGTTTGAAGTGAGAATTGAAATGTTTCCTAAAACCATGAACTCGGGATTCTCTGTTACTAACAAAATCCTAATGAAGCTAAGTGGCTTTGCTGACAAGCAGTTTTGACAGTTATATTAATCCCTTAACTGTAAACATAAAATCTTCCTCATTGCCTAACTACTTTCACAAAACATTCCACTAGAAGTTACGTTAGTGTTAATGTTAAAAAAAAAGTGCACAATTAATCTATCAGTTTTAGGTATCAGATACAGGAAAACATGAAAAAAAAAAAAAAGCTATTATCCTGTACTGGCTCTCAGATGGGTCTGAACTGGACTGTAGATATATTCATTGCACATAGACTATGTACAGACTACAGTTTACTATATGAAGTACTCTAACTAAAAGAAATTATTATGACCATGGTTTTTCAGAGTTTTTGAAGAAAATAGAAATGCTTACTCTAACTTACACTATTTTATATAAGCTGCATGTTACAGCTCCTGGAACAATTTGATTTTGTTGAGTTAATAACAGAACTTCCATTTACCATATTTTTGTGTATTCATGTTGGCTAGAACTTACCTGGAATTTCTATTCATCAATTTTTTAAAAGCACAAAATTGAAATGATGATATACCACCCTATGAACAAGTGTTCTTACTTCAGACACACTTGAAGAAGCATCCTAAGACATTGTTTTAGTTACTTTATAGAAAGGCATTCTCATGATCTGTGGTTGCTTTTAGGCACATTAATGGTCCAGCCTAACTTAGTGTGAGATGGAGCTAAGAAATAATATTATTGCATTTCCTCTTTCCTCATGATAACAGCAGTAGCAAATGAATAGCCTCAGCATTCTATGTGGGATTGTGAAGGTATCATCTGTTGTCTAAAACAGGTTACAACCTGCCTCTTTTGGCTGCTGGGAGTGAACCAAATCATGTTGCTGTAAAACAAGCAACCTCTGCAAGGAAATTTTTTTACATAAGTTATGGCTAAGTGTTATTAGGTTTTGATAGTAAAATGGAGAAACTATAAGTGTCTTCATGTTCTGCACACTGAGCCAGACAACCAACAGGAAAAGGAAGCCAAAGCCAGGAGGTTTACATGGCATTTAGGTTCACCTAAATATGCCATATGTCTGGAAGCATAGCACAAATGCCATCCTTTTGGAAAGCCTAACTCTTTATTTACTGCATGAAACTGGGAAAAATGTTTCTCTAGTCTCACTGTCTTGAGTGGAGCCAATGTGTGTGTCTATACATGCTGCCACAGATGTGAAAAGTTTTGTCAAAAGCCAAGGATCTTGAACAACTATATTAGTTAAAACCACACAAATATTGCAGAATACATTATGCTGGCTCTGTGATACAAAGGATTTCTTAATGCAGAGAATGCATCTCAGGAATACCTAGAAATACCTAGAAAATTTTCTCTTCACATATTAGGTAGTCAAGAATCAAGACCGGAGCCTTATATGAATTTAATGTGTTACTGTAGCTGGGACTAGAAAACTTCAATGTGGTACATCTTCTAATGGTTGGAACATTAGAAAGATTCCCTTCCCTTCCCTTCCCTTCCCTTCCCTTCCCTTCCCTTCCCTTCCCTTCCCTTCCCTTCCCTTCCCTTCCCTTCCCTTCCCTTCCCTTCCCTTCCCTTCCCTTCCCTTCCCTTCCCTTCCCTTCCCTTCCCTTCCCTTCCCTTCCCTTCCCTTCCCTTCCCTTCCCTTCCCTTCCCTTCTTTTTCCCACCTCCCTACCCTATTTTCACCAGCTGCTCCAAGTAGCTGAAGAAAAGACTCTGCAAATCCATAGAGAACATGCTTCCTTAGCTACTATATGCACTTTATAGTACATATTGGCAATCTTAAAGCAGCACTAAGATATCAGTTAAAAGTGCCAAGACAGCAGTGAGAATGAGAAAAATAGGCCATTAAGAGATGTATAAAAACATTTTAACTGAAAGAGCTGGAACTAGGCTTTTCATTTTGTTTTATTTTGCTATTCTAGGCAGCTATCTCTTTGATCTAGCCCTAGGGACAAATTTAACAAAGAGAATTTCACTAGAAGAACTACAATGTCACTTCCCAGCACCCCTTAGTTAGAAGGGTTTGGAGAAAAATGTTGATATCTTCCAAATTTCTTAATCCTATATAACTGGTGAGGATTCATTGTGCTTCAATAAGATGCCAAACTAGCAAAGGCAGTATGTCAGAGGGATTCACTAACAAATACACAAAAGCAAAGTAATTTAGTGATGGGAAGAAATTGTTTCCCAATAATATCCAGAGTAAAGATAGGATATAGGATACATGTGTCTAACTGTGAAAGTTAATGGAATTTTTGGAAAAGGTGACTGGTAACTGGCAGTAGAGTCATAGAATGATAGAAAAATTTAGGTTGGAAAAGACCTTTAAGATCATCGAGTCCAACCATTAAACTAACACTGCCAAGTCCACCACTAAACCGTGTCCCTAAGCACCACATCTACATGTCTTTTAAATACCTCCAGGGATGGTGACTCAACCACTTCCCTGGGCAGCCTGTTCCAGTCCTTGATAAGCCTTTCGGTGAAGAAATTTTTCCTAATATCCAATCTAAACCTACCCTGGCACAACTTGAGGCCATTTCCTCTCATCCTATCACTTGTTACTTGGGAAGAGACCAACGCCCACCTCGCTACAACCTCCATTCAGGTAGTTGTGGAGAGCCATAAGGTCTCCCCTTGGCCTCCTTTTCTCCAGGCTAAACAACCCCAGTGTCCTCAGCTGCTCCTCATTACACTTGTGCTCTAGACCCTTCACCAGCTTCATTGCCTTTCTTTGGACACACTCCAGCACCTCAACCCCCCTCTTTCCTGTAGTGAGGGGCCCAAAAGTGAACGCAGTATTCAAGGTGCAGCCTCACCAGCGCTGAGTACAGGGGGACAATCACTTCCCTTATCCTGCTGGCCACACTGTTTCTGAATACAAGCCAGGATGCTATTGGCCTTCTTGGCCACCTGGGCACACTGCCGGCTCATATTCAGCCGGCTGTCAACCAACACCCCCAGGTCCTTTTCCACCAGGCAGCTTTCCAGCCACTCTTCCCCAAACCTGTAGCATTGCATGGGGTTGTTGTGACCCAAGTGCAGGACCCAGCACTTAGCCTTTTTCAATCTCATACAGTTGGCCTCAGCCCATTGATCCAGCCTGCCCAGACCCCTCTGTAGAGCCTTTCTACCCTCAAGCACACCAACACTTCTGCCCAAATTGGTGTCATCTGAAAACTTACTGAGGGTGCACTCGATGCCCTCGTCCAGATCATTGATAAAGATATTAAGCAGAACTGGCCCCAGTACTGAGCCCTGGGGAACACCACTTGTGACTGGCCACCAACTGGATTTAACTCCGTTCACCACCACTCTTTGGGCCCAGCCATCCAGCCAGTTTTTTACCCAGTGAAGAGTACACCCATCCAAGCCATGAGTAGCCAGTGTCTGTTCAAGCTAGCAGTTCTGCTGACCTCCCTTCTTACTTCTGTGAGAATCGAAAACTCTATTATTTCATGACCGCTATGCCTGAGATGGCCTCCAACCATCACATCACCCACAAGTCCTTCTCTGTTCGCAAACAACAGGTCCAGCAGGGCGCCTTCCCTAGTTGTTTGCCTCACCAACTGTGTTAGGAAGTTATCTTCCACACACTCCATGAACCTCCAGGACTGTTTCCTCTCTTCTGTATTGTATTTCCAGCAGACTTCTGGTAAGGTGAAGTCCCGCATGACAACAAGGGCTAGTGATTGTGAGAATTCTCCCAGCTGCTTATAAAATATTTCATCTGTTTTTCATTCTGGTTAGGTGGTCTGTAACAGACTCCCACCATGGTATCTGCCTTGTTGGCCTTCCCCCTGATTCTTACCCATAAACACTTGATGCTTTCATCACCATTGTCAAGCTCTAGACAAAACACTCCCTAAGATACAGGGCTACCCCACTGCCTCTCCTTTCTTGCCTACCCCTTCTGAAGTTTATAGTTATCCGTTGCAGCACTCCAGTTGTGCAAGTCATCCCAACATGTTTCCGTGACTGTAACTACATCATATTTTTCCAGCTGCACAATGACTTCCAACTTCTCCTCTTTGTTGCCCATGCTGCATGCATTGGTGTAGATAAACTTCAGTTGGGCTATTGACCCCACCACCTTTTCGGGGGGGGGAAGCCCTAATTCCTACGTGACCATTCTCAGGCACTTCCATGGTTTCTAACACATCAATAACCCTTGTGTCTGCTGCTGCATGGATCTCCATCCTCTACCTCTAGTGAGATGGCAGACCAAAGGACCTTGCTAGCACACCATCCCTCAAACAGTGGCGTGCCGCCCCCAGGCTTATCTCTAGCAATCCTGATTTTATTGCTTTCTCCCTTCAAATCTAGTCTAAAGCTTTTTCAGTAGAAACCGTCTTTTCCTTTTTGCAATGGGATAAAAAAAAGAGGAATGAGAGAGCTGACAAGAAACACTACTGTATTAAAAGAAATTAAATTTTATATAAATTAAATTCCTTCAAGGAACAATTAAACATAAGAAACCATTGATTAGACAAAGATAATAATTAAGAAAGCAGTATGTACTTTCCAGGGGACTATCATTTTGTTGGTAAACTGGGAAAAAAACAAAGCAGCTAACATGTCTCCAGCTGGACTTCATTGTACTGGTATTCTGTTTGTAGCAAAATCACACTGGATGGAAAAATGAAAGAACAAACTGCAAGCTATTCTACAGCTAAAGAAAATTGCAGTGTTTCAAAATTAACACAAATTAAAGATTTATTTTTAGTTTTCTTTAGTCATACTGGATGGGAGACAGCCCACTTCTACATGTTAGCATACTGAGCTGCATGCTTTCTGTATCAATGAATTGAAGATCAAAGAAAACAGTTTGATAAACTCAGCACTTTTATCCATGAGGAACCACTGAATGAATTGTTTCATTTAAAAATAAATTAACCTCCCACACCCCCTAAACCACACAAACTCTGTTTATCTACATGCTTGTCCATAGCCAGGTTCATGCTTTCTTTTAAACTACTCTTTACAAATAGAAAAGAAAACCAAGATTAGTTTCTAAAGCTTTTGGTATCTCTTCATTCGTACTCTACCGTGCCTAAATTTTGCCCAGTTTTCCACAAAGCAGAACTTCTGTTTTGTACTAACCACTATGTTCTTTTGCAAATGAAGAGGACAATGTCAATACCTCCAAACTTTTCCTAGATTTCATTTTTGGTTTTCTGTAGAAACATAATAGCAAGTTTCATTTGTTCTTGTTTCTAAGAAACAGATTCAAAAGAGTAGCTTTTCTTATCTAGATATTTAGAGTATAGGCACCTCACTGGAATCTGAGCAACAATTGAAATTCTGATTTTTAGCAGCTATCAGGGAAAGATATTTGACAACATGGCTTTTTAAAACATCCCTTGTCTTGCAATAATAATCTAAGTTACAAGACAAAACAAATAAAAACATGTTTCTATCTGAACTAAATGCATGGTGTCTCATTCATGATTTCATCCAAAAACAACTAGACAAAAGCCAATGTTAAGACATTATTGTGAACCACTGAATTGAATCTAAGCTGTTAAAATGCAGAGAGAAATGAATGTGTTGCATATAGAAGTGCAAGACATTTTATTATTGGGACACTTAAAAGAAAAGGAAGTCAAGTATAATTTTGAAAAAACTATTACTTTGAGGATTTCAAAATTTATACCAGTTTTAGGCATCATCCTTGAATTTAACCATATTTAGAGCACAGCAGAATCAAACTGAGATAGAAACTAAAACTCTAAACCCAAATAAGATCATGCCAATTTAAACCAAAAGAAAACCCATAGAATCATAGAATAGTTTGGGTTGGAAGGGACCTTTAAAGGTCATCTAGGTCCCTGCAATGAGCATGGACATCTTCAACTAGATTAGGTTGCTCAGAGCCCCGTCCAGCCTGACCTTGAGTGTTTCCAGGGATAGGACATCTACCACCTCTCTGGGCAATCTGTTCCAGTGTTTCACCACCCTCATCATAAAAAATTTCTTCTTTATATCTAGGCCAAATCTACCCTCTTCTAGTTTAAAACCATTACCCCTTCTTCTATCACTACAGGCCCTACTAAAAAGTCTGTCCCCATCTTTCTTATAAGCCCTCTTTAAGTATTGAAAGGCTGCAATAAGGTGTCCTCAGAGCCTTCTCTTCTCCAGGCTGAACAACCCCAACTCTCTCAGCTTTTCCTCATAGGATAGGTGTTCCAGCCCTGTGATCATCTTCGTGGCCCTCCTCTGGACCCGCTCAAGCAGGTCCATGTCTTTCTTACACTAGGGGCCCCAGAGCTGAACACAATACTCCAGGTGGAGTCTCATGAGAGCAGAGTAGAGGGTCAGAATGACCTCCCTCAACCTGCTGGCCACACTTCTTTTGATGCAACCCAGGATACGGTTGGCTTTCTGGGCTGCGAGCACACATTGCTTGCTCATGTCCAGCTTTTTATCCAGCAGTAGCCCCAAGTCCTTCTCTGCAGGGATGCTCTCAGTCCCTTCATCCCCCAGCCTGTATTGATACCAGGGGTTGCCATGACCCATGTGCAGGACCTTGCACTTGGCCTTGTTGAACCTCATGAGGTTCACATGGGCCCACTGCTCAAGCTTGTCCAGGTCCCTCTGGATGGCATCCTGTCCCTCAGGTGTGTTAACCACACTACTCAGTTTGGTGTGTTCTGCAAACTTGCTGAGTGTGTACTCAATCCCACTTTCTGTGTCATTGATGAAGATATTAAACAGTACTGGTCCCAATATGGATCCCTGAGGGACACGACTCATCACTGATCTCCATCTGGACATTGAGCTGTTAACCACTACCCTCTGGAAGCGACCATCCAACCAGTTCCTCATCCACTGAACAGTTCATCCATCAAATCTATATCTCTCCAATTTAGAGTGAAGGAGTGAAGGGTATTGTGGGGGACTGTGTGAAAGGCCTCACAGAAGTCCAGATAGATGACATCCGTAGCTTTTCCCTTGTCCACTGATGTAGTCACTCTATCATAGAAGGCCACTAGGTTGGTGAGGCAAGACTTGTTTTTGGTGAAACCATGCTGGCTGTCTTAAGGTCATTCAGGGGGAACTTGGGAAAAGTCAGGCATTCCAGGGGAACTTTTATCTTAAATCTATTTTTCATGTTTTGCCATCTTTGGTACTGCTCTAAGACCTAAGTTTTGCACATGTATGAAGATGCATTGAAATTCAGAAGCAGCAGCATCTTGCATAAATTTGTCAGTTTGTCCTTGAAATAGATTAATATTTTTGATGCATGTGGCTGCCACAGTGGGTCAAAGTATTTCAAATCCTGAGAAAAATAACATCTAGAATAGGGTTCCAGAATAACTAGTTTATTGGTAAAGGAATGCATAGGGTTTCATCAACATCAACATCTGCTCTGCGTCCTGACATTAGCATTATCCAGACTACGGTTAATGAAACTTCATGGGCTCATACTGAAGGCTGTTCAAGTACAGTTATGCTGTACCATTCTAACGTAGAGACTAAGCATGGTTTAAGCAAATCCTTTCCTGCCTTTTTAAAGGTTGAGAATGTTCACGAGAAGCTGGCCCATTTCATTTAAGTGACTTCCTTATCACTTCTTCAGTCAAGAAGAGGTTCCTTCCTTCCTTATACATCACCAACCTGTAAGTGTTGTAATTTCCATAGGAGCAGGCCCAGGACAGTCTATAAGATGTATTTGATACATAATTCATCAAGCATTTGTTTTTACCATCACAGAAACTAATACTTGCAAAAGTGGTTGTCATAGCAATTAATTGTCAGCATTTATATTCAGATGTGAACCAGGGCTGGCATCTGTGAAACCTTTTCAAATCAGAATTCTACAGCACATTCTTGAGGAACTAATTCTAGGGTTTCAGTTTAATTAAAGTCAGTGCAATGGGTCTTTGTGCTTGTGCCTGCTGTGTCCAAGTAATGGCATCAATTAGTGTCTGTACAAGCCAGATTTTCCATTAAGTAATGGATGGAGAGTACTTGGTCAGTATACTTTCATTGCCATAAGAGAGAATCAATTTATATTTACTGCATCTTGTCTGATTTTTATGATTCATACAGTATTACAAGAATTAGATTTTATAGCTATTCTTCTTGTTTTATCTCATTATCAGTGGAATCCAATCTTCCACAATTTTGCTTACTTAGTTTAATAACGTGCTTAGCTCTTCCTGAAAATATTTAAATAAATTTCTATTTTTAAGAATGTGGATGGCTTGGCTTCATTCAAGACATTTATGAGCTTGGCAACATTCTACTTAAAACATGTAAAATTCCAGACATCACACAGTGATGGGTCCAACTATCCAGAACAAAAGTGATATTTTGAGATTATGATTCTACTCCATGGGGGAGGGGGGGCAAAAAAAAAAAAAGCAAGGTACATTTAGATTTCAATGTCAGTATGCTTTTAGCTTGCATTGGTTATTTTGACTGTATTTTTTTACATATGCCTTGGTATCTGCCAACAAAGACCTCACAGAGTGTTTAGATATGTGTTTTCCATCAGATTTAATTAGATTGAACAGAAATATAGAAGCGTGCTTTTGCATATTTTCTTATAAAATAAAGTGCCAAATCTGAAGACTGAATTATTTTCTTTTCTAAACACTGTCTAACTTTCTAAAAACCAGATATGATTATATTAAATTTGAAAACTTAGGATGGAAGACTTAGTAGTGGCTTCATTGTTTCATGCAGACTTGAACATCCATCAGATGAGATGTGTAAAAAACATTCTTTTACCTCAGCCAAGCACACAGCATTGTCTCAGGTTCTCAGAACAGCTACCAATTTGTCCCTGTCATAAACATACTGCATCGTCTATCAAAATATGTAGTTCCCCTGAAAGTGTCCCATATTTAAAATATAGGAGAGAGAACTTACATATCATCTTTGACATACATTGGCAAAATGTTGGAACTCATTTTGCTGTTTTTCCTGGTGCTATCATTCATTAGCAAAACACACCATGCTGCAAAACACTGTAAACAAAGGAAATTATGCTGAAGATAACTGGGAACTACAGGGAGGGTAGCTTTGTGCATTCCATCTGGCTCTGCTCTCTAGCTACTTGAGAAACAAATTCTTCATGATATACTTTGAAAACCTCAGAAACTAAAAGTGATGTATACAGACCACAAATCATCTACTGTGAAAGAAAAAGATCCTAGCATTTTAGTGTTTAGGGCTTTAGTTTTTTGGTCTGGTTTTGTTTTTTAAAGTGTTTCTTTAATTCACTCCTGTATAAACATGAATCAGAAAGCTCACTGGTTGCTACGGCTCTGTAGAACATGTTTGGTACATATTTGTTGTCTGTACCTCTGGACTAATAAAATTGACATTCAAGTGAGGCAAAATGAACAAGTGAAGTTAGTAGACATGAAGAAAATTATTTTATTATGAGAAAATGCCTTTTTCAGAATCAGACATTCAGAAGCAGATTTTCTTTATACCATCCTCTTGTATCTAATGGATTAATGTAAAGTTGCAAATAGCACTTCAGGGTAGCTTTTAGTTCCAATTTCAGCTGAAAGAATAGTTCCTGAAAGGCTTTGGTCAGTGGTTTTGTTTGTTTGTTTATGGGCAAGTTTTGAGGTGTTTTTAGGATTCTCAGAATGTAGTATTCCCTTCATTTACAATGAACAGACCAAAATTTTTTATGCAGTGAAGTAGTCAGGAATTGTTTCCTTCTCTCTAAAAGCAGCCATTAGCCTATGTTCAAAATAAACACGTGTACAACTGGTTTTGCTGCCCATTGTTTTCCAACAGTTTGTAAGACTATTGGGAAGAAGAGCCAGGCAAGGAGAAAACATTCAGAACAAAAGTTTCTGAAGAGAGGTTGGAGGCTAGATGCTCTGAAATGAGTTCACAGTAGTGAAGAGAGGAATTAGTTACTCAATTCCTCATCTTTGAGGTATTTTAGAATAATCAGTATTGCATGAAAAAAAATCCAGTTTCATCAATATTTTCTCCTTCCACAAATTGCTAATTTTTAGCACGTTAGTGATAGCAATGTTATTTTAAATTGCTAGTGCAGAGTGGGTACCTATACCGTCTGTAATTCTAAAGGCATTGCTGAAGACTGAAAAATAGGAAGTGAAGTAGAAGTACCTCTGGGGAAATGGTAAGAAATGAATATTTATGATTGATGTTTTGCAGCACCATTACTGTGATTACTTAAAACAAACAAGGCTGTTCAAGAGTTTCTCTAAAATAATCTAGTGTCCCTTCAGAAACAGAATTTCAGAAATATTAGTTTTTCTTATCTGTATTTTGTTTCTAATTTCCTGAAGTCTTTGTGTATAAGAGACAGACAATATTAATACTGAGCGATATAACACACATCTGTTTATAAGAGAATCTGGAGGAAATGCTTATGGAACAGCTTTGCGGATGACTCAGTGAAATTTCACAGTTTATATGTATCAAACAGATCTGTGAAATCTGAAAATATCAGTGAAGAATGGAAACCAGACCTGCGGGTAAACTACAAGACTTTTAACAGATAAACGAAAATCCACTCTCAGTGGCAAGGCCTAAAGCCAAATCTTAGTCTAAATGGATAAATGTGACTTAATTATATCAGTTCGGCACAGCCCAGTGCTGGAACAGTACAGTATACTCTCTCATGTAAAAAGTAATTTCCTAAGTAGCTGAAAAATAACTAGCAGGGAAATCTCACCAGGTCACTGCTTAGTATCAAGTACATGTCTCCTAGTGACCAAAGTTATGAGACTGAGGAAGTAATATTTTTTCTAATTCTAGGCAGCAGGAATACTTTTTATATAAATAAGCATAACTGGGAGTGGAAGTAAGGAATTGTATATACCTGTTAATTGTTCTGTGCATTAACATGGTATCCTTTCCTGCTCTGCTAGCAGTTTTTTCTTGGGTATGAACAGGGGAATTCTACTTATATGAATGTTTGAGTAGTTCTGTAACTAGCAGAACTTACAATCTCCTGAACTGATTTAGTAAAATTGGAAAAAAAAATGTTACTGGTACAAGTAATTCACTGTTACGTGACATTGGCTTAGACCATCCTTCCTTAAAAAAAAAAAAAAATTGCTTTCATCTCTCATGTCAGTATTCCTTTATCTTCATAAAAGATATGGGAATAAGGCGATGAATTTCAGTAGTACTTTAAACTTTGCTTAAGGAGGAATAATTATATGATTTTCTTTCTCTTTGTGGCAAAATAGTTGAAGAAGAGCTGATACCAACATCCTGAACTGATGAAGCAATACAAATTCTTTCCAGATAAGCACATTTTCCTAAGAATTAGTCTATGTCTGCCTTAAATATTCAGAGTTCTTTTCAACACTCTAAAGCCAGTAATTGGATCAATTATGGGGAAAGAGAAGGAAAGGCTAATTTCATTCTCATCAGAATGATTCACAGTACTCTATTATATAGAGGCACAGTGCTGTCCCAAGGTAAAAGCATCTGCCAGGACAGGACTCAGGAATGTCTTGGCTCTGCTTGAACTCTGGAGGACATGTGTCCCCTTTGACTGCATTTTCTTCACTAGCTGCCAAGTCAGCCTAGCTAATGGAAAATGACCCCCCTCGGCTGTCATATTCCTGATTATTTGCTCTTCCACAAGGGTGGGAAAAAAAAAGAAAAATAACGAAGAGTTGAAAGGATTCCTAGAACAAAAGGCAATATATTCTAGAACTGAAGTCAAGCTTTCTTAGATCATGTGCCAAAAAAGCTATAATAACACTTAAGCCCAATTATGATGAGATTAGCCTCTTCAGTAAAAGTGATCAAATAGCTCATTAAGTGTACTGTATGGTGCAATAGAAATGTACTAATGTAGTACAAATGGAATAGAGTACTACTTTGCACACCTAATCAAGATAATATCAATGTATTTCCACATTTAGACTGAAAATATTTTCTGTAAAAATTACTAATACCTTCACCACTTCTTCAACTTTTTACTTGGCCAACTCCTCATTTCATTTTCATTTAGAATAATTTTCATTTAGGTTGGAAAAGACCTTTAAGATCATCGAGTCCAACCATTAAACTAACACTGCCAAGTCCACCACTAAACCGTGTCCCTAAGCACCACATCTACATGTCTTTTAAATACCTCCAGGGATGGTGACTCAACCACTTCCCTGGGCAGCCTGTTCCAGTCCTTGATAAGCCTTTCGGTGAAGAAATTTTTCCTAATATCCAATCTAAACCTACCCTGGCACAACTTGAGGCCATTTCCTCTCATCCTATCACTTGTTACTTGGGAAGAGACCAACGCCCACCTCGCTACAACCTCCATTCAGGTAGTTGTGGAGAGCCATAAGGTCTCCCCTTGGCCTCCTTTTCTCCAGGCTAAACAACCCCAGTGTCCTCAGCTGCTCCTCATTACACTTGTGCTCTAGACCCTTCACCAGCTTCATTGCCTTTCTTTGGACACACTCCAGCACCTCAACCCCCCTCTTTCCTGTAGTGAGGGGCCCAAAAGTGAACGCAGTATTCAAGGTGCAGCCTCACCAGCGCTGAGTACAGGGGGACAATCACTTCCCTTATCCTGCTGGCCACACTGTTTCTGAATACAAGCCAGGATGCTATTGGCCTTCTTGGCCACCTGGGCACACTGCCGGCTCATATTCAGCCGGCTGTCAACCAACACCCCCAGGTCCTTTTCCACCAGGCAGCTTTCCAGCCACTCTTCCCCAAACCTGTAGCATTGCATGGGGTTGTTGTGACCCAAGTGCAGGACCCAGCACTTAGCCTTTTTCAATCTCATACAGTTGGCCTCAGCCCATTGATCCAGCCTGCCCAGACCCCTCTGTAGAGCCTTTCTACCCTCAAGCACACCAACACTTCTGCCCAAATTGGTGTCATCTGAAAACTTACTGAGGGTGCACTCGATGCCCTCGTCCAGATCATTGATAAAGATATTAAGCAGAACTGGCCCCAGTACTGAGCCCTGGGGAACACCACTTGTGACTGGCCACCAACTGGATTTAACTCCGTTCACCACCACTCTTTGGGCCCAGCCATCCAGCCAGTTTTTTACCCAGTGAAGAGTACACCCATCCAAGCCATGAGTAGCCGGTTTCTTCAGGAGAATGCTGTGGGAAACTCTGTCAAAGGCTTTACTATAGTCTATGTAGACAACATCCACACCCCTTCTCTCTTGACCTAAGCTGGTCATCTTGTCATAGAAGGAAATCAGGCTAGTCAAGCAGGACCTGCCTTTCACAAAGACATTCTGACTGGGCCTGATCACCTGGTTGTCTTCACTGCACTTAAATAAAAAATACTTTTACCCTTTCTCATATACATTTTTTTTGTAATCTGGAAATCTTTTATTATTTAATCAAAATATATTTATTGATCTATTGGTTAATCAAAACCATCAATTTCCTAGCTGGTATGTGCTATATAACAGACATTACAAGTACTCAAGCTAATAATAATACCTATGTAGCATTACTATATTTGCACAGAATTAATATCTAATTATATACCTTATGTTCAAATTGGTTTTACTCTCAGAAAACACTGGTTAAATAATTTTGTAGTTAAGTGGGTTTCTGTTCCTGCTCTACACTTATTGCTTGACCTTGAGTGAGTCACTTAGCCTCTCTTTTCTTCGTCTCCAGTCTGTAAAGTGACCAGTATTTCTTTTTCCATTCTAAATTTTTAGTGCAAGGACATTATTTCATTGTATTTTTCTACATCTAAGAGCATGGAGGTTCCTGGTCTTAGCTACATATTTTGAATGCTGGCATATGGCAGCAATGACACACAAAACCTTTCATTCTGACTTGAATGAGATCTGAGAATGACCTCATCAAATCAGACCTTTATTTAATTATCCCCCTAAATCACTAAATTATTACCAATAAGTGTTATTATATACATAAACATGGGACCAGAAATTACATTTGAGTTCAATGTGTGTTGGCTGCATTGAATAAATCTTACATTTTTATGAAAATGGTAGTGAACCACTTGAAAGAATTGGAGACCTCAAGCAAGTAACTTATTTTTTCTTGTATAGCATGAGACTAGCTGCATTTATTCTTCTAATGGGAATCCTCTTTAATAAATGCAGGATTACTAGAATGTAATTTGTGATTGTATTAACATGATTACACCACTCAGAATCCCGGTGGAGCCTCTAGAAATATTATTAGAGATGTCAGTAGAAAGGAGTATATGGATTAAAAGGTTCTAAACTAATCATGCACTTATTAGTTATGGCCAAATTCCTGCTAACTCCCAGATGAGCAAGAAAACAAACCAAAACTAATTACTACAGTTGTGCATACAAGTGATGATGTCTGTACTAGAAAAAGTAGCATAAAATAACGCTTATGTCTATAATCACTTTTTCCATTATGTCATTTTGAATTATTACAGAAAAAAAAAATAATAGTAGCATAGTAATATGAGGTGGTGATGGGCTACAGCAATATAAAAATGAGCATCAAGACAGCAGCTGCAGAATATGTTACCTTGTGAAATAATCCTTACATTTAGTAGAAATAGATTTATTGAATCCATTTAGCAGTACAAGTAGGCGTAGCTCTGACTTGAAAATAAGCAGATTCTACAGCACTAAGAGTCTGATGATTTCAGAGTTCTGTCTCTATACTTAAAAAATATCAGAATAGCAAATATTTTTCTTTCAGAATATGAAAAATGTTTACTTTATCACAGAAATAAGTGTTAAAGGGAAAAGACTCCCTTCAGAGACCATGCTGATAATTTTCTGTATGGTAATGCAGCTTTCATATCTACACAGAATTTTTAAACCAGAGTCTAATCTTATTTTTCACCAAAACTACCATACTGTAATAGAGATTACCTAATAAAATCTGGTAATTTAAATTTTTCAGGAAGACTAGTTTTAAAACTTAGACCCGTGTAAAATAAATTGCTCTTTCTTTTATTCTGTGCTGTATAGGTTTGATATTAGATAATTACTCCAGTCTCAAGCTCAAGGAAGTTCTGAAACGTGGTTGCCCAATAATTTTTCCCTTTATCTCCATTATGAAGTTATTGCAAAAAAGAGCAACTTCATCACAGAGTATCCAGAGCAGATCTGTCCAGAACATCCTATGCCTTGGTTAACATCCTGCTCCATGAAATGCGGATATGAAACCACCCCAGAAGCTTCACTCCAGAGATGGAACTCATTTTCTTTATTTCAGGCACAGTCTGTGGTCTGAGGTCTGAGTTATTTCACCAGAAGGTGAATGACTCTTTTAGATGTCTCAAAAAAGAACGATAGCTGCAAAGTTCAATCAATTAGGCATACAGTGTAACTGCTTTCACTCCTCCTGCTTATTTGGCCCTAGCATCACATTTTCTGGTGATAAGATTAATTCAACTTCCAAACTGCCCACAGTCTGTGAGTGGGGAAATAGAGCCTTTAAAGTTTTACTAGAATAAAACCATCAGATGTTCCTCTGCCTTTGTCACCTCCAGCAATCATCCTCTTATGTAACCTTATGTCCCTGATGAACAGGAAAAGTATCTCAGAGTAGATGGTAGTGGTTACCTCCTTTTATCCAGTACTAGGTGATTACAGTGTTTATTTTGAATATCACCACCATTCAGTTCCATGCTTTGGATTTCATTCAGCCTGGACCTGAGTCCTTATCTGCTGATTTCAGTTGAAAACTAGTATGTATCCGCTGAACAGAACTGACTAGGGTTTAAACCTAAGTATAGGCACTAGGTCTAATACCACCAATGACTCTGAAAGAGACTGATCTTAGTATTTATAGAGTGCTCCTGCACACACTTATTAAGTCAAAAGCTCCAGGAACTGAAGCCACAAATGCTTATAACAAACATACAACATTAATTAGAAAACATAGACCTCTCTTCTGTAATGCCTACTGATTTAAACATTTTCACAGAACTTAACTTAAAATACCTGACTTCATGCTCCAGCCAACCTGATGATAACTACATGTCTCTCATTCAAATTCCAAGAGTATCTTTTACCCCTCAATATATAAATTGGCATATGAGGCAAAGGAAAGGGGACACCCAAGAACGCAGAATTTGTGTATGCAGGAACACACAGTTTGAAAGTGTTTGGCTGTGTACAGTGTTATAATAATGCAGTTCATAGGTTGCTCATGACTCAATAAATAAACAGCTCAAATTACACAGCTCATTTATAGATGTTTTCTGATAATGGTTGTTTTAAGGGTGGATCACTGGGAGAACTGCACCACAGCAACTTTAATATGTAAGAATTCAAAACTCTCTATATAATTGTAAGGAAATGCATTAAATGCTTTAAAAATTTATGTTCTACTGTCTTCTCAGAAACTCATTATAACATGTTCTAACTTTAAAACCTGCAATTAACTTGGAATAAAATCTCTGCTTGCTCCAATGATGCTCAGTAGGGTATGTGTTAGAATTTCTCTTTTGGTAACATAACCAAGACAAGACCTGACATTATTTTACCTAATTAGATTATTTTAGGTAATTAGTCTTGTCTCGGACTTATTTTGGGTTTGGTGCTGCTGCAGACAGTCTTTTGAAGATACTCATTAAAATAAGAATCCAGTCACATGAAACTCTCTGTCTGAGCTCAACATAAACCCTTTGATATCCATCAAAATTCAACACTGAAATTTAGACAATTAACTAAAGAAAGAATAAGTAAGTGTGTAAATAATAATTAAAATATATACCTCCTTTCTTGCATGCCATGAACTGGATTAGTTTTAAGCAAATATTTTTAAATTTCAGTGAAAAAACATCAAGCATGGGATGTATAACTTGGAAACTGCAGAAATAACTTAAAAAAGAAGTAAAAAATACAAAAATTAATTCTATACATAAAAAGAAAAAACAGATTTTATCTGAAAGATCTTTTAAATGTTCTGTTTCATTATTTTCTTTCTGATAATGAAATATGCAATATAATTATTAATACAGAAAATAATACCTTTTCTTACTTTTTGTTGGTTGTTTAAAACTGATCCTTTTTTTCAGTTAACATGCAGAAAAATAGTTACTTCTTTGGCATATGTAAACACTGGCATAAAGACTAATACATTAATTCATATCATACTGAAAGCCAGACAACAATGTTACTCTATTTCCAGAGCACACTGATCTCTACTGGGAATTATAATTTCTGCCTTTGTATTTATCTCCACCCTTGTACACATCTTTCCCTACCCTTTCCAAATCCTTGCTTTAAAAAAAAGGATATGAAAATATTAAAAACTGTTTGGGGTTTGTGTGGTGGGGTTTTGGTAGTGGGGGAGGGGCTGCTAGAAGCTTCCCCAGCTCCAAGTCGGACCCACCTCTGGCCAAGGCTGAGCCCACCAGTGACAGTGGTAGTGCCCCTGGTAGAACAGATTTAAGAAGGGAAACCTGCAGTGGGGGAGGAAAGTGAGAGGAACCCCTCTGCAGATACCGAGGTCAGTGAAGCAGAAGGGGGAGGAGGAGCAGGGGAGGAGGGGATGCCCCTGCAGCCCATGGTGAGACGGCAGGCTGTCCCCCCCCAGCCCATGGAGGGGAGCAGGGGAGCAGATGCCCACCTGCAGCCTGGGGAGGAGCCCACACCAGAGCAGGGGGATGCTCCAAAGACGGCCATGTGAGGTGGGTTGGTCCTGGCTGGATGCCAGGTGACCACCAAAGCTGCTCTATCACTCCCTGCCCCCCCTCAGCTGGACAGGAGAAAGAAAATATAACAAAGGGTTCGTGGGTCAAGATGAAGACAGGGAGAGATCACTCAACCAATCAGCATCAAGGGCAAAACAGACTCGACTTAGGGAAAAATAACTTAATTTATTGCCAATCAACCAGAGTAAGCTAATGAGAAATTAACCCAAATCTTAAAACACTTTCCCCCAATCCCTCCCTTCTTCCCAGGAACAGCTTCACTCCCAGAATCCCTACATACCCCCCCCCAACGGTGCAGGGGGACGAGGAATGGGGGTTACGATCAGTTCATCACACATTGTCTCTGCCTCTCCTTCTTCTTCTTCAGGGGGAGGATTCCTCACACTCTTCCCCTGCTCCAGTGTGGGGTCCCTCCCATGAGAGACAGTCCTTCACAAACTTTTCCAACATGGGGTCTTCCCATGGGCTGCAGTTCTTCACAAACTGCTCCAGTGTGGGTCCCTTCCATGGGGTGCAGTCCTTCAGGCACAGACTGCTCCAGCATGGGTCCCCCACAGGGTCACAAGTCCTGCCAGAAAACCTGCTCCAGTGTGGGCTCCTCTCTCCATGGGTACACAGGTCCTGCCACGAGCCTGCTCCACCGCGACCTTCCCACAGGGTCACAGACTCCTTCAGGCACCCACCTGCTCCGGCATGGGGTCCTCCCTGGGCTGCAGGTGGATATCTGCTCCACTGTGGATCTCCATGGGCTGCAAGGGGACAGCCTGCCTCACCATGGTCTTCCCTACGGGCTGCAGGGGAATCTCTGCTCCGGTGCCTGGAGCATCTCCTCCTCCTTCTTCACTAACCTGGGGGTCTGCAGGGTTGTTTCTCTTACATGTTCTCACTCCTCTCTCCGATTGCTGTTTTTGTGCCCATTGCAACTTTTTTTCTCTTCTTAAATCTGTTATCCCAGAGGCGCTACCACCATTGCTGATTGGCTCAGCCTTGGCCGGCAGTGGGTCCATCTTGGAGCCAGCTGTCATTGGCTCTATTGGACATCATGGAAGCTTCTAGCAGCTTCTCACAGAAGCCACCCCTGTAACCCCCACCGCTACCAAAACCTTGCCACACAAACCCAATACACTGAGACTCCATGGGAAAGCCTGTGCTGGCGCATTCTGTGCCTGAAGGACTGTAGCCCACAGAAAGGACCCATGGTGGAGAAGTTCATGAAGGACTGCAGCCTGTGTGGAAGGACCCCATGCTGGAGCAGAGGAGGAGTGTGAGGAGTCTTCCCCCCAAGAAGGAAGGAGCAGCAGAGACAGTATATGATGAACTGACCCCAACCCCCATTCCCCGTCCCCCTGCATTGCTGGGGGGAGAAGGTAGAGAAAATCATGAGTGGAGTTGAGCCAGGAAAGAAGGAGGGGTGGGGGAAAGTTGTTTTAAGATTTGGTTTTATCTCTTATTATCCTTGTTTTGATATGATTGGTAGTAAATTAAATTGTTTGTTTTTTCCCCCAAGTTGAGTCTGTCTTTTGCCCATGACCAAAATTGGTGAGTGATCCCTCCCTGTCTTTGTCTCAACCCACGAGCATTTCTTTATATTTTCTCCTTCTCATCTGACCGGGGCCAAGGGGCAGGATTGAGCAAGCGGCTTCATGGTGCTTTGTCGCCGGCTGGACTTAAAACACAACAAAACCAAAACAACAACAATAAAAAAAAAAAAATCCTTGTTTACATTTTCTGATAACTTACTATTTCCAGGACACAACTAATATGGGAGAACTTAGTCAAATATTTATCTTGCATATATCATCTCTGTAAAGGAGGAAGACCTAGTCTGTGTTAATAAATACTATACATGACATCATGAGGCAGACAATCCTCTGCTGAATTCTTCAACATGATCTTATTTTTTTATTGACCTGCTTTAAAATACATAACTTACTTGCAAAATCAACTGTATACCACTAGAGTTATTTCAAGCTTTTTTTTTTCCCTATCAGAAATTTAAAAAATAATTTAAGAGAACTCTTAAGATGTATCAAACAGTTTTATCCAATGTATTTAGTATGCTTAAAGATATATGCTCTGTTAGGTTACCATAAGAAGCATGGCAGAATAGCTGCAATAAGAAATTAATGAGAACAGGCCACAAAATAAACCTAAAGTAACAGCTGAAGCAATAGCTGGAAGTGGTATTAAATGGAAATGTTCTAACCTGTGATGTACTATCACATACTGATTGCCTAAAGCTTTTCCAGTTGAGAACAATATGTTGCACACGTATCTGACAGAAGCCCACATTGGTACAATATTACTTCACAGTTAGGTGATCACAAGCTGCCAAGTAATTTGTAGAGATAGCCAGGGAGCTGGAGAGAGACATGATCTTGCCCCAAGGCTTATCAGAAAGGCAAAAGAGTAATACAGACAAAGCAACGCACATTAGTACCAATACTCACAAACTCTCCCATTGCCCAGTGACTTGAAACCAAATATGCTGCAACAGTGAAAAGGAGCAGGGAAGCAAGTGGCACCTAGATAGTCTTCAAAGTCGAGTTTGCTTGCTTTTGTTTCCGACCTTTTGGGTGAAGGAAATGCATAGCTTGCTTAGTTTTTAAGATAGAGGACAAGAAGATAGAGGACATCTCTTTCTTCATAGGGCAGAGCTGATTGGGTCCATTGGTTAGGAAAACAACAAGAAAAGCAAGCAAGAGTTATAAGCCAGGGTACACAGATTAGATGTGATTAGTGAACCCAATATGTAAAAAAAGTACATTAAAAAGTAGAATTCTCTCCTATGCTAAAGAAGAAAAATGTATGAATAACTGAAACTGTATATGACAAAATACATGTAGCTGTATATGGAGAAGTTATGAACATCTCAAACTGTCAAAGTTTTAAATATAATATTTTTTCACACTTTCAAAGTGATCCAAACATTAAAATTACCCCTAAAGTGCTCATTTTCCTCATTTGTTTGTAAATTCGTTTCTGGAATATATGAAGAAACTTTCTTTAATTATTTGTATTGTTTTCACATAAGCTACTAAACCCACTATCAATATTCTATGAAGAAGGAAAAAGATAAAAAAAAGTCAGAGCTCCTTTCTTATGTCCTACTCTATATGTTGGCTTTTACAGAAGTAATAAGCCAAAACATGCAGCTGAAGTTCAAATTAAATGTAATGTCAAACCCGGGTAAAATCTGAATTTTATTTGCAGCAGAAAAGTCATATGACACCACTCTCTCTTAAAGTAGAAGTCAATTGTTAGAGCCAACACTAAGGTCTAAAATAACATTACCCTGATCCATTCTCTGCTGTGTTGCCCTATGAAATTTTGCAGCAACAAAGAAACAGTGTAGCTATTTTAATGATAATAATATTCCACCTAAAATAAGTATTCCAATACATTCCAAGGTTCCATTCAATTGGAACTTGTAAGTTAGACTCATAAAAATGAGTAGCATGTCCCCCCCAAAAACCCAGAACAAACCAACAAAAAATAGTCCCAACCTTAGGGGTATACTAGGATTAGTTAAAGAAGAAAGATGCAATATTTTGGGGAAAAAAACAAAACCAAATACATGTGTAAAAGTTTAACTGAACCAAAGGCATGAATTCCCAACGTCAAAAGGGGAGGCTTCTTTTTTTCTCTCTCAGTTTTGTTTGCTTGTTTCTAAGGTGCTTACAATATTTAATGTTTCCAGTCTGTCTGCTTTGAGTTCTAGATGTATAGCTAAAAGCATAAAGTGATCCTGAAACACTCCTGCATATCTTAATCCTTGTCTAACTCAGGCAATCTATTTTCAATATTAGTGTTCCTCTCGTTCTTACGGTTGAGTGTCTCTGCATGATGTGATAGGACTCAGTGTGTCAATATTCTGAATGATGACTAACTATACCATTTTCTTGAGGTAAATATATTTAAAAAATTAATATTATTTTACATCTTTTAGCAGAGGTTTTTAATAAACCCATAAACTAGAAAAAGGTGAGTTTTAAACAGAGATACTGAAAGAGAAGTGTGCCTAGCAGTCAGATAAAGTGTTCAGGTAAAAAAAAATAAAAAGACACCCCCCCCCCCCCCCGAAAACAGATTTTACCTCTTCCCTTTCCTGCTGAGTCCTTCTTTCAAGATTTTTACTCAAACCAGTGACCTTCAGTGACTTTCTGGATAGCAATAAATTTTATAGATGTATTGGTTTTGGCTAGGACAGAGTTAAATTTCTTCATAATAGCTTGTATGGTGCTATGTTTTCGATTAGTGATGAAAACAGTGTTGATAACCTACCAATGTTTTAATTATTGCTGAGCAATCCTTACACAGAGCCAAGGCCTTTCTGCTCTTCACCCCACCCCACCAGCAAGTAGGCTGGGAGTGCATAAGAAGTTGCGAGGGCATACAGCTGAGACAGCTGACCCCAGTTGACCAAAGGCATATTCTACACCACATGATGTCACACTCATCAAGAAAAGCTGTGGGGAATAAGAAGGAGAGGCTGGATGTTTGGAGTTATGGCGTTCATCTTCCCAAGTAACTGTTACGTATGATGGAGCCCTGCTTTCCTGGAGATGGCTGAACACCTGCCTGCTGATGGGAAGTAGTGAATGAATTCCTTGTTTTGCTTCACTTGCATGTACGGCTTTTGTTTACCTTATTAAACCATCTTTATCTCAACCCATGAGTTTTTGCACCTTCTGATTGTCTCCCCCATCGCACTGGGGGTGAGTGAGCAAGCGGCTGTGTGGGGCTGAGCTGCCCACTGGGATTAAACCACAACCATAGAATACCTTCTGAATCCCTAGGAAAATTCTTTCTTTTAGATTCCTGATGCCATAGTGATGGTCCCCAACCCTGACATGCCCCATGCCCCTGGTCTTACTATAGCACCAGGAGGTGCTGGCTCCACACCAAGACTGGAGGATTTTCCTAGCCAAACATACATAAATCTGTCAGGATAGAAGTAATGTTATTGTTGCCCACAAGACTTCTATAGCCTTCTTTTCTACTGCTCAGCTTATTACTTTATTGAACAAAGTTTAATATAAAACTGTATACAATAGGTAGTAGGTCCTATCAGTCACAGGTGCCTAGAACTGTCCCTGGCCTGACAGACTCTCAGGAAAAACTGAGAGTAACTTGTGCTAATCCTGACTGACACAAGAGTTAAGACATTTTCCCCTAGTTCTAATGCACTCAATCCCATAGCACACCTACCGCACCTGACAGAAGATAGTTACTCACGTCACGCTGTCAGTGTCTACTTTCTTTCCCAGTCAAACTTAATTACTCAATGAAGCTGGAGAGAGGGTATCCAACCAAAGGACACACAAACTTGTATCTCCCACATGCCAGTAGTGTGCAAAAATCCTGCCTTCAGTGTTTCCTATTCCTGGCTCTTTGTAACTTTTTGCTTATAGAATCTCAGAATCACAGGATGGCTGAGGTTGGAAGGGACCTCTGGAGGTCATGTGGTCCAACCCCCTAATCAAGCAGGGTCATCTAGAGCAGGTTGTCCAGGACTGTGTCCAGATGCTTTTGAATATCCCCAAGAATGGAAATGCCACAGACTCTCTGGGCAATCTGTTCCAACCATATTAGTCATCTTCTACCCTGTTCTTAAACAGATATATAAGTAACACAAAATTGAGACTCTATGCTGAGTGTCATCATTTAAAAACTATGTGTGGTAGTGCATACCATTTAGCAGTGCTCTAAAAGCTTTGTTTCTTAAGAACTTCATTCAGGATTCTGATAATAAAATTAAGGCATCCTAAATCAAGATCCTCCAAAATATACAGGCACTTCAATGTTACTTTGGGGCTATATTATTTAGGTACCATAATTCCCTACTTAGAGGCTTAATGCTACAGGAATGAGTCATATAAGGAGGAGGGTCAAAGTTATCTTTGAAAATTGGACTTATGACCCCTTTTTTAAGTACCTCTGGAAACATGGCTCAGACAGCTTTACAAAATTGTCTGATTAGTATGCAGCCTACTTTCCTTATCAGTCACGTGGCTCCTGAAATATAACCAAACAGCCACAGTTATGTAATTTTGTCCATGACCCTGTTATTTAGAGAGCATATTTTGTAAGTGTTTGATTGTTAATAATGGGTAGAACTTGTTTTAATTTTCTCTGCACTACAGAGTCTCATACCTTGCTCTTCTCATACAACCTGAGACAAAAGTCATTCCTTCTTCATGTGACATTAGCAGCTACCAGATAATTTCATATGCAGAACAAACACTGCATTACAGACCTCTTCATCCCTAGAATGCCAAATAATTTAATGCCTAAACCATAACTGCTGCAACCTACAAACTACCACTTAAAATACTGACTTGTCCTATCTGCTACTTCTGATAGTGTCTATCCCTTATTACATACTGCAGAATTCCATTTATATAATAGTTTATATTTTAAATGAGGTGAACAGAAAAAGTATTGGTAATTACTCCTGATCTGTTTGATCTAGACTGTCCTTTTTGGTTTTACGTTTTGTTTTTTTTTAATGTGATCCTCCTTTTCAAGTCATTTGCTAAAAGTCAAGCATTTTCTATACCTTCCTTTCTTCTTCTAATGAATAAAAATGGATAATAAATAAAAAAATAAGTCTTTATGTCTGATTTTCCTTCAAATACAACATGAAACTAAATGAAATTATCTGTCAGTTCTCAAAATTTCTCTCAAAGTCTACAAACTCTTTCCAAGGTGAATGCAAGTTCAGCTAGTACCAACAAATATCCAAAAGGTGAATTTAAGTGATACTTACACTTGCCATTGTCCAGCCACAGAGATACAAGATGACAAATATCAAGCATATTCCTACAAAGTCTAAATTTAGCAGCTGTACCAAATATTATATTTAAATATTACAGACAGTCTTACAATAAGTTTACTTTTGATGTCTTTGATTAATACAAACATTCTTCCATAAAATTGCAAAGGAATATATTTCTTGAATAAATATATATAATGTCAGTTCTTGAAGACTACTTACAGAACAAATTTCCACTGAAATCTGTGGCTGCAACAGAAATCTTATAAAAGGCATATAGTCTCTGGCAGCAAAGGACTTTTTGCTTAAATGTAAACAGATGTCAGTACATATTTCTGAGTTTGCTCCTTTGGGAGTTACATGATTACTCTTAAATCAATTAAACATGGATTTGTTCCTCCTAAAAACCCTTTAAAAATGTTTTTCCCTGGAATGGATTAAATGCACACTAACAAAGGAATATGATGATTGGGAATATAATTAACTCAGAAAGCATAGTGTAAGACACAAGACCAGCTCTTTGTGAAATCTCAGCTCTTGAGATTTTATTTAATTATTAAGGCATTTAGTTAAATTCTTTCACATAGTGCCTAATTTTCTAACCACCTTTCAGTATCTGGGTTTCCTTCAGGATTGAGACTGCAAACTAATAAATACTGGAAGATTTTGTAAAACAAAATAGCTTCTTGAAGCAGTTTGAGGAAGAGTTTTAAAATTTCATCAAATTGCACCTCTGTAGAAAACAAGCTCTTAAACAATAATGAACTAATTGTTCCATTCAAGCAGAAAACTTCAAGAAAAGACATCATGTCAGACTTACAGTTTAATTCCCAAATTCAGCCACTTATTTCTTCAGTTTCTTTTAACCAGGCCAATAAGGAATCTGCTGAGTTACAAAGTGGAAAACACTGGAATATTGGAAAATGATCTGTTTACTTCCTAACCTTGCTGGCCTTCAAGTGATATAAAGAATAAGATGACTTATTTCTGACCCATCCCTCAGTTAGGACGGAGGAGAGAAAATCTATTACCTTACTCACATTGACTACTGGTATTTTGGAATAATCATATTATTAGGTGCTGAGGTTAGAAGGCAATAATAAGAAGGCAAAATAAAGATCTGTGCAGGCAGTAGTTCACGGAACGTTTGTTAAGCTTCTTTTCTGAGCCTCCATGTAAGCAACTTTCTCATTTCCACTGACTCTCGTAATCCAAAGACTGCCCTCCTTTTTTGGGGACCTTAGATGCCTAACTTTACTTATTCTATTCCTTTACCACGGTTGCCAAAGGAATAAACAGATACAAGTTACTCTCCATTTCATTTTCAGTGAGAGTAGCCTACTAAAGCAGAGGTGAAGAAAGTGCAGGATTCATTGGGAGAACACACTCGGAGACAGACACAGTCACGCTTTGCACTGACCCTGGGCAATGAGCAAGCTGGGACAAAGGGTTCTTGGAGACCTGGGCTTCCTTAACCAGGCAGGCAGGTCTCACAGCTGTGCCTGACCTTGGACTTTTATATCTTCCAGACTGCCAGGCCAGGGACCTGCTGGAAGCTGGGGGCTGCCAAGTGGAAAGTTGCTGGGGGGTGGCTGCACTCACACATCCCCACCAGATACCACCGGTCCAGCCTGCGCTGGGCAGCATCCTCCAAGCAGTGTAGTCGAAATCCTCTGCCTCTGCTGCCTGCTGACTCCCCCAGTGGTAGCCATGTCTTATGGTCCTTCTTGATCATACTTCGTCAGCTTACCCAGCAGCTCCAGTGCTCTTCAGTCATATGAAATGACTTAATTTTCAAGGGCAGAAACACCAAGGACCCTTAATGAAACAAAAAGTGGGCACAGAGAGAAAGACTTTTCCATGAGCTTGATCCAGCTGCTGCTGAAGTGAAAGAGAATTTCCCTGTTGATTAAGAAAGGAGCTAGGTGTTTTTCTGCCTGGCTGGTAAAGTTTGAACATTACATTTAATCGCAATAACAGTGAGGAAATCTGCTGTATATATGATGACTAAGCCCAAGAGAAACACATAATTAAAAGGAAGGGGCATTTTAAATCAGCCTGTCTAATTAGATGGAGAATGTTAAAGGAAACATTTTACTCATTCCTGCATACAAGTGGGGGGAAGCACATTTCCAAGACATCCTGTGACTCAGCCATTTTCTTACCAGAAGGAAACAAATATGTTGTTTTCAGTTTCTTCCGGACTTAATGATAATGTATGCCAGCTCCCAAGAGAGATTTTGGTCCACCTCTGAGTTAATACAGTCACTAGAATTATTTTTTGCCTCCTGAAACATTTTTCATCTCTGTAATGAAAAAACCCTGATAGATAATGTAGCTATGGTATACTCCATTTATTAAGGTTCCCTTTGTATTGACTTAGAATTAGTCTGCTAACGTTTCCATGTTCAATAGCTAGGCAACCCCCCCTCAAGAGGCAAATTTCACTATCAATATACTGATTCACTTTTTCCTTATCTGCCACTTAATTTTTTTAATGCAAAGTTTAATATTCATACATTCTTCAAAGAAGATTTAAAGCCAGAAATAGATCAGATTTAATATAGCTAATGAAAACTTTTAAGCAACAGTACATTCTTAACGCACATAAATACTCATGCTACAATGACAGGTGAATGATGTTCTTAAATTCATGGTTGTTAGAAAGATATTAATATTTTTTTTCTTATTCTTGCCTGATTATCCAGTGCAGTATGTCTCACATCTATCTCTGTGTGGTTTTAAGAGTACAGAAATGAATTGTCATATGGTTAAGAAACTATAGTGATGCTTATTTCCGAACAATGTTCATAAAGTTATTGTGACATCTTATTCTGAGTAATCCTTAGTACTTTACCTATTTTAATACTACTTTTAATTTTTTAACATTAGTGAAGTTCTGTGTTATTTTACATTTTGGATCATTTTGTCTAGTTCCATAATTCCACAGTTGAAAAGAAACATAAAATAAAGCACATGTCAAGCAGGAGGGGTTTTTTGCCAAAATCATTATATTTAAACAGAGTAAGTACACAAACCCATGTGCTTTTTGCAGGCACAACTGTGAACTCTATTTACATATGCTTTATCTGTAATTATCTATGTAGATTGGATAAACTGCTCCTGCATATGAATAGGCATTTAAGCCTACAGTTACCTCAGTTACCTGATTGGCATGTGCAATCAGGGTAACTGATCTTGCAGGGTAGGTATGCAACTGCATGTCTAATATACCTAAAATGGATGTCTATAAAATCCAGTTAATTCTCAATAATCTTTTGATATTAGAAGCAATCTGCCCCTTTGCTCAATTAGCAAGCTGCCAAAAACAGACAGAACAGCTGAGCTGCATTCTCTGTACAGTCTTGTAAGGATAGGCTAAAAATTCTGCCCTTCACCTCCACAAATGAAAGGGTGAGATCAGGGCTATCTTAAGATCAATAGCAAAACACCAGTAAGATCAGGAATTTACTTTTGGCCAAACTACTTTACCTGAAAATTAATTTGTTTAGCCACTCTTTCAATGTTTTCTGCTGAACTTCATGGTGGCAAAATCCACACAAAAAGGTAGCACATTTATATTTTCCACTTCACATCTTACTTCAGAGTGAAGGAAGTTTTAAATAAATGTGTTGTAAACCTGCAAACTATTCTTATTACTGCTAGCATTGATTTAAAAAAAAAAAAAGTGTGAGAACTTTCAGTATATTACCAATAACTAAGGTTTTCTTGATTGTTCGCTAATAAAAAGACACACCACCATTTCACACTCTCATATCTCCTCGTGTAGTTCACACAAAATAACATTTGCTGTCTTCAGTAATGAGTTTCGGAAGGGCAGAAGAGAGAGAAGTAGTAAGAGAAGAGTTGCAGAAGAATTTGTCCAAGACACCTCAGGGTAATAAGAAGTGTTTCATTTTTTTTTTTTTAAATATAATTTAAAAAGATTTTTATGTTCTTGAGAAAGGAAAAGTAACTGCAGTCTGATGATGCTTCTCCACAAAAGCACATTTTCTATAGATGCTGTGCTCTTTGAATAGCATATGCTAGTGACTTGTCAGATCACTGCGGACAAGTCGGAAGGAATGTGAAAATGTGACTTTTAGCTCACCTTTGCTTTGCCTTCTCCTCTGAATAGGCTGCTTCTCTGCTGTCTTTAAATAACCTAAGGGCTTTTCCTTCTAATGGTAGGCCGAAGAGGCCACTAAAGAGCATAAACATTGTTCAAGAACAGCATAGGATAAATGCAAGCATAATACACTCCTTTCTCTTCATCTGGAATGCTGAAAGAGTGAGTTAGATGAGAGTCATGTGTCATCTCTATGCTACTACATGAAATGAAAAATGATAAATTTGGGGCAGTTAAGCATACATAAATTTGAAGAAAGTATGGAATACACAGTATATTTTAATATTGTGCATATACATCTGTCTTCCACACATCCTCTTCTTCCATAAAAAATGTAACTGTATATATCGATCTGGTGAAACTTTATATATTTTCTAAGATCTGTGTTGGATCTTTGATTGATCTTTCACACATCTGGGAAACATGGCTGTCCCTAGAGCATACGCACTCTGGTCATGTGTAGACATTCCCTACATGATCAGAGCTATTGTGCATTTTACTGTATTACGGAAGTGAGAAAGGAAGGCTAATGTATCTGGGAAATGAGTTTGTACACATGGGAAGAATGGCACAGTGCACATATTTCTGTTAAGGTGCCATAGTTTAACCCCAGCCAGCAACTAAGCATCATACAGCCGCTCGCTCACTCCTCCCATGCATTGGGATGGGGGAGACAACTGGAAGGGTAAAAGTGCAAAAACTCATGGGTTGAGATAAAGACAGTTTAACAGGTAAAGTAAAAGCTGCACATGCAAGCAAAGCAAAACAAGGAATTCATTCACTACTTCCCATCAACAAGCAGGTGTTCAGCCATCTCCAGGAAAGCAAGGCTCCATCACTCGTAACACATAACTTGGGAAGACTCCGAATGACCCCCCCCTTCCTTGTTCTTGCCCCACCTTTATATGCTGAGCATGATGTCATATGGTCTGGAATATCCCTTGGGTCAGTTGGGGTCAGCTGTCCCAGCTGTGTCCCCTCCCAACTTCTTGTGCACCTTCAGCCTACTCGCTGGTGGGGTGGGGTGAGGAGCAGAAAAGGCCTTGGCTCTGTGTAAGCACTGCTCAGCAGTAACGAAAACATCTCAGCGTTATCAACACTGTTTACATCACAAATCCAAAACATAGATCCATAGTAGCTACTGTGAAGAAAATTAACTCTATTCCAGCCAAAACAAGCACATAAGGGAATTCTAGACAGAAATATGTTACCTCTAGTCAGTGAGTTAACACAAAAAATTACCAAAGTTGTGATGTCACTGAACCACTTAGTGTTTTCTTATACATTTCAAGCTTTGGTGAGGTGCACAGCATAATGGTTCATCAGGCCAGAGTCTGAATGTTTGTTGGCTGAATCATATGATGCCTTCTGTAGCATTTAATTTCTTTTTGTTCTGCAGAGTGTATTAACCTTGTGAAAAGTCATTCAGAAAGCCCACTTTCAAAACGCTCTGTAACTCAATAACTGATTAAAATACTATTCTAAGATGTGAAAAGGAAGAACATAAAGACAGTTCTACAAATCTAAGTTCAACTCAGTACTGCGTTGGATATAACAAGAAATTTTTGGTTTTGTCCCCTGCCAACACCCCAAGAAATGTCTAATTCAGCTTAATGTCTTCTGGGCAAAATGTAAAAGTCAAGCAGAGAAAAGTTTTCCCTGCCCGTTTTTTGTCCTTTCCAAAAGGTACATATAACTTTTTCCCATCATAGCCATCTTCTTCCTGAAAGTGTTGTTTTCTAGGGTACTTCTCTTATGCTATATCAATTTTCCCAATGTCTAAAGGCTCCAGAGTACCCAACTGGGGTGTAAATTCAGCTAGATAGTAAAATGCCAAGAAAATGAATACTTCACTATTTTAATTGCCTTTCATGAATCACTATTCCAGCTGTGGGAGAATATCTGACTCTTCGCTCATGCAGGGACAAGTCTTGCATTTGTCTGGAATTAATATATCTGTAACTAGCTGACCCATCTTACATTAATAATCTATAAAAATCCAGATATATCAGACAAAATGCTGAGCAGAAAGAAACAAAAATAGTGTTGGTGGTGAAAGAAACTGAATATTACTAATTACAAGGCAAGCATCCTGGCAATAGACAGAGGGGAGGGGTGACACTTTTACCTCTGATTTTGGAGTCAGTTATGGATCATCATTATATGCTGATCTTTCACTTGTCTCTGAACAAGACCTGAAAAGGAAATGTATTTGTACACGAATAATGATTCATTTACTTTATAGAGTATTTCACTTTGTTGTCAGCTAATTAAATTCTGTCACTGAACCAAATATGATTGATTGTTACCTACAGCTGTTCCCTGTAAATCTGTCTGCAAATAGCTGCTCCAGGACAGTAAGCATTCTGACACTCTCTAAAACACATTCAGCACCAGAAACAGACAACCGTTGAAAATATAATCTTAACAAGACTTCCACTGAACTCATGGGGATACCATTTTTAATTAGAAAGAGAATGCCAGACTCTAAGTAGCTTGCTTAGCAAAGTTCACTAAGTAACATCTGATTAAAAGACATAAGGTGGACAGCTTTATTTTCCCTCTAGGAAAGCCAGTAGCTTTAGAAATTATTATTTCCTTCATAAGATACATTTAGTCATCAAAATTACAGGCTTGTCAGGCCATGCAGGCATGTGGCAGATTACCCTATATATTTTTTAATTTTTTTTAAGTTTGCTTCCTACTGATGTGTCAAGAAAGAGAACACACTGCCAGCCAGCCCATTTTATTATGAACAATATCAAGATTTATTCACAGAACTAAGAAACTGATGTGCACCAGTCATGTATAATGGTGCGATGGGACAGAATGCACTCTCAGAAAGGCTGCAATGATACAAAACTGGGAAGAATGATTCACCAGTGGTGGTGCTGCCATTCAGAGGGACCCTGACAGGCTGTGGAAATGGGCAGGGTGGAACCCCATAAAGTTCAACAAGGGCTACTGTAAAGTCCTGTAGCTGGAAGTGAATAATTTCCTCAGCGGTACAGGCTGGGGCCAACCATCTGGGAAGCAGCTTTGCAGAAAAGGTCCTGGGAGTCCTGGTGGACAGTAAGTTGAACATGAGCCAGCAATATGCCTTTGTGGCAAAGAAGGCAAACAGCCTCTGGGGCTGCGTTTGGCAGAGTGCTGCCAGCAGGTTGAGTGAGGTGATTCTTCCTTCAGCGCTGGTGAGATATCTCTGGGTACCGCGTCCAGTTCTGGGCTCCCCACTACCAGAGATGTGACCATACTGCATTGAGTATAGAGAATGGCCACAAAGATGATAAAAGGCATAAAGCACCTTTTATACAAGAGGCTAAGAGAGCTGGGATTGCTTAGCCTGGAGAACAGAAGGCTCTGGGGGATTTTATCCATGTGTATAAAAACCTCGTGGGGGTGGGGGGTAAAGAAGATAGAGCCAGCCTTTTTTCAGTGGTGCCCAGTGACAGGACAAGGGACAGTGGTCCAAAACTGAAATACAGGAAATGTTACTTAAACATAAGGAAAAAAATTCTGCTGCAAGGGTGGTTGAGGACTGGAGCAGGTTGCACAGAGAGGCTGTGGATGTTCCATCTTTGGGGATATTCAAAGCCCAACTCCACATGCTCCTGAGTAACCTGCATTAGCTGACTCTGAGTTGAGCTGCCAGGATTTGTCTAGATGACCTACAGAGCTGCCTTCCAGACTCATCTGATTTTTGATTCTGTGATTATATATTTAAGGGAGGGAGAGGGGAGGAAGAAAGGAAAAAAAACCCTGTTGTGTGGTTGGTTTTTTTTTTCTTTTTTTTTTAGTAATTTAAGGTTAATTTAAAGGTCAAACAATAGTAACAGATTTTGCTCTGAAACTAAAATCAGTCATACTGTTTACTACGAATAAGAATATCCAGGCTTCTATATCCATCTGGAGATATCAGGTTGAAACTTCTTTGGAATATTCTTTTGATTTTGAACATTCAAAATTAGGAGGATGAAAGCAAACAGGCAGCAGCACTCCGTGCTGATGTGATCTTTTCTTTCTAGTACACTTTTTTCTGTATTTTTTTAATGGACAATGCAGATTCTGGTTATGGTATATGCTTCTCTAAAGTTAATAAAAAGTATTGTTCAAAATTGTACTGAGGTCTCAAGAATTGTCTGATAGGTTCATATGAAAAGAAACATGAGAAAGCAGAGTCAAAGAGCCTCCATTTATATTTTCTTCAGACAGACTGTACAAAGTAAAATCTAAGCAAGAAGAATCAATATTGTTTCAGTAAAGGACTGAAGATAAAGCTGATGGTTTGTTTTATATACTGCTGTAGCAATATACAAGGAAAACCAACATTTACTGTTATGGTTCTGAGTTTAAAATAAAGCAATTTCTGAAATTATTTTATGTAGACTTGTTAATTATTAGGTATTAGGAAGCAGACAACTGTTAAAACAAAGATGCTTAAATTTACAATGTAAAATTGAATTCCAGTGTATTTTATTCAAGTACTTGTGAGTTATGTATTTTCCTTTTTCTAGATGAGGATATTGCCTATATTGAATCGAGACATTCTATGTTTGAAATAAATAATTTTTTACACAGTGCCCTGGAAAATGTGAGATGACAAGAACAAAACATATACAATTAAAATGGGTACAAAAATGGGATTATCTCAGAAATTCCATAGTAAGACTTACAGACAAATGTAGAAGAACTGTAGAAATGTAGAAAAAATATTAAACTTCAGAAGTTTCTAAGCAGATTTTAAAAGAATGCTCAGTTGAAAAGCTTTTGCATGTTCAAGACCAACCCTATGTAGTCTTTAAACATCTATGTGGAAAAGCCGAGATCCAAATAAAGTGTGAAAAACAAGGAGATATTGAGGAATATTTCTAGATTTCTTTCGATTATATTTGAAGATCATTTAAATACAACAATTCTGTTTATCGACAAACAGTACTGAACAAGTTTAACTTCGTTCCCTTTTGTTCCTACCTATTGCTTTTGGTTTAGAAATTTTATTGATGGAATAATTATAAAATTTCTGAAGGTCTTTAAGTAACATTCAAACAAGTGAAATCCTCAAATACTGAAATTAATTTCTTCAATATAGAGTACAATTTTCATCCTGTTTGCACTCCATTTCTACCAAAGACTTAATAATACCTGTTGTTCTAGATATCTTCCAGGAAAATAATCCCATTTCCCCATGCAGAACCTTATGATCCAAAAACTAAATAACAGAATGACTGAATATTTTACTAGACTGTGCATTCCAGAATAGGAATAAATTTGGAGAGGTAATAACCATGGTGCTGGCACTTCATCCTTTACAACTTTGAGTGAAATAGTGCTTAAATAAAGCTCATTTACTCAACTGATGTCATTAATTTGTAATAGCTGAGGATCTTAGCTATACTAGCTAAGGATCTGGCACATATATGGTTTATGGCAGGATACCTCAGAGAAGATGAGTAACTGATAGTGTTGTCTCTAGGCTACTAGTAATTTGTATTTATCTTATCTGGCCCAAATAAAAAAAGGCACATGCAGGTATCTCTGACTAATGTCTTCATATTTTCTGATCCTCCCTAGTACCCCTGCTAAAAAGGATGGGAGTTGTCTAAGTGGGTTCTTACCGAACCACTTGAATTCTGGAAGACAGAGAAGTTGATCATGCTATTCACAGGCTCCTTATTGCACCATAATATGGTTTATTCTCCTGTGCAAACTCTGGACAACCTCTTACTGCCATTATAACCTCTGTGAAACTAGTGAACTTAAGGGTGGGGAAGAATCAGAAAGATGATAAAATATATAGAAAATGCATTTTTGTTTTTGGAAAATAACCATCAGATGAAGCCTCTAATCCTTGATACCAGTGATCTACTCCATTTGGACATGATTAATTGTTCACAATACCTCGTGGGAGTTGAGTAGTAACATCTTTATTATGGAAAGGTGGAGATTTCAAGAGTTTCCCTCTTACTGCAAATATACAGCAATGTGATCCCTGTTCCATTTATTCTGGTAAATCTAATTTCTGTGTTCATATATTATAAATAATATATGGAGACTGTCTCTAGGTACCAGAAAATAACAATAGTAATAATGAGGCATCTGGCCTTTTCAATGTCTAACGGAACTGGAAATAGAAATCAAACATAGACCACAATTTTCTCTCGAAATGAAGATTTTCACTAGGTAACTATCTTCATTCTTAGCTATTTTTCTTTCATATTTAGTCAAATGACTCGTAGTCTATATGTGATAGCCTTTACCAGAACAAATTAGTGAACTCTGTGCAAGAAAAATATCAAAGCTCCTATTGACTTAGAAGCTTGCTACATCCTTATCTATCCAGTACTTACTTATCCAGAGGCAATTCAGACCTACAGCTTACTCATATTAAATTGTATTTTACTCCCAAGCTAATTCCAGTGTTTAGCAGAGGTATTTCCAGAAGTAAATTATTACTTCATAAATAAAAGGAAAGCAGAATTGGTCCCTCTGCCAATTTGAATGCTTGTTTTACTGAAAATGATTTTGCTTCTGTCAAGGTAATTGCCAATTATAATTTAACAAACAATTGTTCGCTCTCACTGAAGCATCTGAATTCTCTGATACAGAGTTGCGTGTGCACTCTGTCTTCAGGTATGCAAGGGTATACACATCTTTCTGTATTTTACAGTCTTTTAAAAAATGTGGAAAAAAGGTAGATTTCAGCTCTGTGGAAGTTCACTTTCATCAGTTTTCTCTACAAAGCCTTTAAAACCACAGACTACATTAAAAAAAAAAAAAAAAGAACAAATTGGAGTGTTTATTTGAAGAAAAAAAAAACAACCCGCCCCCTCCCCTCAAAAAAAACCCAAAATAAACCAAACATGATATTTGTGTTAAAACAATGAATACTGAACATTGTAGTTCAACTGTAGTTCAATTAACTAAGCCAGATTCTGACCCTGATTTATTGAAACCTCTTGTGTCTTACCTTTTCCAGTCTTTTGGATCTGTGTAATTCAGAATGTCTTCCAGAATTCAAGAATGTGATAAAGTTACAAATTCCAGGTAAGATGAGTATGTTTACAGATCTGTGAACATGAGAAGGAGAATAACTAAAAGCCTTTCTTAGGTGCAATAACATGTGGACTTAGGAGGCTGGAATTGGTTTCTGGGTGTTCTTGTGGCGCTGTGCAAAGCTAGCAAACTAAAAGAAGACACAGATCGTAGGAACACAGATAAAGTATTTCCAGACTGTCTGGATCCTAGGAATGCGCTACCCTGCTTACTCCATACTCTACTCTGTTCAATTCACAATCATGTATAATTAGCAATTTTTAAACAAGAATTGAAGAGGTTAGAAGCAGCCGCTAGACAGCAAAGTAGATCAGCAGGACACCAGCAGTTTCAAGGCTGCTTAACTGCATGGGGAATTGAAACTGGAGTACTCTTTCCTAAAATGGATACTTGGCATCATTTTCCATTCACTGATCTGCTCTTTCAGTTATATTTTTAACTTAGCTTCTGCATTTTTCTGTTTCACGGAGCTTGAAGTAGAGTTCAGAAGCTCTCAAACAGAAACCTATGACCTATCACATCCACCCACACTTCTGTAGACATCCCCACATTCAAGAGCTGAAAAAGGGACTCCATCATCCCTGCAATTATGGTGCAAGTGCACAGTTTACTCAAGACCAGGGAGGTCTTGGTCTAGAAACAAAACACTTTGGTTTATGCTGTGGGAAATGAAGAGAGGCATGCCTACATAACAACTAAAACACAAACTGTTCTGAAGCTCATAGTTTTTAAAACCAGAAAGACCTATGTTACTTGTTCATCTGGATTTACCCCCCTCTCAGCAAAGGCCAAAGATTCCACATAGTAACTTCTTCGTTCAGCCCATCACATTTTCAGATAAAAACTACTTATTTTTGCAGCTCTTAGAAATGTCATTTCCTTCCCTGAAGATTTGGGCTGTAGATCTTTTGATCTGTTTTGTTGTATCTACCCCTCAACACTTTTACTAAAAGTACAGATTATGTATCTGGACTTTCAGAAATGTTCTTCCACAGATTGTAATAAATAACCCCCACAAATTTATTATTTCCTCTGTGTATTTTTACTATATTTCAAAGTCTCTGCATTTTTGCTCTCTTCAGAGAAATTACTGCCTTGTTCTTCCGTCACTAGTTAAAATTATTTAGATACACAGAAAAGATGTTCACCTATAGTGCATTTTCTGTAATCTTCTAAGTCTCTATTACCTCAGCAAATAAATGTCACATATTATTTCACATATTTTATGTTAAGGTTCAGTTTGACCATGGCTGACAGTTTTGAAGTTGCAGTTTCCACTCCAAAGCAACTATTTCAGTAATTCTTTTATTGTTGTTTTAAGCGTTGGGAATTTCAAAGCTGAAGATGACTCATTTGTCTTTTCTGAATATTAACTGAGTCTGAAAACTAACTTAGTCTGGAAACTAATTCCATTAGTTATACATATTGAGTCTTTTATTCTTATTTTCATTATACTTGCACTACAGCCATCACGATAAGCCACTTAATCCTTGGTCTTATGTATTCAGTTTACTCAGTGTCCTGTTTTAGGTTACTAGGATATGTTATTTGGACACACTAGCTTAAAAGAATTTGAGACAGAGACAGGAGCAACACAGGAAACCACAAAGTCTTGTTCTACAAAGCCCCTATTCTATTGGGAGTTCTTTCATCTCAGTTTTAGTTATGCCTGTGAATGAAATCAACAGACCTATAACCTTGAATCTTAAAGAGGCTGAGCAGCACGTCCTGTGAATGGAGAATACTCTCAGGAATCACAGGGGCTTTTTCAACAGTAACTGGAGAATAAGAAAGAAATTGTTCTCCTGAGAGCCCTTTGCCCTTTTATTTACAAAGTTCTTCTGAGCCATAGATGTTTAATTTGACCATATAGCAATTTATGTCTGATATGCTGATTCTCATGTACTAGCATTTTATTTGATAGAGTTAACCTTCCTATTCATAATAGTAACATAAAATTAAAGTCTGAGGAAATATAATAGGAAATGAAGTCCTATTAACTAACTTCTTTTCAGAAAGGATTACAGGTATTGTATATTAAGTAAGACTAGTTCAAATACAGATTTTTTTTTTTTATGTACATCTAGTTTGCATCTATAGAATCTTTAATTTTTAAGCATCAGGTATCAATAAGAAATACTGCTACAGACTGGATGTTTTACATATGCTTACTAGTTTTCTCTTTAAAGGATTTCTAAATGCAGCAGAATTCACTCTTACCAAGTATAAGAGAAACATCCTATTCAGAAATGTTATAATTAAGTGGGAAGATGGTAGTAATAGCTAAAAGCTCATCTTGTCCTAGCTGAAGTATTTTCTTTTTCATTTTCTGCTTTTGTGCAGCCATTTTGCTGATATGAACTTACAGCATTGCTTTTTGTTGTGTTTCACACTAAAACATAGCAATTTCACAATTTTCTTTTGCAGAAACAAAGGAAAACATTTTAACAAATGAACTCAAAACTCTCTATGAGAGCATTTTTGATAGCTAGAAACTGCATCTACTATAGATAAATTGTTTTATAATGAAGGGTGATAATGGCTGGACAGAATTGTAAGACAAAGGACTTTCTTCTTCTACTGCAGAGATGGGAAGTTAAACTGAAATACTGATAATGAGAATGAAATAAGTACTGTAATTAGAATACAGAAGATTATACATAGACAATACCACAGATGATTTAAGTGATTTAACAGACACTTCTGTGTACACTTTTCTTCTCACTGTTAAGTGAAGGGATGCTCTGAGTTTGAATAGTCCAGTGTTTTCCTCTGAGTAGCTATTAATGCCATTCAAAGGGAAAAGGATAAGTACTAATGACCCATTTTCCTTAAAAAATGTCAGTATCAGAGACTGAAGTATTTATCTCAAGGACATATATTACATTTTTAAGGCATTAGAATGTGACCCAATATTCATTAAAGTGTCTAGGAGGAAAGTGAAACTAAAACAAAAACATAAGTTTCATACCATACTACTGAAGTCTTCCACAAATCGTGCCACTTTATAAAAAGATTTAAGCACTCATACTGTAAATTATGAGCTGTAGATGTTCGATTTTGTGATTCAGCCCAATATGGTATGTAACTCTTTGAATTCCCATTGATAAGTATTGACATTGAGGGCACCCTGTATGTTGCAGAAACATCCAGCACACCACATGACCTTGAGTCCCTGCAGCAGTGACTGGACCTCCAAAGGTCTATCCTATTATGAAATATACTCCAGTTTAGCTATTATCTATATTAGAATTGAGTCTGGCATCCCAAATAAAATTCACATTCATGGATAACTTGTGCAATAGTATCCAAGGTCAAGCCCACCCCTCGATCACAAGCCCATCTATATGTTTCTTCTCTTCCCTGATGGCCTGAGGTGTCACTGGGCATGGGCTATGTTTCCAGCCGGCAACTAAGCGCCACGCAGCCGCTTACTCACTCCCCCCCACCCAATGGGATGGGGGAGAGAATCGGGAAAAAAAAAGTAAAACTCGTGGGTTGAGATAAGAACAGTTTAGTAGAACAGAAAGGAAGAAACTAATAATGATAACAACAACAATAATAAAATGACGATAATAGTAGAAGGATTGGAATATACAAAGCAAGTGATGCACAATGCAATTGCTGACCACCCATCTATCGATGCCCAGTTAGTTCCCCAGCAGCAATCCCTCCCAGCCCTACCCCCCCCAGTTTATATACTAGACATGATGTCACATGGTATGGAATATTCCTTTGGCCAGTTTGGGTCAGCTGTCCTGGCTGTGTCCCCTCCCAACTTCTTGTGCCCCTCCAGCCTTCTTGCTGGCTGGACATGAGAAGCTGAAAAATCCTTGACTTAGTCTAAACACTACTTAGCAACAACTGAAAACATCAGCGTGTTATCAACATTCTTCTCATGCTGAACCCAAAACATAGCACTATACCATCTACTAGAAAGAAAATTAACTCCATCCCAGCTGAAACCAGGACAGACCCCATTATGCATGTGTCTAGTTAGAGTTTTATAGTCCAAAAACACAAATCCAAAAGAGAATAGAGGGGATACAGAAGTAGAGAGCTGTGAAATGATTTCTTTGAGATTACACAGCAAGTCAGTGATGAAATTAAACCATTATGACCTCACAAATTTAGTGAACTGCAGTAATCTGTTCACTAGATAACACTGCATTTCCTTTTAAGCTCTAGATGTATTTTACAAGGATGGTCTTTGCTGTGGGTATTCCTAGGAAAAAAAATTTCTTTCCTCTACAATGTCCCTTCCCAATGGCATTTCAAAACGTACCTGTGCCCTTAAGCTTCCTCTAGATGCAAAGAGGGAAAATATCTAAACAGTCTCTCAAGAGACTATTGTTATGTGCTAAAATGCATGCAGAAGACTACGGGTAGGGAAATGTTTGGGTAAATAGATATGGAATAAAGCTAAAATACAATTTTGGTACATCAAATAGATATCATGCAAGCTGCAAATCAGAGGAAAAAACGTATAAATTTTGGAGAAGAGAGATGTAAAGCAATTATATTGCTCAGGTTAGTTCTTAGCCTATCATGTAAAACCATGGCCATCTCATTAGGCACTGTCTGAAATGGGCATGTAGTGCTAGTCCTAGAGAACTAAATGAAGAATAATAACAAAAAAAAGGAAGATATAAGTTACATGCTAAAAATGAGTGGGAACATCAGCTTATTGCATCATCTTTCCTGCATCAGTGAAGATCTGTTTTATATCATAGTTATACCAACTTCTGTGTGTTCTTTGTGATAGTGAAGTTAAGTAGTACAGAAGAAGGCACAGACATCTTCTCTTCGAATATGTCTTAGCAGTGACATTGCCTAACTGGATGTTTTCTGCCTGTTCACTTTACTTTCTTCTTTTTTTCCTGATTTATCATCCTGTCATTTTATCTGTATATTGCAAGTTCTGTCTTGTTTTTTTACACTAGGAGATAGAACCAAATCTCACTTGTTTTCTAATTTACTTTTGTTATGGTGATAATTACTCATATAGTTTGTTTCAATGTATGTTTCCTCTATGACCCTATTTTCATTTTCAATGAGAACAAATTTATGATGAACTGATAAAATCTGCATATGCATGTGCAGACTTTCAGTTAACATCATGGCTTTAATGTTAAGCAGTTTCTAGCATAATCATATTGCTCATTGTTTGGTATTCTTTCTTTATCTTGTATCCTGTATCATGTTATTTCACACAATTTCCTGTCTTTTGTTTCAATTTACAGGAAAAAGTAGTGATCTTGCCCTAGTTTTCTTTGGCATCTGATAATTATGCATTAAGTACAGGAAGTTCATATCTAACCCAACGCTGGGAACCATAAATAGAAGAACCAGGTATTAGGCTCTATAAATTTATATTTTATATATCCATTAATAATTTAATCTTTTATTTTGATTTCCTGTAACTAAGTGTAACACTTAACAGTTTATAGGCAGTTGATAACTGTAAATCATGTTTACAGTATGGTACTGTATATTACTAATACATTATGTCGTGTGGATGAGGAAAAGCTGCAGCTACAAGAACAAATAAATAATAAGGGAGCTGTAATAAATCAAAATTCCATAATACCTGATGTCCAGGTGTAACTAAAATACTTCTTCTTTTAGTATTATTATTTTCAAAATTCAAGTTGAGAAATTTTCCACAAAAGTTTCAGAACGAAAAAGTAAAATTGTCTTGATTTACCCATTTATATATATTTATCTTACATTTATAACTGATTAAGTCTTGGGTTGCAGGACTTGCAATGTGTTGAATTAAAATTATGATATATTTTTAATATTTAATATCATGTTCTGACATGAAAATAAAAGAGTTCAACATTATTGAAATATGCAATATAGACAGTCTCTCTCTTGCTTCACCATAACTTTTATTTTGTGGAAGAGATGCTTTTCAATCCCATTTAGTAGCACTCAACACATAAGCAAAATGAGATTTTTCACTTAGAAAAAAATAATTACATTTTGAAATACCGACCGTATGATATTAATAAAATGTTCTAAAATTGTTTTGCTCTTAGGTTACTAACTGAGATCTATGTTCCTAACTGCATTACTGAAACTCTTATAAAAGTCCTGACTAGCTTCGTTGAACTTTTTCACATTGCATGTCTACAGGTGCCTAGAGATTTATCACTGTGCAAGTCACACATGTCCTAGTTTTGTCATTAAACTGTCACTGGATAAAATACAGAAAGAGTTTGAGAGCAGAAACTTGAACCCTGGTTTCCTTAACCTCCCTGCAACCGTGTCCTACTTTCTAGCCAGCATGCTCCATTTTGTTCACTCTCCAACAGCTCCTTCATCCTTTCTCCAAATCTGACTTTAGTTTCTTTATTGAACTTGATTTATTTTCTTCATAATGGTGAGGCTTTCTCTGGAGAGATGGATAGTGCTTCTTTATATGAATCAGACTAGCATATATATATATATAAAGGGGATGGCATCTTATACAGGGAGAAGACTACTGGTGCAATCTCCTTCAGCTGCTTTCCTGAGGCTCAACTTTAAAATAATACTTCATAAAAAAAAAGTGTGTGCTATTCTGGTTACACTTTAAAAATAGAAGTTCTTTAAAAGAGTGATCACCTTCCTTGAGTAAGTCTTGCAGAAGAAAGACAGGGCACACCCAAGATGGGTGGGATGAATTATCTTTAAAAACATTCTAATGACCTACAAGAGATATAGATGACCTACTTGGATCAGACTTTGAAAAACCTAAATTACAGCACTGGATCCTGTATGTAGGGTTATGTGTTTGCAATGATCTGTGTAGCATTCAAAGAATCCCCAAACCCAGCTTATCAGTGGAATAATTTGATACACATCTGAAATAAAATGTCTACATACTGATACCAAAGAAAAAAAGGAAAAAAAAAAGGGGTAAGATACAATACATTTCATTTGTTTTGCTCCATTTATGTTATAAGAAGGCAGAGTCAGCAGCTAAATTATAATCAAGAATAAATCTTCCTCTAAAAAAAGTTTCAGGTCCTGACAAATATTGCCACAATATATATGAATACATTTTGTTGTAGAAAAAGATGAAATAAAAAATGCATCTGCATTACTGAAAACATGTGTGGCAGGAAAATCCAACAAAAGTTAGTCATTTAGCTGAGTACCAAGAAGGCAATGATAAATAAACTTGTAAATGACATAAAAAAGAAAATTCAGCTTTGTTGATGTCTAACACTAGTAAGTAAAAATATATCAAAATTCAATATTTCTTATAGCCTGTTTTTTGAAAAGACATCATAATTACTTTACGAGACTATAGAAAAAAAGCATAATGATGATCATGCTTAGCATTTATCTGGTACCTTTCATCAAAGGATCTAAAGTGCTTTGTAAACATTAACTAATTAAATATGATTATAACTTCCTTTCTGCTGCAGACAACAAAAATAGTTATCTTTCTTGATAATTGCCTTTCATTTAATGTTGTAGGGAGATGGGTGGGAAGTGGAGAATTTCTTTTAATTAATATTACTTCAACAAATTAATCTTTTGTGCTTTGTCATTTTAGGAGGCTATGCAACCACTGCTTTTATGCCTGTAGCACAACACATACAAAAGCATCTCTGGGAGTTCCACTGCCTTCTGTGGAAAACTGTTTTGCCTCTGCTTAGACATGTAGCAAGTTTCTGTACTAAACTACCTGATTGGAGCAGGTTGAAACATCTTTTTCTAGTCCTTGACCTGTGTCATACACTTCATGTACATCATGCTTTCCATCTGTTACCTCCTTTCACAACAGTGGAACATCATAGAAAATCTTCATTAGATCATCTGTGATGGCACCCTTGTAAAAATCTAAGGAAACAAAGTACATCTTTTATACAATACAAATCTTCTGAGTATTCTGTATTATGTTTGAAGCTCATTACACAAAAAGGACTCTCTTTACACGAAAAAGCACAAAAGCTACATAGAAGGTCCAGACAACGTAACAAATGCATACCATCTCCCTGCTTCAGTTTTCTCACCATTCTACAGCTGGGCAGGATTGAACAGGTTCAGAACATTTTCACCAGGCAACATTCAGTTCAGACTCATCACAGAGCAAAAATAGTGGCAATGACTGCACGCATGTGCCAATTTGGAATAATTTATCTGTGTGTCATTCCAGACAGGTGTTTCTCCATATCTTTTTTCTATACTGGTGTTTCAAATAAGTGGATAATTATAACAACTAATTCTCAATTATTTTTAAGTGCATTAATTTCTTTCATAATAATTTGTTATTTTATGTTTAAAAAAAATTTGGGGAAAGGCTGATTTCAATTAATGTGCAGTCAAAGGACATGTTCCTCTCTCTGGTTATAAATCTAGCAAATACAACATGGGAAGAAGGATTTGAGGAAAGGTGTAAAGGCATGGGAAACAAAGTAAAGAAGTAAGTATATGCAATCTGATGAAGAATTTATCTCTATATATGTATGTTTGTATGTATGTGTCTGTATATGTATATAAACACACACAGAGACATACATATATGCAGATATAGATATATTCATTTATAAATGTACCCTAATATGCTATTAAAAAAAAAAAAAAGAAAGCTAAAAAGCAAGAGAAGGAGATTCATGTCTCAGAAGATCATGGGGTTTCCTTAACTGTCACATCTATCTTTCAGAGAGCACTCTGCCTACTCACTAGAGTGGATGGCTCACATTTTGTTCTGTTTTTTAAATGGAAACTTCATTCTGAACCTGAAAAACATTTCAACAGAAGTTCTGCAAAAATAGGCGTGTTTCTGTATAAAGTATTAGTTTCAAGAAACTGATGGTTTTTCTTGACCAAGTTCCTTACAAACTCTATTTCTAGCTCTACTGATTCCATTGCATAATAACTCTCCTCACTATGTTACCTGCATCACAACAGAACATACTAAAGATTTTTTCTCAAGGACACTGTTTTAGTAGGGCAGTCTCACTCACAAAACAAACAAACAAATAAAAGATAAACTATTGTAAGGATGAATAAGGATGACTTTAAAAATATACCTGAGAAGTTATGTATGGTTCAAGTATGAATCAGAGGTGTATATTAATTTGTTTATGTAATACAGAAGAGATTATATAATTAAACAAAGGGGAGAATGTGGATAGCACTTATTCTCATGTTTCTGCCTTAATCAGAAAGAATAACTAGTGGTAAAGATTAAGCTTGATCATAAAGTCATAAGGAAACCTAGACAAACAATGAGCTGGTCTTTGTATTTCAAGGAACAGCAACAGTTTCATGTAAAAAGAGTGGCTCTACTCATTAAGGATAGCATGCAAGGAAGTGATTGACTTACATGTAATGATATAAAATGTAAATATACATCTTTAAAAGAATTTTTCCTGAAAGTAACTTTTTGAGTAAATTGAGCTCTGAAATAACCTGTGCACTTAGGTAAACTCAAGACTGTTATTACACTATGTTCCTTACTATATTCCTTAGGTATGTATCCTGCAAGTGTATGGTGAGAAAGAAAATTCTTGAGAAAAGTGTTGTGGAGCATGTAGGGAGGTGAAGGAGAGAAAAAAAAGTAAGGAAGATGAAGGGCTGTTGGGAAAGATGGAGTGGGATTTGATGAAGCAAGAACCACTAGGAATGGGGAACCACTACAGTAAAATTATTTCTGAGGTACACAAACATGCATGTTATCTGTAGTGCTACTGAATTACAAGTGTGGGGGTTTTAGCAGATTTTTCATGAACTCTATGTATAACAATCATGCTCTAGAATTAGGCTGAATACAGATAGATTTAAGATGCACCTCTTTGACTTGAATGATCTTATAGGTCTTTCTCATTTTCAATATCTACTACTTTGTTAATTTGGGGAAAGACCCAAAACTATTCCAGTTTATATTGCAAAGTACTAACTGTGGTGGTTTAAGCCCAGACAGCAACAAAACACCACGAAGCTGCTCGCTCACTCCTCCCCCCTAGCCCCAGTGGGATGAGGAGGAGAAAATATAAAGAAAAGCTCATGGGTCGAGACAAGGACAGGGAGGGGTCACTCACCAATTATGGTCATGGGAAAAAGACAGGCTCAACTTGGGGATAAAAAAAATAATTTACTACCAATCAAATCAAAACAAGGATAACGAGAAGTAAAACCAAACCTTAGAACACCTTCCCCCCACCCCTCCCTCCTTCCTGGCTCAACTCCATTCCCATTTTTTTCTACCTCTTCCCCCCCAGCAGCGCAGGGGGACTGGGAATGGGGTTTGGGGTCAGTTCCTCACACATTGTCTCTGCCGCTCCTTCCTCCTCAGGGGGAGGACGACTCACTCTTCCCCTGCTCCACCGTGGGGTCCCTTCCACGGGAGACAGTCCTTCACAAACTTCTCCAAGGTGAGTCCTTCCCACGGGAGACAGTTCTTCATGAACTGCTCCAGCGTGGGTCCTTTCTATGGGCTGATCTTCGGCCACAGACTGCTCCAGCACGGGCTTTCCCATGGAGTCACAGCCATCTTGGGGGGCATCCACCTGCTCCGATGTGGGCTCCTCCCCAGGCTGCAGGTGGGCATCTGCTCCCCCGCTCCCCTCCATGGGCTGGGGGGGGACAGCCTGCCATCTCACCACGGGCTGCAGGGGCAACCCCTCCTCCGCCACTCCTCCTCCCCCTCCTTCTTCACTGACCTCGGTATCTGCCTAGGTGTTCCTCTCACGTTCCAATCCCTCCCACTCGCTACCAGTTCCCCTTCTTAAATCTGTTCTCCCAGAGACACTACCACTGTCACTGGTGGGCTCGGCCTTGGCCAGAGGCGGGTCCGGCTTGGAGCCGGGGAAGCTTCTACTACCCCTGCAGCCCTTCCCCTGCTACCAAAACGCCACCACACAAACCCAAAACACTAATGTAGCAAAGTTTTGCTTAACAATATAAATTAATCTCTTTAAAATAATTGGACCCTCTTCTTAAAATGGTTCTGGCAAAATCAAATCCAAATTTCTGTAAGCTAATAATATATTTTAATATTCATATAATTCAGGCTGAGGGAAAGAAAGGCTTCTTTGTTTCTCTACCAGATTCAGATTTCCAAAGCATAATATGGTGATATAAAAGAAGCTTATATTATGAGGGGTTTTATGTCTTTTTAAAAACTTACATTGATTCTTCTAAGATACCTTGTCTGCAACTTTTGTTGGTTTGGAACTTATCTTTGTAAATGCTGTGGTTATATTATATGAATATTTAATACAATTGTTTTCTTGTAAGAATGGTGAATAATCTAGATTTTGAGTTAGGAGCTGGAAGCTACTTTAAATATGCAACTATTTTCTTCAAGTCATTCCTGTAGGCAAGAGGGGACACATCTGTTCCCTAGTAACTGGAAAGGATTCAATAAACAAGACTTTATATAGCTATAGATTTTTTTCAAGATTTGCATGAGATTTGGCTACAAAAGAATATTAGCAATTTCTGGAAGTTATTTTTCTAAAAATAAAATAGAAATGTTACAAATAATTCAAAATGATCGACCAAAGTATGTATGCTTGAAATGCATCAATATATTTGTTTTGCTTCCATTATTATTATTATTAATGTTTGGGGTTTTTATTCTTTTGTGGTAAATAAGCAAAATGTAAATATTTCTATTTACTCTTGGTGTTATAGTCAACAAAACTGAAAGTTACAAGACTTACACAAATTTAAAGACAAAGCTGAATAACAGTTTGGAAGAAAAGCAATGATTGAAGATCAGAATCATCTGAAATACAAAATGTACAGCAGTATGTTTGTGGCTCAGCTGGGCAATGAAAAGCCTACCCAGTATCCAGTGAACAATCGGATGACTTGTAGACAGTGTCCTTGCTGCAATTCTTTACAAACCAATCATTATCAGAGGCAAGAAACAGAGTAATTAAGATTTGCATAAAATAATAATAATAATAGTTGAAGTCTAACTCTGATAGATGTCACCCAGTTTGGTAATTGGATGAGACAAGAAAAAAAGGCTGTAAAACAAGAGCTTTTGAGAACTGTTCTGATTCAACATACACCTTAATAATATTAAAAAACCTTTCAGCAGCAGAATTGAGATCAGAGGCAAAATAAATGCCATCCTGCCAGGTATTGTTAGTAGCAGCAAAATCGTTACAGGAGAGCCCATAGACTCTAGACTAAATTGGGAGCCATTATGCTAAGCATTGTACATACACATAGTACAAACTGGTATTTGTTTGCCAGAGTTTAGTCTTAACTGTCAGGACAGGTGGAGGCAAGAAACAAGGGCACAGAAGAAACCAAAGACCGGCTGATTCCTTGCAGTTTGGTGTGAAAGCAGAAGAGGGGGTCCTGAGCCCAGCCAGCCAGCTACAAACCAGTATCTGCCCAGGAGACATGTAACTATGTTAGTGTTAGGAGTGAGATATTATAGCTGATTGCTTAGACACATCTCAAAAAGTCTATGTGGCTTCTAGACTGTAGGTGGCTCACACTGAACTACTGTGGAAAATGGACCAAGCAAGCTTCTCTTTTCGTTGTGCACACATTCCTGTCTTCCACTGATCTTGGAAGCCATCATAATGGCCAAAACTACAGTAAACTCAGTTTTAACTCAATGCACAGGTGACTGATTTTAAATAATGTAAATGGCCTAAACATTGCAGAGTTGTAGACTTTAGCAACTGATCAAAATTGAAACATTTTCAATGAAATAAGCAGAAATTAATTAATTTCTGTTATCATAGATTCATAGCATCACTGAGGTTGGAAAAGACCTGTAACATCATCGAGTCCAACCGTTAACCTAACACTGCCAAGTCCACCACTAAACCATGACCCTAAGCACCACATCTACATGTCTTTTAAATACCTCCAGGGATGGAGACTCCACCACTTCCCTGGGCAGCCTGTTCCAATGCTTGATAACCCTTTTGGTGAAGAAATTTTTCCTAATATCCAATCTAAACCTCCCCTGGTACAACTTGAGGCCATTTCCTCTCATCCCATCACTTGTTACTTGGGAAAAGAGACCAACACCCATCTTGCTACAACCTCCTTTCAAGTAGTTGTAGAGAGCTATAAGGTCTCCCCTCGGTCTCCTTTTCTCCAGACTAAACAACCCCAGTGCCCTCAGCTGCTCCTTACCAGCTTTGTGCTCCAGGCCCCTCACCAACTTGGTTGCCCTTCTCTGGACATGCTCCAGCAACTCAATGTCTTGTAGTGAGGGGCCCAAAAGTGAACACAATATTCAAGATGCAGCCTCACCAGTGCTGAGTACAGGGAGACGATCACTTCCCTAGTCCTGCTGGCCACACTGTTTCTGAATACAAGCCAGGATGCTATTGGCCTTCTTGGCCACCTGGGCACACTGCTGGCTCATATTCAGCTGGCTGTCAACCAACACCCCCAGGTCCTTTTCCACCAGGCAGCTTTCCAGCCACTCTTCCCCAAGCCTGTAGCGCTGCATGGGGTTGCTGTGACCCAAGTGCAGGACCCGGCACTTGGCCTTGTTGAACCTCATACAAAGGGCCTTGGCCCATTGATCCAGCCTGCCCAGATCCCTCTGTAGAGCCTTTCTTCCCTCAAGCAGACCAACACTTCCACCCAATTTGGTGTTGTTTGCAAACTTACTGAGGGTGCATTCGATCCCTTTGATCAGATCATTGATAAAGCTACTAAACAAAACTGGTCCAAAAGTTAAGTTCATTCAGGTTAATTGCTTCTAATTCTAAGTATTTTACCTTTTTTTTTTTCTCAGAATGTTAATTTTCAGCAAGTACAGTCCAAAAAGCTTAAGTTTCAAATTGACTGGACGCCAGTGGTTTAAGACAGTTCTGCCATCTCCCTCAATGCAGTAGATGCCAAAATAATTAACACATACAATGTTTTACTCTTAAGAAAATGAATGTACCAAAAGAAACTGAGTATTTTGTTGTTTGTTTATTTGTTTGTTGGTTTTTAATCTAATGAAACTAAGTCTACAGTATTATTGCTAACTTGTCATACATGCTAAATCTGTAAACTACTCAACTTCCAAAATGATAACATCAAACATAATGTCAAAATATCCAAAACTGTTATTATAATTAATTTAGAATAAGACGTAATAAAATATGGGCTATTTTATTTTGACAAATGTTAAGACTCAATCTTTAGTCTTCATATGGTGAAAATGCATTCAATTAAAAGATGAAGAGCTAATACAAAGATATTTCAAAATATGTGTTCAGGAATTGCCTATTTTTCAAGAAAAATAAGACATAATGAAAAGTTATGCTTACTCTTTTTCGGTATTTATTATAAGTAAGCAAAAATATAGCATTTGTTCTTGTAATACAGCTTTTTCTACATTCTAGATAGGTGTGTATATCCCTTATGTACATATTCTGACAATAACTTAAAAACAATGTTAAGGGAATTAAAAGTGATAGGCAAATATATTAATTATTATGATACATTTTAACAAAATGTCATTGAGTAAAACAAATTTCACTGAAAATTATAGCTCCACATTAACATGCCTTCAAACTATTAAATATCTTTAGGATTACATGAAGAATTACACTGATGGTTATTCTGTTTACCCAGGAACTCCTTAGGCATGTGGTTTGGAAACTTTCCTGTTCACATCTTCAAATTCATGATAGTGAGAATACCAATTTATTTATCTATTTTGATTTGAACAGAGTTGGAAAGTCCTTAAAGCCTCTCAACAGTATTACTTTTGTCAAAGATACTGTGCAAAATTATAAATATGTGTATATAAATGTATAAAATTTTTTCCAAATTTTATTCCAGAAAATGCTTGTTATTCAGTGCTGGCACTAAATTTTTTCTCTTTTTTCTTACTCTCTGTGGAATCCATAATTACTGGCCGAAGGTTGAGTCAGTCAGTTACGTAATTTGATTCTGCTTTTGTTACAGAACATAATTTTGCTCGCTTTATTGCATAGGTTATGTACTGTGAATAGCACATTGGAGTTGACCAATACAATAATATTTCAAATGCTACTTCAACCTACTTTTAATTTGTATGCATATCTATCTAAACTTTTCTTCTTGTGAGCAATCTTTAAGAAAATAATTCTCAGAATTACTCATTTCTGTAACAGGGGTCATAGCCGAACTCTTCTCATGCTAAGAAACAGAAGCAGAGTTATTGAAAATTACACTTGAAACCTACTATAAAGAATCCTTTAAAATGAGATCTTTAGTATTTTCTTTTAAGCTAACAGGCAGTGGGATAACATTTACTAGGAGTCATATCAAACAAGTTTCTCTTTGAAATCAAATAGTATGTTCAAAGTTCCTTTAAACTTAATTATAAATGATTTTAATTTAAACTGTGATAGTATTCAGTAAATGATTTATTATAGTACTAGTGAACATTCTTCTCCACAGTAGAACAATTTTCCACTTCATTGCTGCCATTTGAAAATGACATCAGAACTTGGTTCAGTTATGATCTCTTCTTGTTAATGATTTATTGTCATGGTTGCAAAGCGTTTCAGCTGGCTACTACAGTTTCCTCTTTCATCAATGCAGTTAAAAAACACCTTGCTGTTTTCTCAGTTTATGTTAAATAACTATTCTTTCTCTTTTTAAGTTATAATTGCTATGGTTTGTCTAGACAGTAATGGAAGACACAATATCTATGTCTATGATGGAATTTCAATATACAACACTAATTTTCCCATAATCCTTAGATACAGTTGTTGACTACGTCACAAATTCCAGTCCTTCTAATGTCAAAAAACAAACAGCGTAAGAGAAAATAGAGCAAGAAAGAATTTGTAAAGATTGTTCACACTATGGCCTTTGAATCACAGTGGAACTTCAGCTCCTAAATTCTGGCACAGATATTAACTATCTAACAATTTGCAGATGTGCATGCAGCATTAGCTTATTCATCGCAAACCTGATTTATTACAATTTTTTAAAATTAAATTTATTTTTGTATACATATTTATAATTTGAATTTATTACATTTAGTACAAAACCCAAACCCCAAAACTCAAACCAATAACCTCCACTGATGCAGGTTGCAGAGGCAGTCTGATCTATTGCTCAACTGTCCTTACTGTTAGAATGTTATTCCTAATTTCTAACCATAAATTCCTTTGCTACAAATTAGTCCTTACACCAATTCCAATTCACAGGGAATACAAATGAACAATCTTCTCATGTAAAAAGTGAATTTGATCTATGGAAAAGTGTGGATTTCTTTATTGATTGTCTTCTGTGTTTTACCCAAGAAACGTGCAGACCAGCTTTGTCATAAATGATACAATGGTGCAGCCACATCTGTAAAAATCAACAACAGTCTGAGTTTGGCTAGATGATAATTTGAACACTTAAATCAAAAGAAAATATATTGATAATGAAGAATCTCCCTGGTACTCTTTTAAACAAGGAGATACATTTTATGCACGTTAATAAAACATGAGTGTAGAGCATATGGTGCCTATGTCATACATAATTATGTGGTTCTTACAGGCATAAGCACATAACAGAAAATGGAGTTATGATGCTGAGACTGAAAAATCTCCAGATTCTGAAAACTGACCTGAGATAATTTTTCATGTTATAGAATGTACAAAATATATTCTTAAAGATTTGGAGATGAAAAGCTTTTTCAGAAGGAAGATACAAGAAAGAAGGTGGTAGAACAAGGTTGAGAGGGGAGGGAGGGAGAGGGGGTGTGGAACCATGTTTCTGCTGTGTGCTCCTCCATTAGTGAGCTGTTGTATAATTAATGTCAGCTTTGTAAGATACAGCATACCACTCCCTTCAAGATCACTAACTCCTTACCTTAATTAATAAGTAAGGTTAGTCTCTGCTGAAAGATACCATTATTTTTCTTGAAGATTGAAAACTGAATGTTGTCCCTGAATTACTCCTGGATTTCTTCCAGGGCAAAGGCCAACATATCAGAACTGGGACTTATGCCATGTATGTCTGCTTGACACACAGTAATTTACTTGCAAATGAAAGACGAAGAAGAAATAATTCATGTGATTATTGATAGCTGATTAATCTTCATGTTGGGAGTATTCCCTCAGTACTCAGACACGTTGGTTCCTTACAATATCTAATTATAGGGTATTCAAATAGTTAACAAAACTGTGCTTGTGTAGTTCAGAACATCTCCTGTCTTAAGATCTGAGACCTTCAAACTGCGAAGTACAGTAGAGGATCCTAAAATCAGGTACATAGTGGCACAGTCAAAAGATTAAATTGCAAGTGTGCAGCTTATGAAATTAGCCTAAAAATCCTTTTGCACTAGAAATGAAATAAATTTAATGATATCAATTACAAGTTAGTCTTAATTAAAGAATTGAAGAAGATTGGCAAGGAATAATTAATCTGCAGAGACAGACATTTCTCCCTTAGATCTTACCTATATTTAAATATAAGAAAGGTACAACTAGAAATGTTATACCTAGCCTGTTGTTTGAAATTCATACACTGCATTACTAAACCTTATTCAGCAAGCACTAATGTTAAATAAATGTTAATTAGTGAAAATTTTTCTGCCAGTATAGAAGGTCAAATCACCTGTGGAAGATCTCTTGTACTGAACAGAGGGAACAGGCACTAGAAAAAAGGTTTTTACTTTTTTGACATACTTATACATGTCAATGGGCACCTCTGAACAGCGTATACAAATCCTAATCTTATTAAAGGCTAACAGCAGTTTCAGTGCTCTTGAGCCCTGTGGAATGTTGTACTGAAGCAGAAACTTCTTTTTCTTGTCACATCCTTCATAAACTCTAGACTCAGTTATAATCCTGCAGTTTGACCTCTGACATAACAGGGACCTAATGAGGTTCCTGATACAATTTGTCAGTCCTACAGCTGGTGATAAGCTACAGCATACTTTAGCTAAACAGTCAGTCTTGATATAAATGTTGCCAGCAACAGAGAAGCCACCAGAATTCTTGAGATGTTATTGCAATGGCTCAGAAAATGTAGCTGAAATTGTGTGCCTAGTCTGAAATTTCTCTAGCTTAATTTGAAGTGATGGGATTGTGTTATATGTTTGTGACCTAGAATGAAGAACTTTCTATTATTAAGTTTTCATTCCTTCTGTGGGCTTTTATAGGTTGTCATGATGATGTCACCCCTTAGTCTTCTCTTAGATTAACTAAATAGGTTGAATTTCTTTAACTTCTCACTTTTCTCCATATTTTCCAAACCTTTAATCATTTTCATGTAACTTCTCCGATGTATTTACTCATAGCCTAATTGACCCATTTGTAAAATGTGATAAAAATGCTTATACTTGTCAAGTAATGCCCATATTTGACAAGTAATTTGAAACCTGCTTGCCAGTGGATAACATATCAAAATATCAGTATGCAAAGCGCTATTCAGTAATATACATGGCAATAATCAAACAGTATTCATAGATATTTAGAAGTGCAAAGGTGGAGAACCAACTGAAGCTGTAAACTATGTTTACACACAAACACACATACCTATCTTCTTGTATATCTCCTCAATCTCCTTTCAAGTACAATTCCATATTCTTATATTTTCACCATACATCATATAATGTTACTAAATATAGACATCACTGTGGTGATTTCAAGTGATTTGTGGAGTATGTGAGAGATGGCAGCAGTTCAGTAACTGTCTGGGTGGCTATATTTAAAGGTATCATGCCAATAGGTCTCTAATCACTTTCCAGTCTTCCTTTTTGCCTCAATTCTACCTTCCTATTTTTGTCCCTCACTATTTCACCTAATTCTTGCAAACTTTCCACTTACTCATTTTCATGTAAAAGCATCATGTTTCCCTCTTCTCTACTCAATTCATTCCAAAGGTATCTCTGGAATTAATTAGGTAGATGTTTACCCCATGGCACCAATGAATGTGTCACAGCTTCTGGTGTCAGGTGCATGCCCAGACACCTCAGCTCCATGTGTGGATGAGACCATGCCTGCTTCTCCCATTACTTGGTTTCCATGTGAAAGACGGCTGCACTTGCCTCCTTACAGCTTAGACTTTCCGTTGTGCTGCATTTTTTTTATGTATAAAGGAAGACATATTCTGAAGTCTAAGAGAATTTAGTAATATGAAACTGTGGAAAGGGAACAGGCAGGCAGAAGAGCTCACATAATATGCTGAGGAGATCCATGGGAAAAAAAAATTGTGTTACAGTCTATCAGTACCTCTGGAAATAGGACCTGAGACAACACTCTGTTGGGAGACTTAACAGGGGAACTCAACAGGAGTTATGACACTGAAGGAAGTCAGTTTAATTTGGCAGAATGTGTTTGTCTTTGTTGGCTGAACCACCTATACCTGGATTTTCTGCTTCTGCTATACTACAAAATGCAACCCTTTCTTTTTTCTCTCTTTTTTCTTTATTGGAAAATTGATATTCCTGATTATGTTCTGAACAACTAAAGTGCCCAATGTGAGATTAAATGAATTCTTTTTGTCTGAGTATAAGGGGCAGGGTACTAATTTTCCTAATATTAGAAAGCATGCAGTATAAGAGTATGTAATTTAAAACACATTAGCAGCTGGATATTTCCCAATCCTTCATTGAGCTGTCTGCTAATGGAAGTGTATTGTGTAATAACCCCTTTCACTTGCTTATGCTCCATATGGCATGGCAAATCTGAGGAGTGTTTTAAGATGAGTCCCTGATAAGTAAAGAATTTAGAATATAATCAAATACTTTGGTAGGTAGTTCAATAAAATGGTGAAAGAACATGACAGTTATGAAGGATGCATCACTTCAGGAAAAAAAAGAGTAAGTTTTCTTAACATTTAGAATAATCTAGGTTAAAGTTTGGGAATACACTATATAGATTAGATAAGAGTTCAGGAAAAATCAGGGAATCTGGATCCTTTGCAGCAAAACTTCAGGACTTACTCAGGTTTTTAAAGTTTTTTTTCTGTTTCTAATTATCTTCCCAACTTCCAGAAAACAGTGTCCTAGCAATGTGCACCACTGTTTCTAGTGTTCTTTGAATTACAGTATGTATTTTAATAGTTATTTTGAATGTTACATGACTGTCACAAGACAACACTGACAACTGCAATGACTGCAGGTTGTAACCAGCAAATCTGTCTCAGCAATCCAAAATCATCACACAGAAGTCTGTTGTCCTATGATAAGGACAGTTAACTCTAAAAGTACTATCATAAGTAAAGTGAAATGTGATGGGTTTCCCTAAAGGCCCCACTTTGAAGTCATGTGAAATCCGGATTTTGCTTTTAAAAATATACAGTACCTCCTAATTATGTTCAATCTTATTGCTACTAAGAACATTAATAATAATAAAAAATTAATAATATTTAATGAGTCAGAACTCAAATACCAAATAACTCAGCCCTATATCTGTTCTTTTCAAATGTTATTTTTGTCTGGCTAAAACAAAGAATTATAAATACAATGCAGTAACTTGCAATAGTTTCTTCAATGAATAACACTTCTTCTAAGCTTTAAAGTCAGTTGGATTTAAATGCCTACCTTTCTTTGAGGCTTTGAATCTATCTATTCTGCCCAAAGATATGGAGGAAGTCTATAGCAGTATTTGGTGGAAGTCACAGAATTTTTGTAGTTCACTCCAGTGCTTGAATCACAAAGCAGAAAAAAACAAATACAGGAAGGTAACGTGTGTTTTGATGCTTCTGAAATATAAGCTGAGAAAAAAAAAAAATCAAGTGAGACTGTGGATTTCTGCTTCTGCATGCACAGGCACTACATTTACGCTCGTAGAATTGGACCAACAGTTCCATGATGGAAGACAATAAAAACAGTAACCAGGCAAGTCACCCTCATTACCTTAGGCCTGCCTGTGAAGTGAGACTGGATTTTCTGATCATCTTGTGGCACCAAAAAGAAGTTTTCTTATAAAAGTCTAGTGAATTATGGATGCCTAAGAGGTCTTAGATCATCTTTTATCTTCCTTGGACCTATTGAAGGCAAGAGCAAAACTGATATTTTGGGAGGAATTTTTACTGTTCTTCCTTCCACTCATATGTAATTTGAAAAAAATAGGCTCTTGCTGCTTTTTCTTCCCTTCCCTTTGACTTACATGCAACTTGAAACCACTTGTCTCGCAAACAGCCCCAAACTTTTTTTTCATATAGTATACAACGTCTATATACTTTAACATTAAAGTTAAGTTCAACAATTCTGAATTTTATTTTTGCTTTTTAAAAATTATGGCCTTTAATTTTGTCCCAACACATACCCTTGCTTCTAAATATACATAAGTATTGCTAAGCAACTCTTAGCAGATGCTGTTTTTAGAAATGTCTGCTTATACAACAGCCACCCTTTAATATTAATCATGCAAATTATAATTATGTTATTCAATAGAATTCAGATTTTTGGCTGTTAATGACCTTTATAGACATTTTTGTGTCAGCAGCAATCATCTGTGCATCAAGTTCAACTGCATCTGCATAAGGCAACTTTATAAGATCTTACCATTTAAATCAACATGAAATCAATTGTAACTCCCCTAATATCAATCTAACGTTATAATGCAGTGGCAATTTGTTCCTGCTTGCCGCTGCTGGCAGACCTAAGCAGTGCAAAAATTATTGAGACAGATGCACAAGTAATCAGTTATGTCACTTTATTGATGTATTCCTGATTATCCCTTAATGAGGCAGAATTTCTGAAGAGGGAGTACTTGTCCCTAATGAATGTTTCTTCAGATGCCAGATTTGTTTGGCTTATACACCTGCTTTCCTTATATGACCTGCTATCCTTAATTACTAGTTATAGGTACAGTGGGAAAGCAAAATTTTTGGAACAGCAGTAGATCAAAGATCTTACTTTTCATTAGTGTGGAAGCAGACTTTGTGATAAAATAGATGGAGATTCTGAGATGTGAGTGAGGTATTAATTTAAACAAAGATAAAATGTGAGAAAAAACCAATATAAGATTTTCATGCAAAATAAAGGATTAGCGGCCATTCTGATGGCCCACTGATGGTAGCTGAACAACCTATTTCTTATTTTTCTCTCTTTCTTTTCAACTCAAAAGCTGGAGCATAATTTACCCCATGCTATATTTGTTCAGTTCCCATTAATACTGACTGGTTAGAGGACTGATAGAATAGAATCACAAAAGGTTGGTGGGGCAAAGAGAGGGCAGTGTTCAACAACCCAGTTACAGAATGGAACCAGGATGTCACTTGAATAGTGGAATCCAGAATCCTGTTATATTACAATATTTTCTCTGGTGAGAATGGCAATATGTTGGCACCTGAAATGGGATTCAAAATCATGACTTATCTAAGACAGAGAATATGAAAAGCTAAATGAAAAATAAAGTTCCCATTTTTTTTCCTTGTAGATTTATAATATATCTATGGGGATAGGTGTTGAGAAAATCAAGTTGTCGTCTCCAAACTCTGTGCAAACTAGGTGAGAACCAGTTGTCATCAGAAAATAAGTATAGGTTTATGCCTAAGCTAATAAACTCCTTTCTCTTTGTTCACAAGCAAATGAAGTCTATCTCTCTGTCTGTACCAATTTTTTCTATGCCATAAGTTAGCATCTCATAGCTGCAAATTCATACTTAAAAACTGGAGCCTCTTTATTACTGAATTTAAGATTTATGTAGAAATAACTGGCCTAAACAGACAAATTTGACTTCTTTGTCTTTCTGTGTTGGTATAGCTGTATGTAACTGTGAATGATGCCACTGACAGAAAGTGTTCTTTCTTCTTTTGTGGGAAGACCATTTGTCTTATTTGTGTCAATTAGGGACTCTCATATTTGCTGTTTCCAAGTCTGTATCAAGCATATGATTGCTTCATTTGTAGTCAAAAGCATTTTCAATGCAGGAATAAATTAGAATACTCCATAAGTTTATGGGCCAGTTCCTTATCACTTCCATAACATCTACAAATGCATTAAGGCTCTTTATAATAAATGCCCTTGGGAGTCAAACAATTGAAAAGCATTGGACAACTGCTACCACATTCAGAAGAGAGACAGTCAGTGCCTCACCACCTCATGTCTGCGGGTCAGAGTGTTATTTCCAGAGTGTACGTCTGTATCTATATACCTGTATATTCCAGAAAGGGAAGAAAAAGCAAAGAACTGTTCCCTGGAACTATTAGTCAAGTAGTCCACAAGTAGTAAGACCTTTTGCGGTTCTTATTTCCCCAAGAGATGGATATAAGGAGGATGACCAAAGTAATAGAAAACGTAGCTCAAATGGCAGATATCAGATCCCTGAATACTTATCTTTGGGTCATACTCTGCACATATGTTAAGAGAAATTGAGAAGTTCTGATTATGTCAGCTGTGGTCAGGGAGCTGGATAAGTGAAGTATTCTGTGCTTTAGGATGGAGTCATTCAGTCTGGAGCCCTGCTTAGAAGTATCAGTTACCTCCTTCCCGCTTTTCATTCCAATGATCTCATACACTCTCTTGCCTATAAACAGAGCCAGACTGTAGCAGTCATTAAGGTCCCTGGAGAATAAGTAGGTTTACTGACTCATTGAAGGCAGATGATGTATGTACTAATGCTTGTACTGTTTCTATGAAATTGCGTACTTTGAAGTTACAAATTTATAGAATTAAATTCTAAACAGGGAATGGTGTGTTAACTCCAGTAGGCAGCTAAGCACCACACAGGTGCTTGTTCACTCTCCCTCAGTGGGATGAGGAAGAGAATCAGAAGAGTAAAAGTGCAAAAATTCATGGGTTGAGATAAAGACAGTTTAGCAGGTAAAGCAAAAGCTGCACACACAAGCAAAGCAAAACAAGGAATTCATTTACCACTTCCCATCGGCAGGAAGGTGTTCAGCCATCTCCAGGAAAGCAGGGCTCCATCAAGTGTAACACTTACTTGGGAAGACAGACTCCATAATCCCAAAAGTCCTTCCCCTCCTCCTTTCCCCCAGCTTTATATGCTGAGCATGATGTCATATGGTCTGGAATATCCCTTGGGTCAGTTGGGGTCAGCTGTCCCAGCTGTGTCCCCTCCCAACTTCTTGTGCATCCCCAGCCAACTCGCTGGTGGGGTGGGGTGAGAAGCAGAAAAGGCCTTGGCTCTGTGTAAGCACTGTTCAGCAATAGCTAAAACATCCCTGTGTTACAATACTGTTTTCAGCACAAATACAAAACACAGGAGCTACTATGAAGAACGTTAACTCCCTCCCAGCCAAACCCAGTACATCCTTGGAGGATAAACAAGTTTATTGACACAGTGCAGGCAGATGATGTATGTATTAATGCTTGCATTGTTTCTATGGAATTTAGTAGTCTTAAGTCACAAATTTACAGAATTAAATTCTAAATAGGAAAAAAGCTTTTGGTTTGGCTAGAAATACAATAGCTCCATTTCCGCATACTTTTTATCACAAAGAATGCAATCATTATACGAAACTTCCAGGCACATGGCTAGAACTCACTTCTGGAAAAACTCTTTATATGCTGTCTTGGAATCTCCTTGTACTTTACCTTGTCCTGTGGAGACGGTGTTTGCTTTGGTAGCAAAGTAATAATTCAGTGCTCACCAAATATATGTTTGACAATTCAGCGATCATTAGCTGACCTTCTCAGATTCAAGCCACCTGTATTGGGTCTGGCTGAGATGGAGTTAATTTTCCCCATAGCAGCCCTCATAGTGCTGTGCTTTGTATTGATAGCTAGAAAGGTGTTGATAACACACCAGTGTTTTGGCTACTGCTGAGCAATGCTCACACAGCTGTCTCTCCAGCATTTCCCCTCACACCCCCCAAAAGCCAGTAGGCTGGGGGTAGGCAAGATCTTGGTGGGGGGCCGTAGCCAGGACAGCTGACCCAAACTGACCAAGGGGATATTCCATACCATATGATGTCTACTCAGCCATAAAAGCTAAGAGAAAGGAGGAGGAAAGGGGGGCATTCGTTATTACAAAATTCGTCTTCTGGAGCAACTGCTATGTGTGCTGAAGCCCTGCTTCCTGGGCAGTGGCTGGACATCACCTGCTGGTGGGAAGTAGAGATTAAATCTTCTGTTTTCCTTTGCTTCCTCATGTGGCCTTTGCTTTTGCTTTATTAAACTGTCTTTATATCGACCCACGAGCCTTTCATCATATTTTTCTCTCCCCTTGTCCAGCTGAGGAGGTGGAATGATAGAGCAGCTTGGTGGGCATTTGGAATCCAGCCAAGGTCAACCCACCACACCACCCTAAGCCACGTCTTTGACACAATTTGCTTTAGAGTTATACAACGATCAACACAGGGCCAGCTTCGAAATCAGATAAAAAATTAGATCAGATTGTTAGAGGTTTTTTTTTTTTTAATCTTGGCTATAAAATTTCCATAAGGGTAACCTCTGGTGGAAGGAGGAGAAGTGATGGATGAGATTTTAACAATTTCTATCTTCTAATGATTGCCTTCCTCCCTGAAAACTTTCCAGGAAATTATAAAAATGTATTAATTTACTCTCTAATTCAGTCACACATTGTGGGGGAAAAAAAAAAAAAAAAGAGCAAACATCCTAAAATGTCCCATTTCATTTGAAACATAACCCAAATCTAAAACATAATAATATTCAGCTGTGATGTAATCATTGATTTAAAAAAAATTCCTACATTATCCTGAAGTTGTACTGGAATAAGATTTTGAAAAGAATCATACATTGTCCTGGTATCCTATTGGAATAAACAATTTTAGGATAGATTGAATTAATTAACAATCAACTTTTATACGTATAAATAAATATGTTTATATTTAATATAATATTAATATTTGTTTATAAATATTATAAACAATTTTGAACCTTCATGAATAAGTAGTAAAGCAAAATAAGAAAAAAAGAAAATCTTTTCAGTGTTTTTGCCTTTTTTTTATTTTTTTCATTTTTTTCCTCTGCTGAGAAACTACCTCCATTGAAAAGTATGTTAAAATTCCCAATAAAGCTGGTGGGTTCAGAATTTCATTCTTGAATGTTTATGAGATTGTATTTCTAGTGGTTATCCATAAAAGGTATGTGACTCAGAAGGAAAAAAGAAAAAAAAAGCCTGGGTGAATGACTATGATCTGAGTTTGCTGCAGTGGAAAAAATAAATTCATAAACAGTAACAGCATTAGAAAGCTTCGAAAAAAGCGCCCAAGTAAGTTAGCCTTTTCTTGGCAGCAGCTGAAAGTTTCCATTTTAGCAAATATCTCCAATGCATGATCCATATAAGTGAAAATCTAACTAGAAATTCAGCTTTCAATGTCTGGCTAATATTCTTACATCCAAAACTAACTGTGGCCAACTACAGCTCCCACGCCATCAATCCGTTTACCAGTCATGGTCCCCTTGTAAATTAACTGCAGTTCCATTTGTAGTAAGAACTTGGGAAAATTGTGTGAAAACAACAAAGAAAATTGTGATGTTTTATAGGTGCCAGCATTTCATATGAAATCCACAGAATGCAAATAGTAATGGCTGAAATTCCACTGTACTTCATTGTCTGCTTTAAAGTCTGACAGGTATTTAAATCCCAATACTCCTTAATTTTTAGAAAGCTTTTCTCAGCCTTAACACTATCCTAAGCTGTACAGCTTGTGCTGGATTAAAAAAGTTAAATTCTACCATTTAGCCAACACCCAAAGTAGACACAATTTCTCCTTATGCTTTGGGATTCCCAGAGGAAGATCTTACATTACAGCATCTCATTAAAGTGGGAAAAGCTATGGAGATGAACAAAAAGGTCTATTTCTAAATTTTCTAAGCAGGATACTTTAATTAACTTTTACCCATGTGCCTACTGAGTGAGAAACTACATGCACATACAGTTCTGCTCTGCACAAATGATTAGAAATGGGGACTGCACAGAGCTCATAACAAATGGGCACCAAAATAGTACATCAGATTTTTTTCAAGTCTGAAGGACAGAATTAAAAGTTTATGTGTAAAATAATCAAAAGTCTTGATCATGAAATCATGAAACTTAAAAGAACTTAGAAAAAATGTTTGAAAAGGCATTAGCAGCATTTATGACCTTTTTCATAGGAATAGTTCTTCAAAGCATAATTTTTTTTTATTTAACTGTTGTTTGGTTTATGGGGGTTTTTTGTGTGTAAATTTTGTACATATTAAAGAGCTCAGACTTTTTTTTTTTTTTTTTTTTGAGGTAGTGACAGCAGTTTCTAACTTAGCTCTGTGACCAGACATATGGACTAAATAGCACTGTAAGGGAGCCATCATCCACCAGTTTCTCATCAGCTCAAAAAAAACATTCCTTTGTGAAAAACGTGAAAGTAGACATGAATGTGTCAAAAAGTCTTCTGGACATTTCTTGCAGAAGCTAAAGGGAGATAATGTAGCTGTAGACTTTTTTTATGGTTGACAATCTGATAATGTCTAGTCATCAAATAAACATTAGGGAAAATGTTAAAAATAGTCAAAATAATTCCTTGCTAGCTGTCCATAAAGTCGAAAAAACCACTGTGTAATACTGTGAACAAACAAACAAACAAAGACCAGTACAAATTTTCTATCTGAAAGGTATCTGTAAATGTGTTAGGAACATATGTAAATGATGTTCAGTTTGCATTTACAATTTTACCATGTAACTGCAAACAGCTTTCTATCAGAAAAGGAAGGGGTTTATTTACATAAATACACAAATTAAATATTTTTAAAGCACTAAGAATTATTTGTTAAAAGGACTTTATAGAGTGTATTTTTTGCTTAAGATAATCTAATGAATTTATAAAAGCAAGAACAAAAAAGTAATTTTTATTTACTTTGTATTGTTGAGGGTTTTTTAATTTCAAGGTTGGACAGAGATATTGCTTGTGATCACTCTTCCTTTGTGTTTATTGTGGTTAATCATTATGTAAGCCTTTTTACTGGTTACAACAAAAAAAGATTTCAATGATATTTTGCTACTACTCAGTTCTTATTGTTACTGAGAGACTGTAATATGGTAAGGTGGATTCTTACCTTAATTTACAAAAAATACAGTCTCTAAGTATATATAGAAGCCCTGGGAGAGAAATCTGTATTACTCTTAGAAATGCATCTCTTAAGGTTGTGCTCCCCAAAGTCTAAGAATCTAGCTCTCACTATTGTATGAAGCTGTCATATATGATTTACTTGTAATTACTGTCTGTTATTATTGTCTTTACATCCTGCTATAGAATGTACAGTTATGAAAAACCTTTCTATGTTAATTTTTTGGGGGAAGAAGAGTAATTTTTGTTTGAAAAGCCATTTTGGCCTTAATCATTTGGTTGCTATGGAGGCTTGGTTGTTTATTCAGTGTTTTGAAATATGCCACCTCAACAATTTTATTGTTATACAGATGTATACTTGCTAAACTATAGTATTTATATGACAAATTAATGACGGCAGTAACAGTTCATATTCCACTTCAAGGCAAAAGAAAGATCTTATCTAGTTCTCTAATTATAGCTAATAATGAATTACACTTCATGAACGAATGAGCAACTAATAATCTTACAGGTATTTTCACAGTGCATTCATATTAAATACTAAGTGGTTGTAGACAGAGGAAATTCTGTCACTACTGGAGAAAAGATAAATACATGGGATAAGGGCTTTCTAATATATCTATTTACAATAACTCAGAATAATAGAAAAGTTGGTTGGACCTTGGAGGAGTTGATCTGAATGCTAGGTCATTCAGCCTTGGCTTTGTCTAGACAGCTTCTGAAAAAACTTCCAAGGAGAGAGACTTTACACAATCTCTGGCAAGTCTGTTCCAGTGCTGCATTACTCTCCAGGTTAAATGTTTTTGGTTTGGTTTTTTTGGGGGGAGGGGGGGGGGTGTACAGGCTGAACTTACCAAGCCACAGTTTATGGCTGCTTGCCCTTGTTATATCATCTACCACAAATTCCCATGAAAACCTGCACTGAAAATGAGTTTCAGTTTTGGAATATTGTATTGGGTTTGTATGGCAAGGTTTTGGTAGGGGGGGGTTACAGGGGCGGCTTCTGTGAGAAGCTACTAGAAGCTTCCCCTATGTCCGACAGAGCCAATACCAGCCGGCTGTAAGACGGACCCACTGCTGGCCAAGGCTGAGCCCATCAGTGGCAGTAGTAGTGCCTCTGGGATAACAGATTTAAGAAGAGAAAAAAGTTGCGGTAGGCACAGAAACAGCAACTGGAGAGAGGAGTGAGAACATGTAAGAGAAACAACCCTGCAGACCCCCAGGTCAGTGAAGAAGGAGGAGGAGGAGGTGCTCCAGGCGCCGGAGCAGAGATTCCCCTGCAGCCTGTGGGGAAGACCATGGTGAGGCAGGCTGTCCCCCTGAAGCCCATGGAGATCCACAGTGGAGCAGATATCCACCTGCAGCCTGGGGAGGACCCAACGCTGGAGCAAGTGGATGCCCGAAGGAGGCTGTGACCCTGTGGGAAGGTCGTGGTGGAGCAGGCTCGTGGCAGGATCTGTGGACCCATGGAGAGAGGAGCCCACGCTGGAGCAGGTTTTCTGGCAGGACTTGTGACCCCGTGGAGGACCCATGCTGGAGCAGTGTGCTCCTTGAGGACTGCAGCCTGTGGAAGGAGCCCATGCTGGAGCAGAGCAAGAGTGTGAGGAGTCCTCCCTCTGAGGAAGAAGGAGCAGCAGAGACAATGTGTGATGAACTGACCGTAAACCCCATTCCCCATCCCTCTGCGCTGCTGGGGGGGAGAAGGTAGAAAATTAGGAGTAAAGTTGAGCCTGGGAAGAAGGGAGGGGTGGAGGGAAGGTGTTTTGAGATTTGGTTTTATTTCTCATTACCCTACTCTGGTTGATTGGTAATAAACTAATTTTCCCCAAGTTGAGTCTGTTTTGCCCATGACGGTAATTTGTCAAGTGATTTCTCCCTGTCCTTATCTCGACCCACGAGACCTTTGTTATATTTTCTTTCCTCTGTCCAGCTGAGGGAGGGAGTGATAGAGCGGCTTTGGTGGGCACCTGGCATCCAGCCAGGGTCAACCCACCACAAATACACACATAACACTTGAATGGGCAAACAGAAAAGAAGAGTTAGCCTTTTTTGTTGCACACAATTTTTTTATAATTGTAAGGTGGAATTGCTTGCAGCTATGTCAAAAAGAAGATTTTGAAAGTACAAGTGCAGTAACAGCAGGGTTTTAGAATGACATTTCTACCTCTCAGGAGTTCCCCTTCTACCAGAAGTAAACAGTCAGACCATCCTCAGCAAGTTCTTTGCTTGTAAAAACAGCGACTATATAAATGCTATAGTGATATGATCAGTCGTTAGAATGCACCTGCTGGCATTGCCCTGGTAATTCATTACAGCAAGTTATCATCAAAATCATGGTGTGTTGATTACACATTAACTTTCATACATTACCAGTGGACCAGTGAATTGATGATATATCACTGTAGTACATCAGAAAAATGCCAATTTTACAATATAAGAAATAAAGTTTGTTTTTGTCAAAACAAGTAAACTTTATGACAGAGAAAGACACAAGCACAAGCATTATGCTGTCAACATCCTTCATCACTGAAGAATGGACATTGGACATAAAATTGGATATGAGCCAGCAATGTGCCCTTGCAGCCCTGAAAGCCAATCATATCCCGGGCTGCATCAAAAGAAACGTGGCCAGCAGGTCGAGGGAGGTGATTCTCCCCCTCTATTCCTCTCTGGTGAGACCACACCTGGAGTACTTAATCCAGGCCTGGGGTCCTCCACACATTAAAGCGTGTCCAGGGGAGGGCCACAAAAGTGATAAGAGAACTGGAACACCTCTTCTATGAGAAAAGGCTGAGACAGTTGGGGTTGTTCAGCCTGGAGAAGAGAACACTCCAGGAAGACCTTATTATGGCCTTTCAATATGTAGAGGGGACTTATAAGGAAGATGGAGAGAGACTTTTAGTGAGACCTGTACTGACAGGACAAGGGGTAACAGTTTTAAACTGAAAGAGGGTAGATTTAGGTTGAACATAAGGAAGACATATTTTATGATGGGGGTGCTACATCCAACACAGGACCAGGTTGCCCAGAGAAGTTGTGGATGCCCCATCCCTGGAAATGTTCAATGTCAGGTTGGATGGGGCTTTGAGTAATCTGATCTAGTAAAAGATGTCCCTGCAGGGGGATTGGACTAGATGACCTTTAAGAGTCCCTTCCAACCAAAACCATTCTATCATTCTATGATCATTAACTAACTGTTGTGGCAAACTGCAGAGAAGAGGACACACTGACTCACAGAGCCTAATGAAAAACCTACTCTTAAACTTTCCATGTTTTGCTTTCAAATGTATTTGTGTCATTAGTAACATATTGGGTTTGTGGATTTTTGTTTGATATTTTTAGACATTTATAGTCAAGAGAGTGAAGTTCCCATTGAAAATATAAATTAAAACAGAACTTTTCAAGTCAGGTAGGTTTTCTGCTATTAGCCACAATCTGAATCCATTAAATAAGTGTGTTTGGCCATAATGTAGAGACAGTTATGAATCTGAACTGTGGAAATTGAAAGACATGAAACAAGCATTTAATTCCAAAAAATGAAACAATTGGAAGATAATCCAGTATTCGTTCTACTCGCTAGTCAGAAATATTTTATTTGTTTAGTTTTTGAGAAGTGTCTTAGTAATTTGAGATAAGTAAGAATTTATATTTTTTACAAATCTAAGTGGATATGAAATTTTATAATATATAGTTTTAGCTTTTAATTTTAACACCATAATGTCACAAGATTAAACACTCCCTCCTGTTTTACCCTTCTTTAATAACCTCTTTCTTCCTCAGATATCAATAAATCAATCACGCAAAGAAATCACGTAAGTCAACCAAAGTAAGACTGAATTGACACTTTGTGGGAAATTCAAGCTTCATATCTATTATGTTTTATTTTGCAATTATGATGATCAAAACTTCATTTATGGGTAAAGAAGCATGCTATAGTGTTTATGTTGCAATGTTTTGGTAGTGGTGGGGGCTGCAAGGGTGGCTTCTGTGAGAAGAGATCAGGAGCTGCCCCCATGTCAAACAGAGCCAGTTTCAGCTGGCTCCAAAATGGACCCATTGCTGACCAAAGCTGAGCCCATCAGTGATGCTGGTGGCACCTCTGTGATAAAATATTTAAGAAAGGGTAAAAAGATGCTGTTTGCTTCCGAAAACTTCAGCTGAGTAATTCATGCTACTGTGATATGATCAGTCATCAGGAAAAAAAAAACCAAACCAAACCAAACCAAAAGACAATTCCCAGATTCACTCAAAAACACAGAGCAGGGCTTGTTCCTATAAAAATCATATAGTGAATTTGTATTGGATTTAAGGGCATGGTTTTGGTAGCTGGGAGTCTGCAGGGGTGGCATCTGTGAGAAAAGACCAGGAGGACCAACATCAGTGCAGATATCCACATTGCAGCCCATGGAGGACCCCACACCACAGCAGGTGGACATGGCCTGAAGGAAGCTGTTGCCTGTGGAGGGGCCATGCTGGAGCAGGCTCCTGGCAGGAACTGCAGCCCATGGAGAGGAGCCTATACAGGAGCAGGTTTTCTGGAAGGACCTTTGGCTTGGGGGGGACCCATGCTGGAGCAGTCCATTCCTTAAAGACTGCACCCTGTGGAAAGAACCCATGCCAGGGCAGTTCCTGAAGATCTGCAGCCTGTGGAAAGGACCTCCACTTCACAAGTTCATCAAGGACTGTATCCTATGACAGGGACCTGATGCTGGAGCAAGCGAACAGTGTGAGGAGGAAGGAGCGGCAGACACAAAGTATTATGAACTGACCACAACCTCCATTCCCTGTTCCTCTGTGCCACTCAGGGAGGAGGAAGTAGAAGAGTCATGAGTGAAGTTAAGCCTGAGAAGGGGAGGGTAGCAGAGAAGGTGGGTTTAGTTTTGGTTTTATTTGTCACTATTCTACTCTGTTATTGAGAATAAGTTAAACTGATTTCCCCAAGTCGAGTCTGTTTTGCCTATGACGGTAATTGGTAAGTGATCTCCCTGTCCTTATCTTGACCCACAAGCTTTTTCATGGCATTTTCTCACCCTGTCCTGCTGGGGAGGAGGACTGAGAGAGCAGCTTGGTGGGCACCTAGCAGCCAGCTAAGGTTAACCCAAAACACAGGGGGGGTGGGGGGGGGTGGGCAGAGAGAGAGAGAAGGGGGATGGATGCAAAGCCAAGAATTTATCATATGCATAAATGAAATCTTAACAGTCTAATTCAAGAATCATTATTAGTCTAGATCTAATTACAGAAAAAGAAAGAATAAAAATCTACATAGAATAATTCTATACAGAAAAAGTCTCAGTAATAATAATAATACAATTAAAATTGTAGCACACACTTCTTGGTTTCTGTCCCTTTTTCACAGTGTCATGCTCACCCTTCTATTGCTTGTCTCGGTTAGTGATTTCATTGTGGTGGTTATGAGGGTGTTACAGTGAGCATCCAGAGTCCATCACTGGGAAGAATATGATGTTCATAGTGATGGTTTCTTTTTCCTTGGTACAGGATATACTTGGGGTCATGTTTGCTAATACACTTTTATACCTTTGCTCTTTCTTCGTTGATCTGCAGCTCCACATTACATCCAAATTCACTAAATATTGTCTTTTACATATGTAATCTTTGTTACCTCTGTTACCCCCAAACCCCATTTTGTCCAGTTCCACAGCGGCATATTTTTAGTGACCATGGCTGAGTTGTCAAAGCTGTATCCTGTGTCTTGACTTCTCAAGGACTCTGATACCGTACCACGCCTGTATTTCTCCACAGTGCATCATTACGTTAGAATTGAAACTATCCCATTCTACACAGAGTAAGTGCTTGCTGCTGCTTTCTATCTAAAATTATGGTTGTACCACACAAAGACAAACAAAAGTAAAACAAATTAGCCATAGACACCTAGTCATTTAGAGAAATTGTTGTCACAGCTAAACCAAGTAAAACAAAACTGCAAGTAGGTCAAGAAAATTCAGACAGAGCACAACTGACAAGCCTCAGTCCTGAGGCCTTGCAAACTCAGTACAAAGCTTATGGCCTATTATGGCAATACCATGTTATAGGACTACACAGTTACAGAGTGTGGTACTCCTGTGAAGCTAACTGGGTTTGTAACGTTGTTTTGAATTAAACTTAATACAAGAGGGCCTCATCAGCATACCATTTATTTCTACAGTGAAGGAGTAGGGAAATCCAATACCAAACATAAAACCAGGAACAACTTCTGAAGATCATTCTGGTTTCACCTATTGATGCTGTGCTGCAACAGTATAGCTTATGCAAAGCAGATTGCAACATTTTCATTACCAGAAGATATCAAGTTTTCAAGTTGTTGCTATTCCTTAAAGCAACAATACTTGTGATCCTTTCTCCTCTAAAAGAAAAAGAGTAGTGTATTCATGCCAAGCATGAAAGACTACTGGTCTTAGCAGACACCTACATGTCCAGTCAACTAGCAAATATAAAGGAAAGAAATGAAAAGATTCCTTATTTAAGTATTATGAACAATACTGTAACAGGAATATAATCAGTAGTCTGGACTACATCACTGCAAGTCTAAAACATAACAATATGGAAAGTCAATAGGAAAATGAACAATTAGAATTCATTAAAATTCAGTAATGGAAAATTGAAGTGAGGTTAAGAAGATATTGGAGAGGACACATTTTCTGTGTAGAGGCCCATTTGCATGTAATTCCTATATAAATATCCCAATATTTAGGATTGAGTACTGTTCAGAACAAAACCAAAGAAGAATAAAAAGGACAAAAAAAAAAAATAGTTTGTGCATCTTCTGGCAAAAGATCCTCACTAAATCTAACAGGCTTTGAAGAATACATGGAGCATGAATGTGGTTCCTAACACTATCAGGAAAACTTTAAAAGTAATAGTATTTTTAGAATATTTTAGAAATATTTAGAAATATTTGCCTTTTTAAGAGCAAATATACTGTTTTCTGTGGGCAGTCATTGCTCTTCTGGGCAAAACATCTGCTGATATCCTGAAAACCTCAGTCTCCTCCATACCCAAGCATGCATGTTTATGCCAAAGGAGCAAAAACTTTTGTCCTACAAAAATGAGGACAGAAACTTGCTTAAATCCTTCTGCAGTTTCTGAATGAGGTACAGGAAGGCTCAAGAAGCCTGAGCAGGTTCTACAGGATGCTGAAGACTTGTCCTGCCAGGCAGCAAGCATTATGTCAGCATTCCCCCCCATGACAGCACATCATACACTGATATGTTCAATACTTTATGTCACTTTCTCCATCAGTGGGAAAATAAAAAGAAAACTCGCTCCTAGCTCCCACTTCAGCTTTAATGTATGAAAATCTTTGTTTCTAATTACCTTGTTTTTGCAGACACAAGTATTAAATGGAGAACCACTCAATGGCCTCTTTAAAGCCAATTGGACAGTTCCCATTCTTCAGTAAGACTAAAGCTTCATCTGAAATTGAGTACAATTCAGATTATTTATAAAGAATATTCCTCTACAAAAAGTCAGAAAATAGAGGAATAATTCTATATACTAACTTCAAACAACCCCAGCCAGTTGAAAAGACAGCTATTTAGTAAACATTATTTCTGGTTAATGAAGCAGTTTGTTTGTATCTAACAACTAAAACAGCTGTGAAAATATACTTTCAATTGCACAGGACTTCAGTAACAGATAATGCTTCCTAAGAAATCTAGAAACAAAGTTGAGGTGATTTAATAGATAATTTTACAAGCTCAGTTGTTTTGACTGAAATCTACCTAAATTTGATTTCCTTTTTCTAATAAAAGTGTTTGGAAAATGTAGAATAAGCTCTGGAAAAATGTAGAATAATTAGAGTGTCATCACTCTTATGAAATGTCTTACACATTTATTATTGAAAAGATCAGTCTGGTGCCCTATTATGAAATCAGAGTTTGGTTACAGAAAATCAATAAGCTTACATAAAAAACTTGAAGGAAGTATCTAGGAAAGGGTTGTGTTTGTTTAAGCTCTATTTAAACCATTTGTGTTTTCTTGGGTATTACATTCAGGAACAAGTTAACTGAAACAAAAATAAACCCAGCCTACTATACTGCAATACAATGCAATTTCTTAAATGAAATTAGTATTTTTCAAAAACACTCACAGCTGAAAATGCCAATGTTAGAGTACTTATGTTAAAATCATAAGGTTTTAGCTTTTTTTTTTTAATATTCCACATGAAGAACAACATTTTGCTACAGAACTTATAATATTTCTCTAATTTTATACTAAATAAGGTGCAAGTTGTGTCCTTACTTGCTGTGACACTTTGCTATTCAATTAACTTGTACCACCCCCCGTGTTGGAAGCAGCTACTTGTCACTGCATGGACACTACACTCCTGGTGAATGCAATGAACGTTTGTTATGAAGAACTGAGTTCAAGAGGTCTTGGTGACAGTCTGGAGTTTTCAGAAGGCTGATGCATTTAAACCAAGTAAGTAGTAATCAACAAATCCTCTATGAATAAGAAATGCAGAATTGCACTTGGAATGTGGTATTATAAGTTAGAATTACTACGGTCCAAGGTTAAGACCGTATTGTTTTAAGCCACTGACAGGAAAACTGCAGCAAGATTTTTGAACAAAGGTTAAAGATGATTTCTTCTTCGATCATATGTATATTTCTTTTTGTAAAAAAGCCTTTCAACATAGTACTATAAAGGTTATACAACACGTATTGTAAAGTTATATAGTAGTTAAAGAATGCATAGTACAAACTGTATTTAATGACTTCAAGATTCAAGTTTTAACTTCTAAGTATGTGAATGTGAAGAAAATAAGTTCATTTGTTTTAAGATCACATGACAGAAACCTTGTCATTCATCAGGTGGATTTCTTATTTTTAGAACTGTTTAGCTAGTTAAATTATAAAGTCCCATGCTGCACCTGAGCTTATACAAATTTACATTGTTACAGTAAATAAAAATACCTTTGAAGTTTTTACGTTTTTCTTCTACCTTAGTTTTCTAGATATTGGTCTACATTTTAGATAGTCAACAACAGTTACATAAATGGAGAGAGTCTGTAGCAGTCTGCTGTCTGAAACCACATTGTTCTTCAATCTCTTTCAACTCTTTAATATTAAGAAGTTTTCTGGCCTTTTTCAATTGCAAACTTTGTTATCCCACAAGGTAAGCACTATCCGTCTGACCCAGATAAGCAGAACATTATGAATGACGTGTCAGCGTGTGTATCTTCATAACCTTGGTTTTGTTTGCTTATGCTCTTCAGCTGTTAGATTGTTCATCAGTATTAAAAGAAAGACATATAATACACCATTGTTACAGCACTGTTGATTTTAATTTAGGGGCTACTGATGGAAAAAAATACCATAGACCTTCCTATGGTATTTTTATGAATCTTTCTTTTAAATCAACTTTTCTTGCTGTTCAGTTAATTTTCTTTATGTAATTTCAACTGATTTCCTTTTTATCTTTAGTATGTTTTCTCAGGCTACTGGCTTACTGCATGACAAGACTTCATCTCCTTTTTCCCCAGAAACTCAATTATTATCAGATGACTGTCAGTATATCATGCATTCAGAATAACTTAGAGTTCCATCCTATAAGACAGTTCAAGCCTCTTACACACATGTTTTCAGAATTAAACCCCGAAGAAAGAGTCAAATTTGGCTTTGAAATGTTTTTTTTTCTTCTCTAGTATTTAACATTAGAAAAACCTCCAGCATTTATTATTTGCCTTCTTTAAAAAAAAAAATTGTTTTTTTTCTAAAAACATTGTTAAAGAGCCATGAAGACGTGGACAATAATGTGAGTAAGTTTGCTATTGGAGATGCAATATTTTCCTTTGTTTTCAATACAGAAAACATAAGAAGGAAAGAGAAGGTGGAAGGCAAACAAAATATTGGTTGTTTTTTTCTGGTGTTTTTTCTTGTTCTTCTCTCAATTTTAAGTTTTTCTCTTCAATTTCAATTCCAAAATCCTTAGTCATCTTCTGAAACTCACATAAAATAAGAGTGGAGTAGACTGAAGAGATATATATATATTTAAGAACAAATTAGAATAATTTACTGGTGGAGTCTGAGAAGAAGTGATACCTATCTTTAGACTTTTTCTTTTTAAGGACTATAGCAGCATCCGTGCTTCTTCCTCCCTTTGTGAGAACAGCTAAAATGAGTTCATTATCTGTCTCATCACATTTTCTCCCAATTCGAGTATTTTGAATTTCCTTAGGAGACTGTTTTAGTAAATGGTGCTGTATGTAAGTAGCTTTAGAGGAACTACTGGGATTTCCTGTACATAATAATGTACTCTTGTAAAAAGGTTAATTTTTATTAAGCAGTGTAAATATATTTTAATTAGAATGAAGCAGCTCTGACTTTGAAATAGCCTAAGGCAGTGAAGTGCTTTGTGACTATTTGGGATGTGAATGACTGCATAGTTTGAGAAGTGGGGACACTTTCTGGTTTCCTTAGACATCACTGCATGATGAGTTGACCTTCTTCCCAACTTTAAGTCCTGTTGTCATTGTGTAATACACCACAAAGTAGAACAGCTTTTGCCAAGGTGAGAAACATTTTAAGTCATATTACCCCCATGAAAAGAGGTTCAGCACATATAATAGTATGAAAGTTACTGCCATTGCCTAATACTGATTCAGAACTAAAAGTCAGAAACAATTTATAGATCTTCTTTCTTACAATCTCTTATATCTTTTTCTATAAAACCCCAAAAGCACAAAAAGTACAGCTGTTCTACTCAATGTCAGATACCAGCTTGGAAGGCACTTGCACCTCACATGCTTTTTTCTGTCTGAACACGTGAGTGGTTGAAAGTAATGATTTCAAAACCTTCTTCTATAGCCCCAAAGCACCTAAGGTCTCACAAATTTTTCATTCCTGTTTGTTCTCCACAAAAAAGTAATTGCATTAAAACATATGTGTAAGTACCTGCATGTGTATATATAATATAGATGTATGAGTTTATATATATATGTGTGCATATATATACAAATGTCTAAATACTATATTATACCTAATAATTACTTACTCTTAATTTTCTTAGACTACAATGAAAAACATTGAAATTTGAATATTTTCATCGGCCTTCTATAGTTATTTTTCACTCTCATGGTACTGATTAAAACCATTGTAAAATAAACTACATATTTACAACAATTAAGAGTGAAATCGGGTATCCAGAACTATGTGTAAATCAGCTTTTTTACAAAATGTTTCTTTCACACATAAAGTGTACAAAATTATATAAATTAAACAAACATGTATGCACATTTGTGTGTATGTACAAACATGTATCTCTATTTCCCTCTTCAGCTTTGTAAGAAACCCTCACTTAACCAAAATCCCTGTTAGTAATACCAAATACATTTTTCAAAGGTGATCTCAGTTCAACTAATAGTAGGTCTCTCACAGCAAAGTGTTGAGCAAATATCCTTTTGTAGTCTCTTGGAAGAGAAGGGTAAAGCCCTAGAGGCTTTTTGGAAGAGTTTCTATGGAGAAAAGGAGGACATGACAGGCATCATCCTTTTTTCCTGAGTGTCAGTGTTTTTATGCCCAAGGAAATAAGGCTATGCCTGGGCCTTGTCTGGAAAGCTAGTCACATGGTGACATATGTGTCATTTTTGATAGACTAATATTGAGCAGCATTCCTTTCTGAAATTTCTAAGCGAGACATGTCATGTCAAATCCCATTAATCAAACATGTCACTTGTTGTTGCAAATATATGATATATAATAGAGAAAAGCTTAAATAAATTATAGGAAGGTATTTTCATGGTATGCACAATTCTTCACTTATGAAACTCTTGAGCAAACAGGGATAGCCCCAAGTGCCTGTGTACCCCTATGTTTCCTATAAAACAAAAATGAGTGGAATCATCATGCTTTTTAGAAAGAAGGCAAAGATGGCTATTTCATATATATGCATCAAAGTGATTGCATGTATACTCATAGGAAAAATGTCACTTATTTAGAGGTAGAGGCTCCTTTTGGAGATTTTAACTTCAAAAAAATTGATGAAATATAAAGGAGGATGAAATACATTCACATTTCATTAAATAACTTTTGTTGTGTCATAAAATACTCTTAATACAACTGGAATCATAATATAGGGTAAAATTACTATTTTTGCTAATATGATGGGCAATTTAACTGCTTCATTACCTTCCACATCACATTACAGAAAAGAAAAAACAATGTAATAAAAAGTAGAGTGGAAATAGCAAGTTGTAAGTGTAGAATAAAAGTGTGATGCTGGTTGATTCCATAGAGGCTGCAAGAATATTCAAATGTCCCAAACTGTGATTGCAAAAGTAAAACAATTTATGTTTGTATAACACGCACACAGGCATGAGTCTTGGAGGAGAGTCCTTGAAATATAAACGCTGTTGAAAATAAGAACAAAAAATTCTTTCACACTAGGTAATGCTGTAATTTCAAGCTGCTAGTTTTCCTGGCTTCCTACTCATCAGTCATTGCTGGAGTAAGACTGAGATGACTAGTGGACTGAATGTGATATCATAACATAAATGTTTGTGGATTTAGGAATACCTTGTGCTTAGTCTTCTCATGATACAAAAAGCAAGAATTCTTTATAATCTACTGATTTACTGAATGTAGGGGTAAACTAAGTCACCAGTTTAGAATCAGGTTTTAGATGGCACTGAAGTTATTCCTGCAACTCAACCCTCTCCTTCAACAAAGGCTTTATTTCTCAACTAGAATGTATTTCAATAGACAAGAAAGCTTACTTCTTGAGCTAAAGGTACTCTGACAGCTGGTCCCAGCTTCTCAATAAGTCATAGCTATTTCATTTAACCTGTATACTTGAAATATTTGTTAATCAACATAAAATTCTCACAGAATTCATATTATTTTCATTTCATATTTCTTATTTTCTCCCTTTTAGGCTAGTTAGATGTAGGGGTTCATGCCTGTACCTGAGGTACGGTGGAAAAACAGATAATGGAGATGAACGAACAGGGTCTCCCATGGAGCTTCATGACCTCAACCTACACTGTCACTGTACTCCTTAAAGGGGGCTTAAAACCAGAATACATAAACAGTTAAGAAATGCTATGCTCCTTCAGATCAGTGGTCTGTCTAGCACAGCGACAATATGAGATGCTATTCGGGAAGAGCATGTCAGCCAAGCCAGTGTCTGGTTTCCTTAAACTGTACATTCACAGTCAGTGGATTAGAGATGATAGAGGTTACATGCCTGCCTATTCCTTAAGTTTTTGTCTATGGACCTATAGTCTCTAATTTTTTCCAATCAAATAACCACACTTCTAGTAACGGTCAGTGAATAACTGTTTGGGGATTTTTTCTAAAATAGTCCTGGATTTTTGCAGATTTTGTGTAAAGAAATTAATAATATTGAAAACTCAGTATTAACACTTGTGGATTTTCACCTTTCTTTGAAAAACAGAATCAAAACCATACATAGTAATACGTGAGCATTTTCATATAAGTATTTACAGAATGTGCCTGGATTTCCCTCGTTAAATACAATTTCATATTTCATCATCACTAACACTATTTAGAAACAGAAAAGCTCTAACATACCCCTCTTGAATTAAATAAAGATATTTTGGAGACTGTACAATGAGAACTTATAAATGTTTTAGATTCACTCTCCAAACACTGACAATGAGAGGAGTAACAAAGCATCACTATCCCTGATTTTTTTTTTTTTTTTAATGATAGACTTAAACTTTATTCCCTGTTATTGTACTCATTTACACAAAATTCTACACAGATGTTAGGGAAAAAAAATGTTTTGACAAAGTTTGGAAATTATTTCAGCCCTTGAGGGGAGAAAAACATATATGTCCCTCATATTCAGGTACTCAGGTATACTTTACTCTGATAGACCAGCTGCTCTGGAATTCAGGTCCTAAAGTACGTGTCTCAGTACTGTCGATGTCTAACAGGCGGACTCACAAAGTCTATGATACATGATCAGGGAGTGTATAGCACCATACTGTTAAACATTACTGTAGCACAACACTTATAAGTGGCTATGGTAGTAACTTCCAAATATAGATTCTGTTTTTTTTGTGGATGTTTTTCACCATGTATAAATAATACTTCATCCCACCATCCAAATTGTTTTACATAATGGTGAGAACCTAAGCCTACTGAAAATTACAAAACTCGTGTCTATCCTCCTTTCTGTTAGTATATATGCTGATCAGCAGAATTTTACAGATATTTAAGAAAGAACAGGAACATTCCTACCCAATTTTACAGTTGTTTTATAAATTTCAGTTATTCACAAAGCTGGTAGAAGGAAGGAATGGAGCTATTCCGTTCCCAGCAACATGAAGTATACCTTATTTTCCAGAAGACGAGCAAGGTTTAGTATGTTAACATAATATACTTTCCTGATATGCAGTTCTCCAATAAATTCTTAATTTAAGTCACAGAAAAAATATGTATCTTAGGGGAAAAATATCAGAGCTAAGCAACATTCTGTGCCTCTCTATCTTTCCAAGTTTCTAATACACTAGCAGAAAATATGTTGTATTCTGTGTTTTTCTGCTTAAACTTATTCTATATTCAGAAAAAGTTTTTCTGGGTTTCTTGAATGTTTAGTGTTGTGGCTAAATTAAATACTCCTTAACATTCACATGTACAAACATGCATCATGCAGAGGAACTACTACTAATAAGACTATTACTCCTATTATTTGTAGGGCACCCATGTTGACTGAATAACAGGGAAAATTAATCTTCCAGATCTATGAATACCTTACACAATAAGATAAAGTTTGCTTCATCATGTATTTTTCTAATTAATTTCACCCACTTAATGGTAAGACTAGCAAAGTTTTTTCAAACATAGTGAATAAGCCTTACAAAAGTAAGGCCTGTCAACAGTTTAAAGTAGCACACCTGTCTACAATGTATTCTTATGTCAATAATTTTCAGAGTGGTTATTTATTTAGCAGTTTATTTTCCCTTGAATGTTTTCAAAGGAAATATCGACAATTTCTCCCCTTTTTTTGAGCAGGAAAAAAGATATGGAGAATGCTAAGGGAAGGACTACTAGTTTCCTCTCTGGTGAAACACCACAATGATAGCTAATGTTATTTTTTTTAAATATTCAAATATAAGGTAATTTTCTTACCATATAACTTCTCAAGAATGTGTAAGGGAGCAAGAATTATGACTTTAATATGTAGCTACACAAGAAAAAAAAAAAAGAAGATAAAGCCAAGAACAAGAAAAACAAAAGTAGTTGGTGAAGAACAAGGAAGAAAACGTGTGCTTTGAAATCAGTAAGACCACTACCGCTTATATGTTGAAAGATGAGAGCCTGTATCAATGTCTTCCTTTAAGAAAGCTAACTTGATCAAAGCATTGGAGTGGTGAGGGTTAAATGCTACACTTCCCTACTGGCACGGACTCTTATACTGAAGGACTGAAAAACAACAAGAGTAATCCATAGAAATATATGTATATTATTTTATCCCAGTGAGAATAGATTAAACTCTCAATTTACCAATTAGTTTCTAGTGGTACAGGAAATTATGCATTTCAAAGAAAATGTCTATTACCCAGAAAAAAAAAAAAAAGAAAAAAAAAAAAAAGGACTTCCTTTTTAGGCATAATAAGGAGTTATATCTGGAAGCACTGTTGTCACTGATATTAATCTTTTCATTAACTTATTTAGCATGAATTCATAATCTGGCTGACATTTTAAGTAAGGTCTCTACTGTGTCTGAAATAATCAGTTTGTTCTGCATGGCAAAACTATTTACTCTTGTTATGTTAAAATGAATCACATTAAGAGAATCTGACTTCGGTTGGCAGTTAATTGAGATCAGGGATACAACACTGGTAATCATTTTACAAATGAGTTCCCTGTTTGCATTCAGTTCTGACTCGCAGCTCCTAGCAACATCAAGTCTTTGTTAATAGATCCTTATCAATGGAATTCTTTAGAATACATCCCTTGATTAGAAATTAAAAAAACCCATATCTTTTCCTACACTTATTAGTGGCCTTATTGTATGGAATGTTTTTGAAACTCAGGATACATACTGTGTAAGATTACATTTGACCTGAGATAAAGCAGTAATATTTTAATATTATTTTAACATTAAAACAAAATCATAGCTTGCATTTGGTTTTGCAGCAAGTAATATTTTATTGTCAGACTGATTCATAAGACAGCCAGTTGTCTTTCTAGAAACAGTGTGAATAAAACATGCCATCACAAATGGCAATTCTTGGAGTCATCCATGCAGTTATTCCTGCTAACAGGGAGCTCCTGTGTAACACTTTGTATTTTATAACAAGCTTAGTCACTTTGACTAGTCTAGAAGGAAAAGATACACACAACTGATCACACGGACTAAGCGATCGCTGTAGGTTCCTTCCAACTCAACTATTCTATTCTATATGTTCTATTATGTGCACATTAATTGTGAATTTCTTGTCAGTAAACTATATGGATCTACAAAGCTAGAGTTTAACAATAAATGCCAACATTTTCAGTATTACATGTCAAGCAGTCATGGCAGATCACAGTAATTTAAAATCTTTCTTTATACAGTATATATATAAATTCTAAGGACACTGATATTTGCATTCATAATACACCTTATCTGTTGTGCAGTGTGATATGTAGGAATGAAAAAAATGAAAGGTTTTGGTGTCTAGCCACTAGCTGATGTTTTAAATGTTAATTTCTCTATTTTAGTTTAAAAAGTAGAATTATAAGAGTGATTGCTCATAAAATAACCCAATTCTTTCTAAAACCTGCTGCTTGTGTTGAGTTAATTTCAAAGTGTTAAGACACACTCTAAATACTTCTGTCATTAATTGTGGCCTGTTTAGCTCATTTTCTTGCTGCCTCTTACAATGCAGCATTCTTCAAATGTTTCAGAGAGTATGAAGACTTGCATCCATTTGCAAAGCACACAAGTGAAATCCTTTTATCTGACTACCTCCACTAACTGCTATGTAGGACAGACATACTTTACCTGTTGCAGCACAACAGATATTTTCTTTAAACTTCCTACAGGGCTTTGTAATCTTTTATTTCACATAAGTGCAAATTAGTGGCATATTACTATCACCCTACGGTGCCTTACATTTAACCTGCCATTGTACTGAAATACTATATTCTTCCTGATGTATTTCTCAGCCAATATTACATATTAAAATATACATTTTGCATAAATACCTCAAATCTTAGCACTCATCTGAATCAAGCATTCTTCAGATTTTTTAGTGTAGCCAGTCCCTGTTTCAATATATCATTTCATGTCATGAAAGCCTCAGATATAACTCAACAGGAACCATGTAAAATGCTTTTATGTCCTATACTGAAAGATTTACTACAGGACTACTAATGAAACAAACTGGCAGTTTACCCAACTATTATTTATTTTCTCTGTGAGTCAGATATGTTTTCCTATCTAAGTTGTGTCACTTGGAATTAGATTTTTTAGAAATTAAATTCCTCACTATTCTAATTAAATAGCATGAAGATATATTGCATTATATAATTCTAAGCAAAATTATGTCATGTCTTTTCACGGTAAGACCCAGAAAACTACTATGCTATAACACAGTTGTGTACCAACACTTAGGGACAAAACTTCCTCTCTGCCCCCCCTTTATTTCAGACCTGGCATCTCTCATCATTTAAGTTTGAAATGTTCCAACAAAATTTATTGCAGTGGGCAAAACCAGAAGTAATGTTAAACATGGTCTTGTTTTTGAATTGACAAACATCTGGATATAATTCAGAAGTGTATTCTAAGTACTTTTTTTCTACACTGTAACCAAAAGGAAAAGATGTACTTCAGATTATTACTACAAGCATCTATCCTTTTTTCGGAATGTATGATTTTGTTCTTGGTTTTGAGATTAAGTTACAAGCACGAGAGGTTTTTTTCCTCCATTTTCAGAGCATTAAGCATGCCCAGTTGTGCCATTTTTCCTCCAAATAAGTACTTAAGCCCTCATATAAGTGGGCCGATTTGCAAATGGGACATTGAAATAAATAGATTTACTAATTTCTGGTTAATCTTCACATGAAGGTAGTGCCTAAAATTAGGAAGGATTTTCCTAGGGTTATACAGAAAGGTAATTTTATGCAGATTAATATGTAAAGCAGAAAGGAAATAACAACCACTCAGATACCTGATAATAGCTTGATCACTAGATGCTCCTCTTATGAAGGCATAGGAAAAGAATACGTAGCCTGCATCCTTAACTTCTTTAACATCTCCTAAATGGAAAGTGATTGTTTAGATAATATAACTCACCTGCAGCAGAACAAAGATTGGAAATCAGCTCTCTATTCCTCTCCCTTAAACAAACTAGTGGGGACAAAAAAAGTGTTCAAGAACCTCAATAGTAAGTTGCAGGGAAAATTGATACCATTATATACAGTCAAGTAAGACTGAGGAAGCTACTCATATGGTGGTGTGGGAGAAGCCAAACATCATCTCAAACAACTTGGTATTTTTAAATCTAATTAATATTGTTATGTTAGCTAAGCCTACTATATACTTTATATCTCAAAGGATAGAGCAGAATGTGCTGGGGACACAACTACCCATCCTATACAACATAAAAAGACGAAGAAACACATCTCTCAGAGAACATTTTTCATAAAACTTCTCCAAGATCAGATTGGAACTTGTTAAAAAGAGAATATTCCATTCATATGCATTATAGTGGCTACTAACTACTAACATGCTATCTGCTAATTTGTTTGTTTCTGTATGATTTTTTCCCCCACTTAGTTAATACACTACTTAGCTAAATGCTTACTACCTACCTTATACAATGCTATTTATGCAATACACTACTTAGTTTATACAATATTTATCTAATACATTTGAAAGCCAGCCTATTTGCTTTCTGAATTTCCTAATAAATTTAATTTCCTCATATTTTTTACTAAAATAATTAAAGTAATACATTATCAGAATTTGAGCAGCAAATTTGAAAGTGGAATGTTTTGTTGCTTGCATCAAACATCTTTGTCAGAGTTTCTCTGATTTTACAATGATGTATGTTGGAGTAGGACCATAGACAAATTTACTTTATTTCTCACAGCTTACGGCTTCCCAGAAAATTCTTATTTTGTCTTCTTCACCTCCTTGCAGAATGTCTTCAGTGTCATTATTGTTGTCACTACTCAACAGCATTTGTAGAAAAAATTCAGTCACATATCTTTCATGCACCTTCTATTTTTTAATCATATGCTCTGAAGCCACACTTGAGTCAGTCAATTTTTAATCCCGATATTTCATATTATATAGACACATATATATAGTTTACGACTTGTCCTGGTTTCAGCTGGGATAGAGTTAACGGTCTTCCTAGTAGCTGGTACAGTGCTATGTTTTGAGTTCAGTATGCGAAGAATGTTGATAACACTGATGTTTTCAGTTGTTGCTAAGTAGTGTTTAGTCTAAAGTCAAGGATTTTTCAGCTTCTCATGCCCAGCCAGTGAGAAAGCTGGAGGGGCACAAGAAGTTGGCACAGGACACAGCCAGGGCAGCTGACCCAAACTGGCCAACGGGGTATTCCATACCATGTGATGTCGCATCTAGTATAGAAACTGGGGAGAGTGGGGGCGGGGGAAATCACCGCTCGGGCACTAACTGGGTGTTGATCGGCGGGTGGTGAGCAATTGCACTGCACATCATTTGTACATTCCAATCCTTTTATTATTACTGTTGTCATTTTATGAGTGTTATCATTATCATTATTAGTTTCTTCTTTTCTGTTCTATTAAACCGTTCTTATCTCAACCCACGAGTTTTACTTCTTTTCCTGATTTTCTCCTCCATCCCACTGGGTGTGGGGGGCGGTGAGTGAGCGGCTGCGTGGCGCTTAGTTGCTGGCTGGGGTTAAACCACAACACAACTGCATAAATGTTTGTTATCTCTTGGCTCAATACAATAACAAACTTTGGATCTGATCTTAGAAAAGGCTGAGTCTCTACACCTTCCCCTGACCAAACAGGAATAGAAAATGCTTAGCAATGGCCCCTCAGTATAAAGGATGTTTTAAGATGCTAACACATCTATTAAAATTTCTCCTTCTCCTGGACATTTTTTTCAGATTGTTGGCATATAATTATTAATATAAATAAAACATTATTTAATACAAATAATTGTAATTTTTTGGATAAAATGCAATAATGTAAAAAGGCATTTGTTTCTATTCTGTTAATAAAATTAGAATAGGAAAACATTGATCATTATTTAATTAGAAGATTATTACTTTTATGAACTTCAGAACATAACTGTTTCATTAGGTTCAGATTAAAGGAAAAAACCCACAATATAAAAATGTGACTCTTTTTCCATATAAAAGAAACACATTTAATTATTACATTACTGCAGAGGAAATCACTGTGTGTACTATGAAAATAACATTGGGCCCAAAGGTCTTATAAGATTCATATTTTCTCTCTGCTACATATTATACTTGCAGACGATTCTGAGGTGTACTGTATCTTGGAACTTATTTTCATCCTCTCTTATTACTGAAGAACAATATAGCATTCACTGAAAATCAACCAGATGTAGAAATTTTGAATTTGAAAGAAAATATAACTCTATGCAGTGATTTAATACTTTTTGAAGTCAAGGACCTAAGATTGTAAAAAGATTAGAAACATTCAACTAACAACTTTTCCCTTGATATAAATAAATATGACTAAGAAAGCCACGGGAATATAATTTCTATCCTTAGCTTTAACCCTGTATACATCTGAAATCATTGAAATGAAATGTATAAAAATAACCTAGATTTACAGTAGTAGAAAGATAATTCAGTTTGTTAACTCTTGGTGAGGGAAAATACTGACCAGTACTGACTTCAGTTATGATGAAAGATTTCTGATGATGAAGTTAATGGGAAAAGAAAAGAAGGCAACTAGAGAAGATGGTTGAGTGACCTCTGTATTTATGTACAATGAAAATTTTATTAAATGTATTTAGAAAAAAATTGCATGTAACTCTGACAATATAATGAATTGATCTGAAGACAAAAAGTTTCTTAAAAAAAACCCAAATGCAATTATTTAATCCTCAATATGTTGTATATTCCATGATGACTGACCACACTACACAAATAAGTTTTAGGAATGATCAGGTGTATGCTTTCCGTGGAAAAGAGTAAAAATATTGAAATGTATCTTTTTTTCTGTGAGCTTTCCATCTCATTACTCAGAACAGCAAGAGCAGCAATAACAAGCAATCAAATTACTTTATTTTCTACCTCCAAAACATCTAAATAATATTTTGGTGAACAATGAAATCATCTGAATGTAGAATAACATGATGAACATGCGTTATGTTCAGAATAGAGCTCTGGTAGACTATTGAGATTGATTCTGAAAACATGGTGTGGAACACAGCAGAAGTTCCAGCAAGGGTGATCTTAAAATGATGTATTTTGGGGGATGATTCTCTAATCAACTACGTACATGACATTTGTAAACAATATTGGAAACATCTAGCTATTCACTTTATATAGATATATATACCAGTTTATTTTCATAGAATCATAGAATCATTTAGGTTAAAAAAGACCTTCAAGATCATCGAGTCCAACCATTATCCATGCCCACAACTAAACCATGTTCTGAAGTGCCTTGTCTACGTGCTTTTTTAATACCTCTAGGGATGGTGATTCCACCACTTCCCTTGGCAGCCTGTTCCAATACCTGACAATGCTTTCAGTAAAGAAATTTTTCCTAATATCCTCCTAAACCTCCCTTGCCACAACTTGAGGCCATTTCTTCTCATCCTATCTCCAGCCACCTGACAGAAGAGACCAGCACCCACCTCACTACAAGCCCCTTTCAGGTAGTTGTAGGGAGCAATAAGGTCTCCCCTCAGCCTCCTTTCCTCCAGACTAAACCACCCCAGTTCTTTCAGCTGCTCTTCATAAAACTTGTGCTCCAGGCCCTTCACCAACTTGGTTGCCCTTCTCTGGACATGCTCCAGCACCTCAATGTCTTTCCTGTAGTGAGGGGCCCAAAACTGAACACAGTACTCGAGGTGCGGCCTCACCAGTGCCGAGTACAGGGGGATGATTACTTCCCTGCTCCTGCTGGCCACACTATTTCTGATGCAGGCCAGGATACCGTTGGCCTTCTTGGCCACCTGGGCACACTGCTGGCTCATATTCAGCCAGCTGTCAACCAACACCCCCAGGTCTTTTTCTGCTGGGTAGCTTTCCAGCCACTCTTCCCCAAACCTGTAGCACTGCATAGGGTTGTTGTGACCGAAGATTTTGCACAAGAAATATTCCATAAGCAAAACTGGGGGTTTGCACCTCGTTATCACTACTGCAGGAAAATGGGAAACATACTTTTTCCAGGTCCCACAGGATCAATACCATCCTCTCTCTCTCCTGAAACATAATACAAGACAATATCTTAATTTCTCATTATATTCTAGCTCTGATTTTTGTCTGAGAAATTATATGATTATCTTGTACAGATCATGGTGACTAGACAAAGTGCAGAACACAAGGGGGTCAGGTCCCTGATTCTGAAAAATATCCTTTGACCTTATTTCCCTAATTCAGCTTTATAAACATTACTGTAAATATTTGTAGTGATAAAAAGCTAATGATGAAGTCCACAGTTTTTTTATTTTTAACAGGACACTTGGAGACAGAAATGGATATTTTAGAGGAGAGTTTTGTAATTCTAACCTCTTTGTAAAATCAATTTAAAAAAAAAATCCTACGAAGAAGAACTAAAATTTCCCCATGGTGTGTACTGTTACGTCTGTGTCAGTAAAGCAGATTTAGAGGCCCGTCTCTTTTCTCCCTTTGTAATCCAGATTTGATGCCAACAGAATTAATTTCAATTTATCTTTGTTTTTCAGTTTATCCTTATGTCAGAACTTCTATATTCAAAAATCTAAACATAAAAAAAATCATTGAACATTAGTATTGGAAGATAGAATCCAGTCAATCTAATTATACCCTACTTTTACATAACAATCCAGCACCTCCTGTTTAAGATTGCCTAAAGTCAGAGGTGTCTCCTTAGTTAGTCTTAAAATTCCCTGATCACCTTGAGTTTGATCACTAGCTTCTATATAGAACTTTATTGTAATTGACATTTAAGCAAACAGTAACTGAATTGGAAAAAGTTAAAAGCAGTAAGAAATACGACTAATTACTTGTGGTCTTTCTACTCATCTTTTGCATAGCAATCTAATAGCCAGAATATTTACCCAGAAATTTGTGATTAACTTTCAACTTGACAGGAATAACCCACAGAGCAGTGCGGGGTTCTACTCACCTGAATACATGCATGTTTTCCATTATTGTTTTTCTTTTTTCTTTTCATCCAATTACAGTTAATGTATTCCTGAATGGGGGATCATTCCCAGACTAGGCTGGGGTTACACGAAACACAGTTACTGCTTAGGATATAATGACACCACCAAAATAAAAGGCAGTTATGTTTCTCATTCACTTTCCTCAAAGGGAACTAAGCAATTGATGTCACTTATATTATCAAGACCAAAAATACATATTTTTAATAAAAATAAAATTATGTATACTCACTAAGAATCTTAAAGCAAAAAAACCTCACCCAAACTCTAAACATCGATTATCTTCCTGTGATTAGTGCTGACTATAGACACTTAATGTAACATACTTCTGGTTTTGAAAAAGAGTTTGCTCAGCAGACAACTTTCCACCATGCTATCAAAATATGCATTTATCTTTCATAATTAATTCTTAAATGTAAAACACAGATGAGGAATATCATAGTTACCAGAAAAGCAGGTAAGCTAAGTCAATATGGCAGGTGTAGAAAAGCTATGTGTAAGTATAGAAAATTCTGTGTGTAAAAGTGGCATTTATAGGGGTTTTTTATTTGCTTCTTGGATATGCATAAAAAGAGACAACTTTAACTGAAAAAAAACCTATGTTCCTAAAACCCCCTTGACAGATGTCCTACCAAAAATCATTAGCATTTATAACCTCTGAATGTATACAATGAAAATAATGAAAGAAACAACTCTGCATTTTCTGATTTGCTCCAAAAATCAATTGACTTTTTGGGAGAGGTGAAAAAAAGCAAACCTCATATGAGTAGCCTGTAATCTGTAGCATCTGGTTTTTGTTTCTTACACTAATTATAATTGAACCAGTATAGAAGAATAACTGAAAGGAACTTACTGCTGTGGTCTTATCAGTCTTGCTCATATTTTTCTATTGTAGCAAAGAGGAAAATATTGGTTCCATTTGTTTAATACACAAACACAGATATTCTTATAGCCAGAAATATCTTTCAGTGAGATAATTAGGGTAGATTCATGAGCTTCTAAAGAGCTATGTCAATTTACACCAATCAAGGAGCTGTCAGTTATTCTGCCAATTTATGTATGTCCTTTTTTTAACACTTAAAATATTTTTAGCTTGATTCATAAGGATATGTCTGCACTGATGACTAATGTTACAATCACCTTTTAGCTCAAACTTACCAAGCGGTAGTCTCACAAATACTTTAGCTGACACTAGAGTTAGGTGATGACTTTTCGCTCTTGGAAATTCTGTTAGAATGGTAGGAATTAGGTCAACCCAGCTCTTCTACGCTCTCTTGCCCTTTTTAAGCAGCAGGTATATGTCTCGTAGAGCCTTAGGAGATGGCCAGCCAGAATCTCATATCTTCTGCACCTCATTTTCTAACCCATTTTCTCTTTACTACTCTTAAGTTGAGACAATTCTTGAGAGCTCTGTTATCTTTCCTGTATTTAGATACCTGCACATAGGTGTTCACATGTGTCCTTAGTGTCCACGCTCCCATAAAGTCAATGAATACCTAGGGTTCATTTAAGTTAATTAATCCTGTGCATAGTGCCATCTGAGATATGCCATGGAATCCACCTCACCTCTGGACACTACTGTAGAAGAATACTAGTATCTTGTACACCCTTTGTAATATTTGCTAGACTTACATGAGTGTCTTGGATACTCTAGGCCATCTGAAGTGATACTGGACATCTATCTTCAGGGAGCTGAATTGTGCTGCTCATCAATGCAGTCAATGGAGCTGGGAGAGCAACACAGTTCACTCTCACATAGTGAGAGTATATAGGCTGGTAAATGGAGTAGTTCTCTAGTCTTTGCTTACTGTATGCACCTGATCTTCACTGACTATAATGTGATCTAAGACCCCTAGCTCACAGGAAATCATCTAATCATCTGCAAGTGGACACCTACATTTAGATGTCTACATCTCAAATGGAATAACAGATAAGTAGGAATCTAAGAGTATCCTTCTAAAATCAAAATCATGGTGTGGATTGTTCTGGTGTTTACCAGGAAGTGCAAAGGATAATTCAGTGGGCTAAGCCACTTTCATATAATATGAGTTTCTTACTCATTATGAAAAAAAGAAAAAAGAAAAAAAACTTGATATAACTGAATATACAACTTAAAAATGTGTACAGACCTGTATCAGGTATGGATAGTAAAAATAACGCAATGCTTTTCTCACTCCAAAATCACACCTTTATAGATATTTGCTAAATCTGACAATGGTTGTTCTACTGTTCACTCTCAATATTTTGGAGAAAGATATATGCTATAAACCTGATGCAATTAGTTGCCTGAATGGCATCCAAGAAGTATAAACAAAGTCATTCCTTGTTCTTTTGGTCCACCTCCACACTCCATAAAATCTTTTTACTTCGTTCCATATGATTATTCAGTTCTTTGCCTATTGGTGTGAAGACATGCTGGCACCATCGGCCAATACGAAAACCAGTACTAAGAGGGAAAAGCATTTTATATTAGCGTGCTTTCATGAAAGACATCCCTGTTAGGCTTGTGTCTTTGTAACAGAAATTGTAAGAGAAGTAAAAAAGCAGGTTTGCTAGAATGGAAAAATTCAGTATCATAGAAATTGTTTCTATTTTGGAAGGAATTTCTCCTTCAAACATAAAAAAAGACTTCTAAACTAGTCTGCTTTAAAATGATAGCTTAGATAATTATGAAAAGGTATGAAACTCTGTTTTGTTGGGGTTTTCTTCCCCATCCAGTGGACCCAACTGTCAAATCATTATAGCATTTATACTGTTGTAAACCAAGAGGAACTACTTCTTATTCACATTAGAAAAAGAAATTTTTTTTTTAATATAATACTAAATACAATGCCTCCTGAGGACTTTACAAAGTTTTCATAAAGCATTAAGATTCCAGACAATAAATCAGATCTATAGACTGATATATCTCATTGAAGGTAAGTAGATGAATTTCTACATGTTCATTCTCAGCTGTGGTGGGTTGACCCCAGCCAGCAGCGAAACACCTGCCCTGTCTTTCACTCACACCCCTCTCCCAGTGGATGGGATGAAAAATAAAAGACAAAAAGTTACATGGTTCAAGATAAAGACAGTTTAATAAGAAAAGCAAAAGCTACACTTGCAAGAAAAACAAAATAAGAAATTCATTCACTACTTTCCACTGGCAGGCAGATGCCCAGCCACTTCCTGGACAGGAGGGCCCCAGCACATGTACCAGTTGCCTGTGAAGACAAACACCATAACCACAAACATCCACCCTTCCTCTTTCTTTCCTTGGGCTGAACATGATGTCATAAGGTATGGAATATCCCATTGGTAGGTTTGGGTCAGCTGTCTTGGCTATGTCTACTCCCAATCTCTTGCCCACTCCTAGCCTACTGACTTCTGAGAGGATGGGAGCGGGAGGACTGAAAGCCTTGACACTGCTGGACGTAGACTAAGGTGCTGTCCCTGTAGCCCCACAAAGCTACACATCTATACCATCAAAACCAAGTCAAGTAACGTGCATGGAATCATTCCCAGAATAAGCAAGCTAATCATTTTAACAAGTGCTCCGAACTTTGCTTCATAAGAGTTAGAGGTTCTTGACTTTTCTCATATCATAATTTAGCTTGAAAACAGCAAAGCATTTTGGGCTTGTTCTTCCATTTAAGACTAGATGCTCTTTAAATATTTGCCTTCCCAGCCCCCAATCCCTGTTTAATATCCCAAATTAAGCAAAACATGGACTTTTATTTGTAGTAAGGTACATACCTACAACTGACAATTCTTACAATTTCTTTGAGCGAGTTAAAGTTCAGTTTCTGTCCCACTGCATATGATCACTTTATGCATATGAACACTTTATGCCCAGAAGTTATGTGACTTCTGATCCATGCAAACTTTAAACTGGATCCACTCCACCAGGATATATGGTTAACTTACACAAGTCCAGATCATGCAGAACAGCAAATTTAAAAACAAGAAAAGAATAAAGATAATCTCAGAAATATTTATATGTAATGTGAACTTGATATTCTATTAATGACAAATCAAATAAAAACTATATATTATTTTGGGTTTGTGTGGTGGGGTTTTGGTAACAGAGGAGGGGCTGCAGGGATGGCTCCTGTGAGAAGGTGCTAGGAACTTCCCCAGCTCCAAGTCAGACCCACATCTGGCCCAGGCTGAGCCCATCAGTGATGGTGGTAGCACCTCTGGGATTTAAGAAGGGGAACCTGCATCAGGGGAGGAGATTGGAATGTGAGAGGAACACCTCTGCAGATACAAAGGTCAGTGAGGAAGGAGGGGGAGGAGGGGATGCCCCTGCAGCCCATGGTGAGATGGCAGGCTGTCCCCCCCCAGCCCATGGAGGGGAGCGGGGGAGCAGATGCCCACCTGCAGCCCAGGGAGGAGCCCACGCTGGAGCAGGAGGATACCCCCCAAGATGGCCATGACTCCATGGGAAAGCCTGTGCTGGAGTAGTCTGTGACTGAAGAACTGCAGCCCACAGAAGGGACCTACGCTGGAGCATTTCATAAAAAACTGTCTCTAGTGGGAGGGACCCCACGCTGGAGCAGAGGAAGAGTGAGGAGTGCTCCCTCTGAGGAGGAAGGAGCGGCAGAGACAACGTGTGAGGAACTGACCCCAACCCCCATTCCCTGTTCCCCTGCGCCGCTGGGGAGGAAGAGGTAGAGAAAACCGGGAGTGGAGTTGAGCCCATGAATGAGGGAGGGGTGGGGGGAAGGTGTTTTAAGATCTGGGTTTACTTCCCATTGTCCTGTTTTGATTTGATTGGTAGTAAATTAAATTAATTTTGGTTTTTTCCCCAAGTTGAGTCTGTTTTTTGCCCGTGACCATAAGTGGTGAGTGATCCCTCCCTGTCCTTGTGTCCACCCATGGGCTTTTCTTTCTATTTTCTCCTCCTCATCCCACTGGGGGGCGGGGGGGGAAGGAGTGAGTGAGAGGGCTTGTGCTGCTTTGTTGCCAGCTGGGCTTAAACCATGACATACATATTTTTTTCCTTTTCAAATAATGACACAAATCTTAACCCTAATTTTTAGCTCTCTGGACACTTTGATTATTTATTTAGCTTCAGGAGTTAATAAAAGAATCTTAAATTAAAATTAGCATTTTCATATTATACAAAAGGATGAAATCATAGCACAGTTTTCTTGTCTTTGAAATTCCTAAGATCAACTTCTCCAAATCTGTCATTTTTGTCTGGTGGAAAGTCATGGAGGAATATAGCAAAGGTCACTTTACATCCTTCTGTTCCTGGGACCTTATATTAGCTGGGCACCAGAGGTAAGAATGATCCTGGAATAATTTATTGTAGAACCAAGGGCATAACTGATATATTTTTATCTTTCTTTTAGTAATTTCACCTTTTCACACATACAGTTGAAAAGCTTATGAACTAAAAGAGACTACCTCTCTTTCAGACCTTTCTACCTTTTAATAAACAGTTTAAGTCCTGAAGCCATAGCAGCCTAAACAAGAAAAGTAAGAGAAAGAAAGGTAAAGAGAATCTCAGAGAGCTACTTTAATACTCAGCACAAAGGAAACCCGAATGGTGTTCACTTGAATCTCCATCCTCAGAAGAGAGAAATTGAAGATACTAAGGGATTAGGTCCTCTTTTCTACAGCTTACAAAAATAAGAGAGCATTAGCGTAAATCTTTCCAAGCCTTTACATGTCAATCTCTCTCTTCATCCTTATATTATCTATTGAATCGGTAAACTCTTTACAGAAATAATCTCTTAGTACATACCTGCTGGCACAGAAGGCTTTCCTGGACTCTGCCAGATCTGTTACAAGCCCATACTGCTGCTAGTAACCATTCCTGAATGTAGGTTGTAATTTGCTGCTCCCTTGGACTTGGGCTATTTTCATCCAAATCATCTGTCTTGGCTCGTAGCTGTTGCATTCACATCACATTTTGGCAAAATGAACATGCTTTTCTAACTGTCTCTTATGCCTTTGCTCCCACTCAGAACAGGCCCTTCTTTCATTCCTGCACCTTTTTTTTTTTCTGCTGATGAGAAGAACATAGGACTATAGAAGTGGAACATGTTTGTGGAGATGGACCTGTGCTATACTGCAGGCAAGCTCATGGTAGGGTCAGCCTGTTCTAGGGGTTATATTTCTGGGAACAGAACAAGTTTGTGATAGTTCTGCTTCCTCACTTGTATACTCAAGTTTCAGGTGATAACATCATTTAGCAAATGAATTGATGCACTGAAGTCTTTTGGGTTGGCATGGTGGTTGTGTGGATTAGAGTGCAAAATAAAGCCCTGAGTTAACGTGGTACTATAGACATAACCATCTGAACCAGAAAACAAATTGAAATTAAGCTACTTTTCCTTTACTCTAACAGGATTTTTAACATATTCAATTCTTCATGTGGCTCTGAGAGGTGATGCTACTTTTCCATGTTTAATGTGGAAGACAAAATACCTCATGGGGAACCTATATTCAAGGTAATTATGTTTCTTCAATAAAACAGTTGGGCTTCTTACTATTTTATGAACAGTTTAGGAAAACTACACAGTAACAAACAATTGTCCAGATGTAAGTGGCACTAGCTATACACTGCATAACACTAATAGTGTCTTCTCTATGAAAACTAAAGTTGATTGCTGTTCTCTACACGAGACTTTTCTGCCTTTCGTTACTGTGCTAGAATGAATAATGTAAAGAATCTGTCAGAATGATTTACATGTTCACCAGAACAATCTGACTGTAACTTTCTTTCTCCTGCCTCATTTCTTGTATTCAAATAGAGGATGAGCAATAGGCAGAGACACAAACTATGGAGACTTATCTGCAACAGAACTGAAAACCATAGCTGTTAGCTCATTCCCATTATGTTTGATGGCCCCCCAAAACTAAATACAGTTTGTAAGTAGCAAGCTGAGTGCAGATTTGCTATAAAAATATTAAGTTAAACTTCTGTGAACCTCAGACAGCTTTCACTAGTCTCTGCTCTCAACTGCTTGCTAGGTTTTGTACAGGATTTTTTTTTTTTCCTTTGCCCACTTGTTTGCATCTAAGAGCAGGAATATGCTGTCATTGCATAATCATTAAAATAATAATTCTTCTATTTGTAGTGTCATACAGCTCCAACACTAGAGCAAGTAGAAGAGCAGCAATATAGTAGTATGAATTGCAAGTACTTTAAACCTACTGTGACCAATCAATGAATGTCTACAATAGAAGAAGGCTCTGAGGAGGAAAGATGAATTTAACACAAAGGTGACCAGAAGGTGGCCTTTGCTCTAGATACATGGGTTTTATCAGCTGAGTGGATCAACTAGCTCCATGAGTTGAGAAAATCAAGCACTTTTACACAGCTGATCAGTTCACTCATCTGATGTAACTGTTTGTCCCTGACTTTATCAGGAGAGTGCAAATATCTTCCTGAGTTAGCCAGACCAGCATGGGGGTGTAGATTTGGCTCTGACCAACATAGAATATAAAAACTAAATAACCAACAAAAGGATCTTCAAAGAGAGCAATGGGCCTGAGCTAGTTTCAACCCACATATTCCTTCCTGACAACGAGACTGCCTAGCCTCATGACAGTGAGTATGTTACAGACAGCATATAGTGGGTATCACATTTGTATTCTGATTCAGCTGTATATTGCTATCACTGTACTCCATTATATATAACTTGTACTTGCATTATAAGTACATTGCTGTATCACTCTTCTAAATCAGAGTCCTCTATAGCATCAACTAACTTCAAAAAAGTAAACTTGGTATTAAACATTAAGTCCTCCACTTGTGCAATACCTAAAAGAAGCTGCTCACATAATATTAGACTCTGCCAGCTGCTTGTTTCCAGTAGTAGCTACTACTGTCACCACTAGATAATCAAAAACAAGCACTGAACCTGAACAGGACAGAACAGATCACATCTGGTTAATAAGAAATTAACTGAAGTCACAGACTATATCAATGCTCAAGATAACATAGAGTGTTATCTTTGACATATTTCTAGCAATATCTAATTTTGGAATTGACTTAAATCTGATCCATTTTCACTCACTCATATTTGCAATCCAATTTATAAAATACAGTGATATATTCTGTGTAGTAACAGTATTAATAATCAATGTGATATATGACAGATTATATTAATGTTAATAAATCATTAACTTTACAGATTTTATATCATAGATACCCATAGAATTCAACTATCTGCAACAATTTAGCATTTACCTTCTTAAGTGTCACAAAATATTTTATAATCCTTTGGATTAGACAAGTGAAAATCAGTGCTAAATTCAACATGACAGCACCTGCAAAAACAAAGCTTAACCCTTTACCCTAGTACAAAAGCTTTACAGTAGAGTATTTCTTTGTTGTATGACTTAATAGCATCAGCATGAACAGCCATCAGTAAAATTCTGTTAACATTGTCATAATGCTTATTTTCTGTATTTTCCTATATGTCTTCCTATTCCCCAGTACTCCTATCTGTGACTGATTAAAAAGTACACTAAAGGAAAAAAATGGGGATGAATAATCTCTTTGTCTGATTAGTACCCTCACTGCTGAAGCTCACCTCTTCACTACTGTGTATATTCTGGCTGGTTTGATTTATTTCATAGATGCTTTACAGGGAAAGAAAGCATAGATTTTCTGTATGTTATCTGTCTAACATTGTGTCCTCCATTAATATAGTTCCTGGTTTTTTACTTCTTGGAAGGTATCTTTCTTGCAGTTAATCAGCTGTTTGGAGACAATAGGTGAATTCAAATTGCACTGGCAGATGGAGTGAGGGTTGGGCAGAATTTGGGTGTCTAAGCTCAGGAGATGATTCAGATTGCCTACTGTCCATCTGTCAGATCCCTGAGGAGCAAAAGTTTCAGACTGAGCTGTCAGTGCCTAAGGCTTCTTTGCAATTCTTAAATGCGTAGACAATTCACTCCCTTCCACAGAAGGCCCCAGGACACCTAGTGCATTTGGTGTGTACAGACTGTACACTGACAGGTAAACATTGAATTCAGACCGATATTCAGTCTAAACTATCTATTTGTTGAAAAGAAATGTGTAGACATACCTTTGGGACTTACTACTAGCGACTGACTCTACTGGCCTAATACTCTTTGCCCTGGCTCAGAGACAGACAGTGCTATGGCTTTATATACACATACACATACAAATAACTCTCCCTTTCTCTCTCCACCTCCCCCCTCCCCTTCCATGATGCTATTTAACACACTGCCAAGTGATTCTGATTCTCTTTTGGCTGTGATAAAAAGACCAGACCAATTCTAACTCACATGGGTAAGCCCTATGCTCAGTCATTCTGTAAACCATCATTATACATGTAATGCATGCACACACACTGAAAGTTATAGCAGGGAACAGTCTCTAAATATCAGATCTGCCCCTCCATTTCACATTTTTAGTATTCTTCTACTTGAGTATGTTTCTTGCAAATCCCAGTTACAGTTTTTGTGCTTGCTTCTGCTCCACTGTATTTCACTTATCTGACAGGTATGATATTTATATTGAATGGATTAAAATTTAGGTTCCTTCAATTCTGTACTTTCTTACTTGAAAAACTCCTTTCTGGAACTGAAACACATGCTTTTCTTCTTTTTTTTTTTTTTTAACACCTTAGCATAAAGTATTTATTTTGACTTATTTCTGTGTTATTTTTTTAAAAGCCTGAATATTTCCAATGTTTTGGTTAATTGCTTTTGTCCATGTCTGTCTTTTAACATAAATGAATTTGGCCTATTTTACTTTACCTGTGGCCTTGTATTTGGATTTCTAATTGCTCAGCTGCTTAGCACGCATCTATATCTGTTGCCTTGTTTAACGTCAGTTCCATCTCTCATTAAGTGTTTATATACATTTTTATTATTATGCCCTGAAATGGGCTACTGTTTAATTAGATATTGTAACGGGTTGTATTAACAGGACTGACTTAGTTTTAAGTCTCTGACAAGTTCCTCTATTTCTTTTCTCTACAATGCCCTTTAAACATTATTTCTATTTATTCAAAGTTTTATTACTCATTATTTCTATCATATTCATGAGATACACCAGACATAGATAATACCTTTGTGCCTGCCACTCTAAAACCCACAGAAATCTTTACCTCATCCTTCAGTTTAATTGCGCCTTCTTAGTTCTTATATATAAATTAAATTGTCATCTAAGCCTGCAGCAGCCTTATGCAGCATTTCCTGTCATTCTGAGAGCTGGTGAACTAAAGCAACCACTTGGTTACAGGTAAACTACAGCAACCACTATAAAGTTTTCTCTTATAGAATCATTTAGGTTGGAAAAGACCTTCAAGATCATCAAGTCCAATCATTAACCATGCCCCCTAAACCATAGAATCATAGAATCATTTCGGTTGGAAAAGACCTTCAAGATCATCAAGTCCAACCATTAACCATGCCCCCTAAACCATGCCCTGGAGTACCCTATCCACTCGCTTTTTGAATACCTCCAGGGATGGTGACTCAACCACTTCCCTGGGCAGCCCATTCCAATGTTTGACAACCCTCTCAGTAAAAAAATTTTTCCTAATATCTAACCTAAACTTCCCTTGCCTCAACTTGAGGCCTTTTCTTCTCATCCTATCTCCAGCCACCTGACAGAAGAGACCAGCACCCATCTCACTACAAGCCCCTTTCAGGTAGTTGTAGGGAGCAATAAGGTCTCCCCTCAGCCTCCTCTTTTCTAGACTGAACAACCCCAGCTCCCTCAGCCGCTCCTCATAAGACTTGTGCTCCAGGCCCCTCACCAACTTGGTTGCCCTTCTCTGGACACGCTCCAGCAGCTCAATGTCTTTCCTGTAGTGAGGGGCCCAAAACTGAACACAGTACTCGAGGTGCGGCCTCACCAGTGCCGAGTACAGGGGAACAACCACCTCCCTGTTCCTGCTGGCCACACTGTTCCTGATACAGGCTAGGATGCTTTTGGCCTTCTTGGCCACCTGGGCACACTGCTGGCTCATATTCAGCCGGCTGTCAACCAGCACCCCCAGGTCTTTCTCTGCTGGGCAGCTTTCCAGCCACTCTTCCCCAAGCCTGTAGCGCTGCATGGGGTTGCCATGACCCAAGTGCAGGACCCGGCACTTGGCCGTGTTAAACTTCATACAATTAGCCTCAGCCCATCGATCCAGCCTGTTCAGATCTCTTTGTAGAGCCTCCCTACCCTCAAGCAGATCGACCCTGCCTCCCAACTTGGTGTCGTCTGCAAACTTGCTGAGGGTGCACTTGATCCCCTCATCCAAATCATCAATAAAGATATTAAACAGAACAGGGCCCAACACTGAGCCCTGGGGAACACCACTCGTGACCCGCCGCCAACTGGATTTCACCCCATTCACCACAACCCTCTGGGCTCGGCCATCCAGCCAGATTTTCACCCAGTGAATAGTGCACTTATCCAGGCCACAAGACGCCAGCTTCTCAAGGAGTATGCCATGAGAGACAGTGTCAAAGGCCTTGCTGAAGTCAAGGAAAATAACATCGACAGCCTTTCCCTCATCCACTAGGCGGGTCACCTGGTCATAGAAGAAGATCAGGTTGGTCAAGCAGGACCTGCCTTTCGTAAACCCATGCTGACTGGGCCTGATCCCCCTCTTATCCTGGACTTGCCATGTGAGTGCTCTCAAGACAAACCGTTCCATAATCTTTCCCGGTACCGAGGTCAGGCTGACAGGCCTGTAGTTCCCCGGATCCTCCCTCCGACCCTTCTTATAAATGGGAGTCACATTGGCAAGCCTCCAGTCCTCTGGGACCTCCCCTGTTGACCAGGAACGCTGATAGATGATAGAGAGTGGCTTGGCAAGGACCTCTGCCAGTTCCCTCAGTACTCTTGGATGGATCCCATCTGGTCCCATAGATTTGTGAGTGTCCAGATGGCGTAACAGGTCCCTAACTAATTCCTCCTGGATTAAGGGGGGTATGTTATGCTCTTCAACCTTACCTTCCAGCTCATGAGGTAGAGTACCCTGAGGATGACTGGACTCACTATTAAAGACTGAGGCAAAGAAGGCATTAAGTACCTCGGCCTTTTCCTCATCACTGGTTGCTACGTTCCCTTCTGTATCCATTAAAGGAAAGATATTCTCCTTGGGATTCTTTTTACTCTTAACATATTTGTAAAAACATTTTTTGTTGTCCCTTATGATAGTGGCCAGATTTAGTTCTAGCTGAGCTTTCGCCTTTCTAATTTTCTCTCTGTATGATCTAACAAGATCCCTGTACTCCTCCCAAGTTGCCCACCCTTTCCTCCAGAGATGATAAACTCTCCTTTTTTTCTTAAGTCCTAGCAAAAGCTCCCCATTCAGCCAGGCCGGTCGTTTTCCTCGGCGGTTTGACTTGCGGCACGTGGGAATAGCCTGGTCCTGAGCCATTAAGATTTCCTTTTTAAAGAATGCCCATCCCTCCTGGACCCCTTTGCCCTTCAGGACCGTCTCCCAAGGGACTCTCTCAACCAGTGCCTCGAAGAGGCCAAAGTTAGCCCTCCGGAAGTCCATAGTGGTGGTTTTGCTGACCACCTTCTTTGCCTCACCAAGAATTGAAAATTCTACCATTTCATGGTCACTAAGCCCAAGACGGCCTCCAACCATCACACCTCCCACCAGTCCTTCCCTGTTAGTAAACAGTAGGTCTAGTAAGGCTCCTCCCCTGGTGGGCTGACCCACCAGCTGTGTCAAGAAGTTATCTTCCACACACTCCAGGAACCTCCTAGATTGTTTACTCACTGCTGTGTTGTATTTCCAGCAGATGTCTGGAAAGTTAAAGTCCCCCACGAGGACAAGGGCACACAATTCTGAGACTACTGCCAGCTGCTTGTAGAACGATTCATCCATCTCTTCAACCTGGTCAGGCAGTCTATAACAGACTCCCAGCAGAATATCTGTCTTATTGGCTTTCCCTCTCATCCTCATCCATAAGCACTCCACCTTGTCATCAGAATCGTGTAGCTCTGAACAGTCAAAACATTCCCTAACATAAAGAGCCACCCCACCACCTCTTCTACCTTGCCTGTCCCTTCTGAAGAGCTTGTAGCCATTTTCTTGCAATATGTCCCAGTTACTTCTCATTTCTTACAAAAGCAGGAATAGTTCCACACAAACCATTTTTGTAATAAAACCCCCAACAAACCATCAAAATCTCTCTCTCTTTTTTCTGTTTTCCAATGCACGGAATTTTCTAGTAACACAGCAGTAAGAGTATCCAGAAAGCATGGACACTAAAGTGCTCCACAGCATCTTCCCTTTGCTTAAAGTTATAGCTGTGACAACACCTACCCTGACTCATTGAAAACCTGTTCTCAGTGCCTGCTTTTCTCTAATGGTTTTGGATCCACATCTACACAGGAGAAGTGTCCTGAATACCACTGAGGGAGAGATTCTGCAGAGGAAAGGGAGGAATATCCCTCAACCCTCCTTGTAAAGTTGTGTCCTTACATTGCAAGCAATGCAACATGATATCAAGCTAGAAGGTGAATAAGCAGGAGTGATCTGTAACACAGGTAAAGGGCAACACTTTTAGCATGGTTTTCTGATGTTGAGCTGACACTTAAACAACATCTCACCTATACATGCTTACTGCTCCTGTGCAGTCTGGAGCATGTTGAAATAAAGTCAATACATCTCCAATCGCATGTGGAACAGTTTTCAGGTTATTACGTGAAAGCTCTGGGCCTTGGGGTTGTTACAAGATTTTGTAAAAATGCATATTATGGGAAAATTATAGGAAACAAACTTCCCCCAGCCACAAAAAGTATATCAAACCCAAGAAAACCTTTCAAAACCAGAACCACCTGTTCATTTTGATTTGGTTCACCTAAGTTCCTGCTTACCTTAGTAAATAGGATGAGAAGTGTCAACAAGTTTGAATAACTTGCTATCATGTTCAGTCTGACAGAGACATAAATTCAGTTGCCTAAACATATGTATTTGTGGCAATAAATTGTATTTATACTGCCTGATGGTGTCCAAACCATCCTTACAGAGCTGGTTGATAAAAGATGAAGGAACTTGTGCTATGTTGGTACCACAGGTTGTAGTCCAAGCAGGTATCACAAGTATGTCAAACAACATGCAGATTTTGGCAGCTGCATACAGCCTAGAATCTAATGAATGTATGTATATTTTTAGATAAGTAGCTTTTAACACCAGAAGGCCAATTTTGATCTCTGATTTTAATGTGCTTCATAGCACAAACAAAAGAACCTCAGCTAAGAAATACTACTTTTGCTTTTGCCATAGCGTGCCCTTTGGAATGGTGCCTAACCTTGACTTAAAAGGCTGAAATTGATGAGAATACATTGTAGCACTAGATCAGTTATACAATGATTTATTACCTCCATGTTAAAAACCTACTCTTTTTTCCAGTTTTGGCATCTAACTATCAAGTCTCATTAGGTCCATTTCTGCCAATTTAAAGGACAACCTGCCCCCCCCCCAAAAACCCCGAAACAACAAGCCTGCAGCATATTTATGTCTAGGCCATCATCCTGACAGTCCAAATGTCCATACATTAAGGAAAGAGTGTGATTTTTTTTTTTTTTTTTCCACCAGAAGTGTGCTGGACTGTCCATATCTTGAAGGAAAACACTTTGCACATTGCTTAGCCAGATTTCCTTAGCAATCCTACTTTACTGTTATATAGACTTCAAAACTGGACATAAGGATCATCACTGGAAATATATTTAGGACAAAAAGAAGATTATATGCTGCATTAAACAATCAGGATAAGAAGCAATGCATAAAATGAAACTAATTACTTGTTCACTAAAAATAGTCTTCATAAACACTCTTGGCATTACACCCTTGGGGAAAAAAACCCAACCCAAACCAAAAAACAATACAAAACAAAAAAACAACAAACCAACCCCCAAAAGGTTTTTAACCAGTTTTCATTTATTTTTAGTATTTGATCTGCAAAGGAATAAGGGATTACAAATAAATTGGACAGAACTAATACAGCATTTTATACACAAATATCACAAGTTTGCCTTGGGGACCTTGGGATCTAACTAATGCTTAATTACATTACATAAGAAATCAGTGGAGCCTTCCAAGGTGATAAAGACCAGAGCTGTCCATTATTATATTTTTATCCATTTTACTACAACCACAGCCAGATGCATTATCTTGTTAGGCATTTTTCACTTATTAGAACAAAAGCGATCATAAAAAACATGGTTGACGGTTTAAGAATATGACAGGAAGAACAGATGGGGAAAGATTGATAAATGGATGGTGGCACTGAGGAGATGACAAGGCAACATTAATTGCAGTTAGGTTGGCCTGTACAACCTCGGAATGGACACACATACCTTACTTAATATGCCAAGCCACTGTCTGCCAGCTGTGCAGCAAGGGATTGGCTAAGTGCTTTGTTTCAGTTTCTAAAATAAAAAGGAACAATTTTTGTAGTTTTTTATGGAAAAAATTGGCAATAGCATAAAGATTGTAATAGCTACACTTATTAAGATGGTCCTAGATGTGTTTCAGCAGTTGTTTGCTACATAACTGTGTTGAACAGTTTGAGATGACATGTGTTGACATCTGCCAATCAGATCCCGAGGGACGAATTCAGCACTCAATATTTTTTTTTCTGAAACTCATAATGGTACAATTTGGAATACTTTTTACCAAGTGGAAACTGACTACTTAATCTAAGGTTGAATCATAGTTCACATTGACATTAACAAAGTTCTATGTTCCACCAAATTACTAAATATTTAAAATTAAATTTGTACCTTTTTGAAGGTGGAAGCACCTTGTAGATAAATACATACGCACATCTAAATAGAGACACAATCAAACTAAAGTTATTGTTGTGAAGTTTGCCTTCATCAGATTTTGGCTGAATGAAAGAAAATGTATTTCAATATTTGAATAAAATATTTCGTAATAAAACCAACTGTTTTTCTCAGTGGTGGATGTAGAAAAATATGTGACTGTTTTTGCTGATATAAATTTATATTACTTGTATTTGGCCTTTTTTCCAATGACATAGATTTTGAAAACCCAGAAATAGTTCATGCAAAGGGGTATGTCCTATTTATCTAACTTAATTGTGCAGCTAAAAAAAAAAAACAAAACCAACAAACAAGAAAAAACAAACCCAGTTTTTGGAGCTGGACTGTGAGCACAGTGCTGAATGTTTAGGAAGAACTCTGCTCTGGGGACACCTCTGTTTCTACAAGCCAGCTAGCCTGCATTACCCCCTCTTTCCTGTCCATCAACACGTTTTTGTTACTGCCAAACAATCTTCTCCTTTTGACACTGCATATCTGCAGGGATGCCAAACTCTCTGATCCAGAAGCTCTCTGAAAAGACAAAGTAAGGCTACTACCCTAAGACTAGGACAGATGATCAACATTAAGGCTGACTTACCCAGTAGAAAGCAGTAGCATCTACATTTGTGGTTAGACTATGTTAAGAACACTGTTAATAGCATACTCATGTTTACTTCAGTGTTAGGGAGTTAGGACTATCAAATAAAGGTTAACACAAACAAGATAAAATAACTTGCCAAACCGGTGCTTACATTCCCATATTATGGTAATTGCTTTTCTGCCAAGAACATTTACATAGAGTATAATTCAAGAACCTGAAACCTAAGAAAATGATGCAAGTAAAGCAATACATAAAGCATTCTTATACTGTTAACATATGAAAACTGTTCATAAAGGAGGGACTACTCCCTGGTTGAAGACAGACACACAGTAAAGGAGGAAATAAATATGTACAGATGTCAGAAAAATCCAGGATGTATCCTAGCTTTTACAAAGAACAAATTGCTGGTTTTACATGCAGAAATTTTGGGAAGATCATGGAGACGTCAGTGGACTCTGAAGACAGCTAATCTGTCTGTTTTCCTGTGCTTATTTACTGAATGTAAGCATTCAGGTACTCTAGTCTAACAGGTATAATCCTCACCATGGGTATGAAATTCTATGAATTTCTACTTCATTAGTCAAGGGACCAAGTGCATGGATTTAGAAGGTATGTAAGAAAATACTTTATACAGAATACTTTTATAAGGAGTAAGGTTTCTACAGAGTTGTGTTTTGTCTTTCATCTTTCTTCAAAATCTAGCATTCAGGTCAATGAATAAAACTCAAGAAATTACATCACCCTAGGTTTTCAAATTTAAAAATAATCTTTATAAAGCAAAAGCAGCTAAACAAAGACAAAACTATAGACTGTTATGAGTAGCAACACAGAATTTTACCAAACATGCATGTCTTCTTTAACACTTATGGGAGAAAAAACAAAAGAAAACCACTTTCTGGTAATAAAATATAGTTCCCTGTCAATGAAAGGAAAAAAAAAAATTCATAAACACTCTCAGGGTCCTTGACCTGAGGCTCTGCATGAGTAAAAAATTCTTCTTAAGTTAGACAATTAAATACTTAGGGCAATAATAGAAGAAATGGGTCATTTTCAGTAGACTGCATTTGCTCCCAGTTCTATTCATCTTGTCCAATACCTGGGGTCAACCCAGATGCAAAGTAAGTAGATGTTAATAATAATGGACAGTTGGACTCCCCAGGTAGTATGAATCCAGACACTACCACTGAAGGCGATAGAGCTTCAATGACTTATACAAGTGGGGTATTTTGCTCAGAAAGCAATAAAACTAGAATCTAAATAACTGTGTAAGCCACTTCTGAGTAAATTCATAAGTTTAGCTAAATATCTAAAATTGCAAGGTGACTGAATGGTTTTATGATGGTGCTTAATGGGATACAACCCATTTACTGCACCTAAAAGACAAATGTAAAGCTAAAATATTTTCCAAGATATGCATATATAACTACTTTATTTTAAAGGAATTTAAAGCATGAATATTTATCAGAGTTTGTTCCTGAATACTTTAACTTGATAAACACCTACTGCACATTTTCTTGAGAACAGTATTAGAATTGTGTAAAGCATGAATTATGGCCAAGGTTAATTACCATTTATATTAAAGCTGTTGAACAGCACCTCTAGTATGTATGCATTGAAATTAATTAACTTGGACTGAGCAAAACATGTCGAGCCTTCTTCTGAATTATTTTAATATTTTCTTTTACTTACTATTTGGTAAAACAAGACAAAAATCCAATATCATCAAATAAGTTTTCAGATGCCAGGATCAATGAAATACCTCTTTTATTCTCATGTTATTTCCTGTGTTTTGGGATTTTCATATAAGAATTGAGGAACTTTGACTTTCCAGTCACTATTTTATTAAAAGCCACTTGTAGGAGAAAGAAAAACAGAACCAAATCCTCACATTCTCTGGTTTCCTATAAAATAAAAATCAACTGGAGTTCATGTTTTAAGAAAGAGCAGGACAGAATATTGATCCATTCTACAAAAAACAGAGTAGAAAAGTGACTGATGCCATAATGGAGCAGTAAGGATGACTCTACCACGGATGAGCCCCAACAAAAAAAGTTGGTTTTTTAACCTGGTTTTAAATCTTACAGTCCTGTTGTCCACATCACTAGGTTATAGCAGTTTTACATTTACAAAGGCAAATATCAGACCCTTGACTGCACACTTTTGAACAATTTTAACTCATCATAGTGCTTCTAGATCTCCTAGATCAGATTCTTGAATTCATCAATAAAAATATAAAAGCTTGCCACAAGTCAGCTAGACAGGGAATGCAATGGCTGTTTAACACAGCATTGTCTTTTAATATGGGATATAATTAAGCCAATAAAGGACTTGGGGATTTTGTGTTCTGGCATATGTTATTCAGTTCTGGAGAGTAATAAAGTAATAAATGTTTTGACAAACTCACGGGTACCCAGGGAAGTGCAGTGGAAAGGCACTACACATCAATCCTTGTAAATTGTTTTGAGCACTTTGGAAGTTCTAACTAAGATTTTGTTTACTTAATAATCAGAAGACCTGTGAACAAGATGCAATAGGTTTTTTTTAATAGTCTTTCACAAGGATTCATACAAAACTATTTACTTCTGACTTGAAACATGACTTTCTAAACAGCACAGATACTTTGTAAGCCTGTGTAATTTTCAGTAACTGTTCTGGCCAAAACCAGAAAGGGCAACACAGAAATAATCAAAACCTGAAATACTTGTGTGATATTGGATAAGTTTTCAAATCCTCTGAAAGTTTCTACATATAATTCCTATAAGCACAGAATCTTTGAAGTTGGAAGGGATCTCTTGAGATCACCTAGTCCAATATACACAGCCTAAGCAGGTTGCCCAGTGTCATGTCCAGCTGGGTTTTGAACATCTCCACAGATGGAGACTCCACAACTTCCCTGGGCATCCTGTTCCTGTGCTTGGTCACCCTCACAATGAAAAAGTGTTTCCTTGTGTTCAGATGGAATTTCATGGTTTTCTAGTTTGTGCCCATTGCCTCCTGTCCTTCCATTGGGCACCACTGGAAAGAACCTGGCTTGGTCTTCTTCACACCCTCCCTTCCAGTATTTACACACATGGATAAGAGCCCTGTGAGCCTTCTCTTCTTCAGGCTGAACACCACCAGCATTCTTATTCTTTCCTCATATGGCAGATGTTCCAATCCCTTAATCATCTTCTTGACCTTTTACTAGACTCTTTCTTGTACTGGGGAGTCCAGGACAGGACACAATATTCTTGATATAGAATCTATAATTTAGTTAAGCTATTTAAAAATTATTTAAATATATAAATAAAACCCCACAGTATACCTTAGCATACTACATAGGATTGTTCAACCTCAGATTTAAACGTTTCCCAGGAACATGATACATGCCTAACTCTATTTCTTGTCAAATTTCAGGACTTCAGTTCTATTTGTTTGAGGTTACTTAAATGGGGCTGGAATTCCCTCCTCTTTTCAGAACAGGACTGAATGCCCTGGAATATCTTAAATGTCAAGAAGATGTAAGTTTTTCCACTAAATCATTCATGAAATGCAAACATTACACCCAGATGAAATTCTTTGTCTGTACTTTTTGGTTTATCATTTGGTAGGTCACGTTTGAGCTACATACTTACTTAAACATAGCTCTCTTAAAAGATAGTACCTCTTTTCACCAACTCTTATCTCACTGACACCAAAGTAGACAAGTAAAAATCCTTGTTGTTCTGAAAGTACATTGTCTGTAGGTGACACTGAAAGCTAGAAAGAGTAAAGGTGGGAGGGTGCAGTAAAAGCTTGAGAAAATAGATTACATTGTACATATGTCACTTCACACGTGCCAAAAGTCCTGGTCTTCTGTCTGGGGATGTACTTAAAATTCTGAATTACAGTAACCATATGCAAGTACATTAGATATGTGAACTACCATACCTCATGAATTTGCATTAGGGCTGCAGAAGGATCAGATCCTAGTAAGCTGAATATTTACAATAAATGCAGGAAATAAATTTTGAGGAAACCTGTGGAAAAGCATGTTTGCTCTTGTAGGCATGCTTTGAAATGAAATATGGATCTGAATTCCAATACTGTGAAATCCCAGTCTCAGCCCTATTACACAGATTTTCCAATATCTGGCCCTCAATCAACTTAATAGCATTAAAACTTCAAATCAGCTTGACTTCAGATAGTATCAAGTGTATCAACTGCAACATTTAGCATTTTCATTTGTAGCTCCTGGTTTTAGGTAGTACTTTCAGCCTTTTTAATGCAGATATAGACACGGACATTTCCTATAGATATAGGAAAATAAAAGAGAGCATGCATAGCAAGTTTCAGCCATTCCTAATTTGAAACAGCAAAGTCATAACCCTCTTTAACCAACGTTTGCAGAGGAAAGGCGTAACAACCTGTCAGCTACGGCAGTCTTTGTGGGTACCATTCGGCATTTCCAATTACTGTAAAATGCTGCCATCTACTGGAAAATATTTAATTAAATATTAGAGCCGGCTCTGTGACTGTCCAGCAAAAATGGGAATCCTGTTATTGCCAAAGAAAGAAGAAAAAAAAAAAAAAACCAACAAAAAAACCTTTGATGCCTCTTTTTGGTCCCTGAGATCAATGATTAAACAATTTGCATAGGATGAGTGATTTCTGATTGTAGAACAGTAAAAGATGAAGAACTAAACAAAACTTTACATTCATTTTTATCAGAAAGCGTAATTTAAAATGAAATACATGACACCTTCACTAGGAAATTATTTAATGCCAGTTAAATTCTAAATTTCCTCAGATTGAGGGACATATGTCCATCTTTTATAAAGGCAACCAAATCACTATGATTTACCATCAAATAGTTAGATAGTCAGAGTCAATATTTTGCAGTCAGTTAGATAGTCAGAGTCACTATCTTCCAGAAATCATTCCAAATTACATTATAAGAATGATAGAAGTCATTAAGTAGAGAATATATGGACTTTTTAAAGATTATTTAATTGGCATAGGTATAGCACTAAACTTTGTTTCCGTCTTGTGAAGGAAAAGGAGGTACTGTGGTAGTGATAGTCCATGCCAGCTCATCAGAAGTACAGAGGCAATGGAGCCATGCTGTCTGCTTGGTCCCTGTTATGAATGTATCATTTCAGTGAGTTCTTGGACTTATTAAGGAATGATATTTGGTTCTTTCATGTCATAGCTAGGGTGTCTCATCAGGGCAAAGCAACCATATTTTATTCCATGCCATTACAGTCCTTCCATTGCTCTGGGCAAAACCAGTCCCTAGATGTGCATATGCACATACAAAGATAAATGTAAAGGATAAGAACTTTGTGGATCAGAATCCATATAGCTCTTTATAGCCACCTGCTTTAAAATTGCAGTTATCAGGAATAGCTAATGTTTTCTCTTCCTAAAGCAACAGGACACTTAATCCTGCACATACTTAAAATGAAATTTAGAAATCTAACACACAGGAATTTATTAATTCTAATGTGTATTATTAATGGCTTTAGAAAGGATTCTGTGTTAGATGCTCATTAGCTTGTAAGATGCCATGTTTAACTACTTAATGCAGTGTCAGTTAGTTATTAAATGCCAGTCATTTAGCAATTAAGTTAAACTTACCCAAATATTATAGACTATAAACCTAAGAAAAGAAACACTGAATTTCAGAATGAAACCAACTGTGTATCCAGTCCACTTGCTCAAGCAAAGCATACCTGAGAATAACTAATGATGGTTTTAGAGAAGTAAAACGTCCTGGGAAAATCCTCTATTTTGGTGTTCTAGACTTCTATTTTACCATTATGATAGTGAAATCCTAGGCATCATACTTGCTTTATGTCTCAGAGTCCTTATATATTGTTTAGGTGAGGATCTGACTATTTGCTTCATTAAGCGATCCTGTAATTCTATATTACGTTTAGCTGATTAAATAAGTAGCTGAATTGATTTTATTAGTTGCTTTGAGGACAGACAAGTTTGGTTTTTCATGCTTAAGCAAAAGACATACCAATAACTTAATTCCTGCCTTTAAAGGAACATATTAGCTGTTCCCACAGCTTATGAAACAAGCTTAAGTATTTACTTTGAAAAGGTACAAAAATATAAGAACAAAACCACATGCACAAAGGCTTTGTCAGATAGTTATTTAATGGAAACGTGTTTACTCAAGAAAATTTTTGTTATCTGTGTTATCAATGTTACTAATGGTATTTTTGAAATTTATTCATCCTAATAGAGATCTAGAAAAGGGAATTCACACACAGATGAAAGCAAATAAAAATCTCTTTCATGGAAGAAAAACCCAAACAAAACACAAACCCAAAACTCTTATCCAAAGGCAGAACATCTAACTTTTTAAAAATAAGGTGAAGGTAAGAATTGAGAGATAGTAAAAAATACCTTTATATTTCTGATTAATTGTAAGCAGTCAGTCCCTTATATATCTATGAGAAAAGTGTTTGGGAACAGTCAGCCTTCTGCTGCTTTTGAAGCAAGATTGGAAGTAGTCAAAAGTGTTAAAGGAGCCAATTTATTCCAGTTGCAAGCAATCCATGTTTTAGAGTAAATTATTGACATGCATGCAAATTAGAACTGGTTGAAAATATTGCATAATTTAGTCCATAAAAGAAAACATTAATATAAAAAATTGACTACAATGTCAGAAGAAAAACAAAAGAGTTACAAGTCTTTTAATAAGTGGTAGATTTTGCACACTGAAGGACAGAAAGAGCCTCAAATGGAGAAGCCTGTACAATTTATGCCTAAAAGCAACTTATCTTCCACCTGGAAATGCCAAAGAAAATGTGAGAACGGGACAACATTAACTATACTCAGGCTGCAGCCTTGAAATTTCTTTGTGTTTTCCTTCCAATTCTCTCATTATCTGGTCATAGAAGTTTCTTCTGAAGAAATATTGGACTGTTAAATTTAAGAATGACCAGGAAGAAGCAAGCAGGAAGCACAGAGGCAAGGGAAAGCTGTTGTGGAAGAAGAAAGTTTGGGGGAAAAAACCAAACCAAAACAAAACCACACTTTAAAATTTGCACGTATGTGAGGAAGTGGCTGAAAACCACAGAGAGCCAAACCGGTCAGACTGTCAGCTTTCCTGCTGAGATGGAGTATGCTGACATAACTGCCTTAATATTTAAAGCTCTCATCTCTTCTGGCTATTGATTTGGAGAATAACTCATGCAACACAGATATAAGCTGTAGAAGCCTGCTGAAGAGGTCTGCATACCATGTGGAAAATGTGGCTCCCTTGTTGCTAACACTAACTGACACTGGTGACTGGGAGAGACTGATAAGATTTGCTAGAGGGAAAGAAGAGTTATTATACCAAAAGAATGGGATTCTATTGTTGCCTCACTTGAGTCCTCTTACCCAGTCTTGACAGAAGTAGCTTAGCGCACTTTATAAACAGTTTAGAGGAGAAAAGTGGATGTGCTATTTCTTACAAAAGCGAGATACGCTTCAGGTACTGGGCAATTCTGAACTGGTTGTAACAAATGCAACTGGATTCAGATGCTGCTGCTTCTGCATTATATTAGAGACTTATTGAGCTTTTTAATCCTAATCAAGATTAGGCAACTCAGCCCAAGGAAATAAAGCCTAGATTTGTTCCAATACTTTTGTATCTGATCCTTACATCAGTAAGTCAATATCTGTTTTTCACACAGAGGAAAAAAAAAAAATTACCTTTAAACACTACATAGATTATCAGGAAGCAGCTCAGTGATAGATATATGAAGCAGATTGCTCTATTTAACAAATAGGTCAAAATAAAATTGGATGTAGAAAGATAATATTCTAGGAAAATTTACAGACATATCCTTTCTGAATCTCTCTTTGAGGAAAGACTTAAGATGCAGAAAACAAAACCAAACCAAAAAACTCCATGAGGTCTGCTGTTCTCTGCTGATCATTCCTTTTTAGTTGCTTTAGTCACCAGAATGGTAAGAGCCGCAGGCATAAGACTGCCTTTTTGTACCAGATGTGACAGTAATCAAGTGAATCCAATGTATTTTAAAAAGATGGGTTTAAAAAAAAAAAAAAAAAAAAAAAAATCACATCACATATCCTGGTTAACTCTGCCACATTTTACCCAAAGCGCTAGTCGGTGACACCACACTTACCTATTCTCTGGTTATTTGGGAAGAATCTAACATGATTTGTCTTTTTCTGAGCATTGCCTCTTCCTCTCTCTCCTGAGCAAGTCCTGCTGACACTCTCTTTAAACCTAGTGAAGTTAGTGGATATGGATACTTTCATAAGCTGAATTCAAACCACTCAGACTGGTCATATTCCTGAGTGATAATGGATTTAATAGGTGAATTTACTGTACAGCTGACAATTATTCTGAGTTCCTCTGCAAAAGCCCTATGGAGCTGGCAAGCAAAGTGATAATCATTTAAAATTTTAGTAAAAATGAATAGTAGCTTTAGCATTTTCATGTTCAAACCTGCCTTAAAACAAATAACCTTCCTCAGAAAATAAAAAGAAAGCCATAAAAGTCCACAGAAAACAAACTGTGAGGCATAACCATTGTGGCCCAAAGAGAACATGATGTGGCAGGTAAACATTTGAAGTACAATTACAAAGCTAGCAGCTGTATGAAAGAAACATGACCAAAGGATTTGAGTAATAATTGTGACATATCTTAAGGTGCTTGCAATAATAATAAGAATAGGCTAACTTTCTTTACAGTTTGGAAAATTTCACAAATCAGCATTTACAGTCCTCCAACCATTGGATTGATTTGAATGGATTTTCCCTATGAATACTGCAGTGACAGGTGTTAGACACATTCACACTTCCATTACTGATATAGAGAAGAACAATACACTAAATATTAACTAAATTAAAATATTATCTTAAATTGAGACCTTTTGTAAATAGTTCCAAGATAGAAAAAGATAAGAAATATTTACAGGCAACAACAAAGTGAGCTAAAAAAAAAAAGTTATACTCTAAGATCTTGAGGATAAATAAACAGAAAAGAATATGTCATTTTACATATTTCTGTTTTAACATGTTAGTTATGATGAACTGCCTACAAAAACCAGCAACAATTAATGACCTAAGAGATATAAGAGATTTCAAATTAGTCATGGGATTACAAAGTGGTCTGGCAAAACTGACAAATCCTCTTCCATAATATTTACTAATATATCTGACAACTTTTCTGTAAGCATCAGTAAAATCAAACACACAAAATAAAACAAAACAACACAACCATAGAGGCTGAGATTACTAGAGGTTAAAAGAATAACATAAATATAATCCAGTTACTACGTTTCAGCTGCTGATGTGACAATTTACTGTATAACATGTCTTCCTTGGAACTGAAATCACATTGTTACAATCCTGATTTTAATAAAGTAATGAAAGAGTGTGAAAGTCCAGAGAAAAACAATAGCCTAAAACAAAGCAGCAATGGTAAAAAAAAATTCATGTTTTATTAAAGTCTTCTTATTTAGGTATGACATGTTAGTAGGGATAATGGAATTAGTAGGGATAGTCCTGAAAAAAAAAAGTTGAACTTTAAGCCCTTGGGAACATTTATTTGAATAACATTTATTAACAGAAGGGGGAGTGTTTAAGTGTCTATTGTTTGCATGAGGCCCAAGTCAAAAGTACTGCAAGAAATGTTCACAGTTCATCTTCAAGGTTAATTTTCAAAGCTCATGTTGAAGATCATTTGGGCTGCCTGCAGTCAACAGCAAATTACTTTTGAACAATATTCCTCATTTTTGACGAAGCAAGTTTTACTACCACTAAGTCTTCTTGACAAATAGTTGTTTTAAATCAAGCCAAGCCATTACTGCTTAACTAGAACAGGCTGTGAAACATTTTTTACTCTCATGGCAGAGCTGAGAGTTCATTTTAGAAGCCAAAGAGAAACAAGGGTGAAATTGTGAATTTTATTACTGTTTATTCAGAACCTGTTCTATTGTTTTCACATATATTAACGTATTTAACCTCTCAACAAAAATTACAAGCAAACATGTTTTAATCTATTTTTTAAACAATTTTCTGAATCTTGCAAATGTATCGCCTGTGGAAGGATGTCTTGCAGATCCATGAACATAGCTGAACTCTGCTGGATTGTTAACTACAAAACCCATAAAGCTAGAAAAGCCTCAATAAGCTATCTTGTCATATCATGCCATAACCCTTTGGGGACCAGATTATTCCCTTCTTTGCAGTGGCAGCTATATACATGATTGTAGATCCATTTTCTTTTGCATTAATGTCCCTATGCCTTGCTTTCGCCCTTTAAATGGACCTACATTTAAATCCACTTTATGCTTCCTTATGTGGCAAAAATAAACTGCCACCAGTTTCAAGTCAGTTCCAATGAAATCAGCACCGGTAAAATCACTTAGGCTTCTCCTGGGTCCCGATACGTGCCCATACAGGCCATAGCATAGAGATTTTAATCAGACAAAGTTTTCCTCCTTACTACTTTAACTTATCAGGACAAATAATGGTTTTATCTTACTATAAACAAGAAATTAGCTTATATTTCACTGAGACAATTGATGTTCACACTTCAAAATAAATAGCTTCTTGTCACTCAGAAATAAGACTCTGGCGGGTCTTTCCCATTTTTATCAGCACACTTTGTTTTAACTTTTTACCCCATGAAATAGCTGACAACTTCGATTCTGGGTGAGGTGAAACCTAGTGGTCCAGTAAGAGAGATAGAAAAAGTAATTGCTTAAAGTTAGAGATATTTTTGTGTGCAATAGTTAACTGTTCATTATAAGTTCATTTTCCTTGAAGAAAAAAAGAAACAGGACTTGATATATTAATGGCCTTAACAAGCCAGGTAGGAGGTTATTTTTTAAACTACAAATTGCCATGCAGGAAGACATGGCTCCAAGGCAGCTGGTAAAACCAAATATAATAAGGAGGTTATTTTATGTGAAACACCAGGACTCCATTTTTTTGTCATTCAAAAAAAATAAAGTTATAGTGTTGGTTGGAATAAGAAACTGAGTTTAGCTGTTGAAATTGCAGTTAAATCAAATGCAAGCATCCTTTTCTCATGGTACTGTTTTGAACTACTACTAGGCATTGCTGAAACTTCGAGGAATAACAAAATTTTTTGAGCTGTTGAGTTTATTTAGAAACTTCCTATCATGTGTTGACTTCCAGGGACAAGAATTGAAAGAACTTCAGCACAGCAGGCACAGTGTGCAGTAGGGACAATGGCAAATAAGTTCATCGTGTGAGAATCATACACACCAAGTTCCTGGGGAGTGTTCATAGCTGCATCGTTTCCAGCAGATCGATTAACTGTGGGAAATGATAAACTGCCTGGGAAAGTGCATGCTGTGGAGGCAGGGTTTTCAAAGGTACATTTCTGACACCAAAGAGGCTACTGTACTAAAGCAGTGTATTACAGGTCCAAAGAAAGCAAACAGTTCTGTTTGGAGATCTTATACACACAGTTTTGTTCTTGACAAAACATAAAGGGAGCAGGCTATGGCCAGACAGTCAATTTCTGTTTTCTTGCCTTTCTAGCTTTTACTTTATCACAACCTCATCATTATTTCAAAGAAGCATCAGTTATGTCATTTAGGCAAAGAGTCTGCACATTTCTGAATCCAGATAGATTTGCAAAGTAATGCAGATGATAGAGAGGAAAAGGATTTTAGCTTTCAGTTGTATAACCTTTACCTTTCTTTGTAAGCAAGGAGTAATAATAGTCTTTTAGTTTCTGTTTAAAATACCTGGTAACCTTTCAGAATTTATATACATATATTCTGTTTCTTTCTATTGAAACACTACTTAGTTATTTTAACTCATAGGAAAGTTTATTTTAAGAATAAAATAAACAATGCTTTATCAAATCTCTTTTCATCAAATCTCGTTTAAGCTTGTATTTCAGCCAACCATAACAACCCTGGCAGTCTAACAAATATATTAATAGATATACTGATATTTTCTAGCATCATTACAGTTTTAATATCTCTTAAGATTATGTTGCTCATAAAATAAGAAAGAGAGGGTTCGACAAAGTCACAGGCAATTGTTTAAAACATTTTCTTCTGCTCAGGCAGGGTCAATTAAACCTACATCACCTACAGAATATGTTTTTATTTAGTTTGCATTTACATACATGATTTCTTACTCTACTTGTTTTTTCTCTTTATATACTAATATCATCCAGTTCTGGTAATCTTTTGTCATACATTAGGTTTTTAACTTCTTTATTCTTGTTCTCTATTTTCCCTAAAAAAAGATTACAATCAAGACATTTATTAAATGAAGTACTTTTCATAGCCAAGCTCCAAGCTGAGTTTTTCATCTCCTGTGTTTATCAGAATGTGGATAGATATCCATTGAGGATCCCAGGTGATTTTATCTCATATTTTAATTCCTCTTTCTATTTTATGCCTTTTGCTGTTGCTGTTGTTTTAATTCCTGGATGCAAAACCTGTGATGCCCACTATGTTATGCTATTCTGTGTGTACATAGTAAGAGAAACTTATTTAAAAATGAATATCACAGGCAAATGGTGAGAACTGAGAGAGACAAGTCACTTACTTAACTGACAGAGGCTGTAAATGACATCAGGTTTTTTTAACACTTGGTGTCTTAACTTTGCTGCATCTTAATTTTGTTTCTCAGTGCTAAGATAAATAAACCAGGTTTCTTCAAATAAACAGAAAATTAAATAGCATGCAAGTAAAAAATAATAATAAAAAAAATTTCCATTGCCAAACCAGTTTAAACAGGTTGCAGAGTTTTTATTTTTATCATTTCTTTGATTAAATGATCATTGTAGTTATAGCCAGCTGCTGAGCAGCTCCCCTATTGTATGATAGTGCCTATCATTTATAAAATGACCAGCCTCCAGAAGTGTGTTGCAGCAGAAGCTCATATTATTTTCAAAATGAAGTCATATTTTGAAGATTGTCAAATAGCATTATCTGGAAACTATAGAATGAAAAAACATTTTGGAATGAATACACTGTTCACAGTTTATACTGCAGAATTTATTGCAGCAGTCATACACAGAAGCAATTCAACTCTTTACTTCTGGATAGGGATTTTTCTCTCCTAACTTATGCAGGAAACATTCTTCCAAAACCAGATTTGCTCTTTCTTTTAACCAATTTAGCTTGAGTTAGTGCTTTAGGTAAATTATTTTATAAACATGAGGCTAAACCTTGTTTGGAAGTTTATAGTTCTCTCAGAACTGTGTAATGACTATTATGGAATTTATATTAAGAATGCCAGCATTAAAGCATTAAAAAAATATAAAAATATATACTTTTCCAGTTTTCATGAACTCTAAAATTAACCATTTTTAACATTTTTTACTGGAAACTGATTAAGTGCTAACAATTCCCTAACAGCACTTCAGATCCATTTAAGTAAGTATTTAGTCATAAATTGTGGAAAATCTCATTAGTTTTTAAAAAAAAATAAAATTTTGTCTTTTTTTTTAATAAATGTTCTACATGACTGGCTAATTCATTAGAAAACAAACTGAAGCAAAACTAGGATTACCAACAAAATCCTAATAATATTACAAACTAATCTTATTGTTTATACGTTGCTCAGAAGCAGGGTAAATGGTGCACATATCCACTTACCTCACATTATCTCTGTATGGTTTCTTTGTTAAGTAACCATTTTAAAGGGAAGAGAAAATTAAGCTATAGTTCATCTCTGGTGCCATAGAGAGAAACTAACCTGTTACTCCTTTACCCCCTTCCATTATTCACCACCTGTTTAGTTGCAAGACAGCTGCAGTCTCATTTGGACACAGATTTCCAGTAACTACGTTTCTGTTAAGTTCTAATTTACTTGACTGACTAGGTTCTAATCCAAATGATGAGTTTGTTTAGTAAATGCAAAATAGCAATTGTTAGCCTGCAGATTTTCATCATCTATGATCAGTATTGTACAAAGGACTGACTATATTAAAGAGAGTAACTGAAAATAGGAATATTATAACAGAAAGAAATATAACAACTTATAAAAATTTAATTATTCAGAAATTCAGTTCAATTAAGTACTTATGCCACTGTGATTACTGATGGAGAGTTTAGGCCTATAAAAAAGAAACGTATTAGAGGATTATCCAGGACAAAATGGTAGATTTGAGCCTTTAGAGATCAGCCAGATTGTCCAAGTAAGAGAGGAAAAAGAAAAGAGGTAGTACAGTTTAACCACTATCCCTATGACTTTAGAGTGTATTAACATATGGAACAGAATCTATGTGTTTATAGAACAGATCCTTACCTAGTGTTAGCACATTAAATGTACTAGGACTACAAAGGAGCTCCAGTAACTGACTGTTTAAGCTGCATTCCTGAGTAGAAAATGGAAAAAAAGTCAAAAGCAACAAGCTTTTGTTGAGAACCATGCACCTAGGAAACACAATTATGAAAACAAATAAAAAATCTTATAATAGCAGAAATACATTGTGCAATTTTACCATATATTTTGATGCCTTTAGTCTCTTAATCATCTATTATTTTCATGTATTTCCTTATTTATACCTTTTTCATGCCATGTCTTGCACCAATTTCCTTCCTCTTTTAATCTTTTTTTCTTGTCACCATTACAAAATTGTACACATGGATCCCCTGAAACTCTTTTAGAAAAGAGCCAAAAAGCCAGTTCTGACCAAAATAAGAGAACAGCTATGTTATAAGTTGCATTATGTCACATTAAAACCTGCTTTCCAAAAAAAAAAATCTTATTTCAGTTTACAGAAATAATTTGCAACAATTGATGATAAAGTTTGCATACAAGAAGCAGGGGAAATGATGCTTTAAATTATTTAGTAAAATGAACAATTAAACACAGTACCTTAGTATGGACAATACCAAATTCAGGACCAAAAAAACGGCTGCTGCTTATACAACCTTAGAAAATTGCTGGGATGCAAGTGCTGTAGAAATACTGTAGTGTGCTTTGTTGTGCTTAATTTCTTTGGGTGGATCAACAGCTGGAAACAATTCAGAGCAGAGGCAGGAACAATTAAGTATTTGAAAACATCTTATAGTCAGACAATCCAAATCACTAACATAGCAAAGAAGAACTTATGAGGTGGCTTGATAATAGTTTATAAGTGCTTTTTATGACGAGTGAAATGCATTTAGAGATCTCTCTAATTCATAAGCATACAACAAATACCGACAGGATAGAAAGGCATTCAGTCTGGAATTAAGGTGGATGTTTTAACACCAGAATCTTCACTGTAAAAACTGACAAAAAATAGTAATATACACATTACTGGGAATTTTAAATTAAGAATGAACATCTGTTATGAAGAATTTTATTAGATTTTAAAAAAATAATTGTAGATGCTCTGACACCTCATTACCTGTATTAGAAGAGAACTCAGATCACCATAACAACTTCCTCTGCCTTTATAGCATTTTCAAAGGTGGAAAATACTTGCTTAAATGAAGTATATGAATCTAAGTCATCAATTATTATTTTTTTGCATATCAAACTAAGTGTTTAAAAACATATGAATTGCTAAAATGACATTATTGTTTGAATTGCTAAAATTCCATGATTATAATAGAAAACAAATCATAAACACCCTTTTGCAACTCTTTTTCTTAAAACTCAGCAAAGTTCATGCCAGACAAGATCAGAATAAGCTAGTATAAGACTGCATTGATTGCGTAGTGCTGCCATGCCTCAGAATAAGGATTAGGACAAAAAGGAGGTAAAGATTATATTTTTTGTTTATTTCACACAAAACAACAGTCTTTCTGTTATTTTGATTCTGTAGTTGAAAATGAATCTAACTTTCTAAATTTTCTGAAAAAGAAATATACTTATGAGTTGGTACTTTAAATTTGCAATAAAATTCTACATACCTGCTCCATAATTAGAGAATATGGCATATATCTATATACACACACACTATTAGATGTCCATTTAAATATGAATTATATATATCAAATGAAGTATACATAGTTAATATACATTTTGGAAACTACACATTATGATAGAATAATTTAATCATTTCTCTCACAGAAATTTTTATCAAAATTTTTGATGCAACTACAATTTTTACTTGAAGCTGTTAGACTTTTAAAGATTCTTCAGAGATGTTTTTTCTCCCAAAACTGTGGAAAATTGAGCTACAGACGTCCTTTAATGGCCACCCTTTCCCACTTTGCCGACTGAGAAGTCATTTTGCAGGGCCGCAGTTTTTATTTGGGCACTACAGGGCATAGTTGAATGAATTATAGTCAGAACTCTTTACTGTGCTGCCCTTTTCTCATGGAAAACTCGAGTAGGAAACACTAGGCATGCCACCTCTGCTAATTCCATCATTTCCGGAACCCATATCTACAGATAATGGCACAGCTGAGTAACAGACAGAACTGACTTTTTATGCAAGTCCTCTTTTAAAACATGTAGCAAAGATGGTTTATTATTACTTTGGGAGTGCTATTTCAAAATTTACTATGGATTGAATTTATATCTTATATTTATTTGACATTACTGTAAGTTTCATATATATACAAAGTAGTTTTAAGTAAGCTTTATTCAAATTTAACAACTGAATTGAACATAGACTGAAATAGAAAGATAATCATTGGTCTTACCTTCCAGTCCCTAGTTAGGAAGCACTCCCACTGAGTTGGAGTGAGGAACAGAACCTTTTGTTATTTATTTAAAGATATTTTTAAAATATACTATCCCTTCCTTCCTATGCCTATTATTTTTAATAGAATGCTGATGAGAATTTTCCTTTAGAAATGAGATTTTTAAGGTTTACTAAGATTGGTAGTAATAGTTCTTTCATGTGTTCAACCTGAAAACTATCTTTGATTATAGATATTAAAAGGCTGTCATACGTGACTTTCATAGGTGACATAGTCACAGCATGACTTTCTAAAAGAATTAATTGCTTTGACCATTAAAATATTTCATATCCATACTGTACTGCTAATTGTGCTTAAACTTTATGTTTTCATGCATTTTATCCATGTATCTTTGAAAGAAGTCAATTCCTTGTTCGCAGGGTGCCTAACTTCATCAATGCAAGAAAGGTTTTCTTTTGCTGATTAACTCTCCACAGATTATGTCAAAGTCTGCCTGATCCTACTAGTTAGGTACATATCTTGATTTTGAAAGAATCAGTTTTACTTTGCTGAATTGATTCATCGCTTTAATATGAACAAGACCATGTCTTTCAATGTAAATCACTAAAAAATATGGAACTGGATGTGTAACAGTTGTTGAGAATTTAAAGCACTATCTCATGTTTAAAATGGAAGTGTTAACTCCTTTATCTGTTTAAACTAGAACCTTTTACTTCATGGAATGTGGATGCAAACACTCTGTTAAGCGTCTCAGGTGCTCTTTAAGGAGAGACTGAAGACCTAGTAAGACATCAGAGTAATACAAAGAAAGTTTCTGAGTTCTGCTATTGCATCCAAATTATAACCAAGGCTCAAGGGTGTGGTACTTGACCAACCACCTTATAATTTATGTGAGCTAAAAACCCACACCTTATACACAAAGCCAAGAATCTATTGGTGGTCTAATTAATGACCTCAGAGTCTTATAAAAGAATAATTATTAATCCAATTAAAATAATACTAACACTTACAGGACAAATTATCCAACTATTATATCTCATTCCCAACAATAATACATTTAAAAGCAATACACAGAGACTTTGGGTTTACACTTTCACTTCCACTGCCCCTCAATGTCCTATGGTCAGTGGTGACAATTTTTGTCAAGAAGAAGATTTGGGGGTTACAGTGAGTCCTCAGCATCCCAAATTCTTTGCTGGGAGGGGCATGACATTGAAGTGGGGAGTCTCCTCCTCCTTGCATTTGTGTTCTTTTGGGGTTACTTTTACACATTTGCTAACACAGTCATCTATTTGGTCTTTCCTTACTGGTCCTTAAAGTCCATGTTCCATTCAAATTTTACTATATATGGTCAGTGTTACTTTGGTTGGATATTTTTCCCTTGATCCCTTTCTTACCTTCAAAACCAGTTTTATCAATGGTAAAAACACTAATTGACCACTGATGATTTGTGTTTATACCTCTGACGGGCTAGTGTCAACTGGTGGTTGTCCTTTCAAGATCTCTGTTATCAGCCTTTAAGATGTGACTTTGTGATAACATAATTTAATGTGTCCTTAACAGAATCTAATTAGGTATACATACATACACACATATGTGTGTATATATAACTACCTAAAATGCTTTGCTAACTAATTGCTGTTAATATTTATTAGTTATGGCAATATCACTGCTACATTATCAAAATTACTTCAGAACACTGACTTTGGACTGTGACTAAAATACGCAAAATATGACTTCTAGTTGTGTAGTAAAATGATTTTTTTAATACTAGCTTGGCAAAAGAATTGTGCTTGAATGCAGGCTGCTGGGTAATCCCTAGAAGTGGAAAGATATGTTACTAAGGCCTCTCAAGGTTTACAGCACCAGATCAACCTGAGATCTGTAAGCTTGGCCAGACCAGTTCCACCCATTATTCCATGGAAACTTTGTGAATTTTGTTGTTTGTTCACTGCATTTCCACAGATTCGCCTCTCCATGACCTACATCAGCTGCCTTCTGATTACCAAATTTGTGACAGTTTTAGTAACATCCTATATGGCAAAGGAGAATGACTGGTTCTTTTTTTAATCAGTAACCTTGATTCCTTCCTTACCTTAAGGATGTGACACACTATTAATTTTCTGTTGACTGTAGAACATTCTATCATTAAAAAAGGTTCATGCAGAAGAGATTCCATAAGTACACATCACTTTCATCCAGATGATACTTCATACATGCATATGTATTTCAGTATGTGACACCCTGAAACCTACCCTGTTTACACAGATAATAGAAAATAAAAGAATCATTCACAACATGATCTGTAAGAATATGGAACTTTTTATCAGAGATTCTGTGTCTTGAAACTCCCCTGAACTTTTCATGTCCTTTTTTAAAAATTCCTAACTTAATCAGAAAAGCATTGCAGAAGCCTGTGGACAGTTGAAGACACAGGGTTTAGGCCAAAAACCTGCCTAAGCAGATACCAGTTGCACATACTTCTTACTCTATTTTCCTCCTGTTCTATTTATCCTTCTTTATAACAAAGTGACATTCTATTTAGATCAAAGTTTTAGAAGCTCTGTGTTTACATTAAATATTTAAATCTGTCTGTATCAAGCAAACTCAATTTGACCTTCCATTTTACTGAACACCGACAATTTAAATGGAGTTGCTGGTGCTCAGTGTCTTTGAACACAGTATTATAAATCAGATTATGCATTCAAATTGAGGGATTTGAATTAATAATGACTGACTGTTGTTGACTTTTCCCTCTTCTCTAGTACTTATCATTTACATTTTCATTACTAATTTATTATTTGCATTGCAACAGAACCTACTTCTCATTTTTTATTCCCAAAGATATTGTATATCAGTACCTGTATTTATGAACTTTTTTGCATCTTTTTTGTCTTGTTATGATAGTTATGTTTTGTTTTAATATTTCTGATTTCTTACATTGTTAGATTATTTTATTTGTCTGAATAGCTGAAGAGATTGTAAGAGAAATCAGGAAAATGTTTTTTCAAGAACTTTGTTTCAGAAAGTACAACAGAATGATTACCAAACCATCTTGATGCATTTGTACAGTGCTCCTTTAATTTATAATCCAAACATGAACACTAAAAGCATCTTCTAGAAAAGCTAAGCTTCAGTCAGAGATGAATAGCAAAAATGTTATGTAACCCTTTATGCAATGATTAATGTAATACTTGAATCCAGTATGAAATAATCGTGTTCTCAGGACAATAGTATGAGAATGGTGGAGAGAAATTAAAACACATAAACAGTTTCTGAAAGAAGTAGCTGAAAACTCTGAGTCACAAATATATAGAGATATATTAAAAGGGACACCCAGAATAAGTGCTTCCACATTCCTTTTATTCCAGTGGCAATAAAACAACAGAAAATAAAAGGAAATTACTTGGCCTACACAAATTAAACAGAAAAGTTTGGAATATTGCAGTTCTTATCAATGCTGTAATTCCCATGTGCACTCTACCACCACCAGAGTGAACGAGCTTTTGAGAATCAGACTGTGTATTGTCAAGTATAGACATGATCTTATGGGCTCAGATTTACATAAAACTATAGCATAATGAATCTGACTTGTATTTAAGTGTTATAGAATAAGTATGAAAATAAGTATCTGGTATTTGACTTCTATAACACTGGGTAGAGGATTTTTACATATCTTAAACATGGAATTCAGATTCATATTTGAAATGTGAATATTTAGTTTTGAATTAAGGTACACATTAGATGCAATGGCTTGTTTTTAACTAATAATTCATATAATACATTTCTGTTTCCACATATACACAGTATATAGCAAGTTGGCTTCAGCCACATAAAAATTAAAAAGTTTTTGAAAAGTTTTGACATTTTGATTATCTTTAGAGAAACTGTTTCAATTTGAGCAGTTATAGAAGCATCATAACAAAGTAAACAATCATGAAAATGTAGATTTCCAGATGTCACATTTGACTCTATATTCACACCTATTGTAGTAGGTGTTTATTCTGTGCCTACTATTATACTAAATCACTGACTGATGCTAGCTGCAGATCCTTAATGAACACCAGAATACAGTTCTAACTATAAGTAAAAGGAATGTTGTTTGATATCTAGAAAAAAAAATCAAGAAGCAAGATTTAAAAGAAAATTAAGGAATAAATCAAACTGAGATCTAAATGGCATAAAAATTTAAGAATGGTTCCTGAAATATTGCAAAAGATTGAGTCAGAGTAGGAAGACAGACTAGGGTATGCTTCTATCCCTATGCAAGCATAGGGGTATTCCTTGCAATAAAATTTGCAGTGCCCATATTGGTAACTGACAAAGACAAACCTATATTTTAATTGTACAGTCATTCAACCACATTTCACTGTGTCTTTAGGGTGTTATAAATACTACCTTAATAGACATATTACACATAATTGAAGAAACAGTGGTTCTGTCAAAAGGGGCCAATATCTACTTTCAGCTCTCTTTTTAGTCGATTTCCCAAGTTGAATATGCTGTCAGAGAAAGTGTTAGCATATCTTATATTCCTGTTAGTAAGAGTCAATCTTAAAAAAAGCATACTTTCGTACTGCCTTTAACTTTTATTATCTGTTCCATCATCATGTGTGACTCCTGTTTTGTAATCACCTGTATTGAAGGTCAGACACAAATCCAACACAGCGAGTATGAAAATTTCACCTCATTCCCTGTGAGGTAATCAAAATTATTATCGTAAGCAATGCTATTTCTATACCCTTCCCAGGTATTAAAATTGCCCAAACTGATAACATTTGGGATCTAAAGCCAGAATCAGTTGTTCACTGGCTATTTTATATTCTTACTAATTAGAATAAGGAAAGGATATACATAAGGTGCAGGGTACTAGCAGCTGAGAGTTTATGTGACAATGGAATAATGTTGGAACAATCAATGTTTAATTTGTATCAATCCTTTGAAATTTCCAGAGCCTAGTTGTTTAATCAATACGGACAAATGCTTTTAATTGTACTAAAATTACACAATTCCTTCTTTTATTGTTGGTACCATAGATGTTACTCTCATCTATGCTGTTCTTTTTAAGTGTTCTTAATATTTTTTATTTCCTTCCTATCAGTGCAAAACAACACTGTATTTTTCTAACCAGCCAGGTCTGGTAATTTGGGGGGAAAAAAAAAAACCAATCTTTTTTTACCTAGTAATCTGGAAAAGCAGGTCTTTATAAATACATTTAGAGAATACATTTTGGCAACAGTAAATTTTAAAAATACTGATATGGAAAACAAAATATTTTCATTTTATCATGATTAATCTAACACTTCCTTTTACATAAAATGGACTTGTTAATCATTAGCAAAATTATTAATGTTTCATGGAGGACAAGGGCAATCTCAAAGGGGTCTAGGAGGCAAGACTCATCTCACATCACACCAAGTTTAGTGATGAAAATCAAAAGCTAGCTGAGATGACTGTTATACAAGATCTTTTATTCTGTAGTGCAGAGCTGATAGGCATATGTAAAAGTTTCTATATAAGGTAAAATGCTACCAAATACAGAGAAAGAACAGAAAGATATAGATACCTAATGCCTCCTTACTTCATCCACTTCCCACCAGATTATGAATATAACCAGTCACAGTTTAACAGTTTACTTGATAAATACTGAAGAACAGAAATTTAAATTAAATACAATACAAAATATTTAGAAAATAATGCTAAGGTTGATAGGTAAAATGTAGCATTTTCCAACTATTTCTTGAGCATTGATTTTCTCTTACACAATCAGACAAATAAAGTGAGAGTGCAGTGAAATAATCCTTGATTACCAGTGGTATAAATGATTTTCGCAGTTAACAAAAGGTGGACCTTCAATGTAAAGGTGACAGTCAAATTTTCCGAGAAGAATAATCATTCTTGCACTAGAAGGACTACCTTAAATAGGAAGAAGAAGGTGTCTCTTCATTCATTCAGCATACTGTAACAAGCCATATAGTATCTCATGGCCAAATCAATCTTGTATACTGAGAGATAACTTGGGACAGAAAGGTCAAAAAGGCCGAAAACTTGTTTTTCACAGACTTGTTTTCCCTGAGTCCTGCCATACTCTTCATAGTCCCTTTCTGCCACCTAGTTGATTTTCTTTGCTTCTAACATCCAGGCAAAAGTTCTAAAACATCTAGCTGTGCCTTTGTGCCGATGGTGTTAAAGAATGTTTGCTCATGTTACTGCAAGACATATGTAACAGCACCATAGAGGATATCAGGGGTCAGTTCTGCATACTTGACCACAACTCAGTGGGGTTTGTTAGAGCCTGATATACATCATCAAGAGTTGGCTCCACTTATGCTATTAGCTGTAGTCAACTGCAATTACCATCCATATGGTTAAATTGTGTGATCCCTCAACGTGAATTTAGCTGTTTTCCCACGGGAGGTTCCGGTTTTCTTTAATGTGCTAACATTAAAACTTTGTGGAGCACGTATTTTCACAACCAGCCTGGCCTTCTGCGAACCATTCTTCAAGGTATATTTTTCTTTAGATGTAGATTAGTCTTCTTTTAAAACATATCACTGATGTTTTTCCAGATGTTGTTCAAGAAAGCCCTAGTAAATTCTTTGTCATACATAATTTTTACTTTCTGATTCTCTGATTTCTCAAGGACTCCAGAAATACAAGTAACATAGAAATAGGAAAAGAACATACATCATATATATTATTTTATATATCTTATTCATAAATATATATATATAAGGTTATGAATATAATTTGCAGATGTATCTTTTAATAAATATGTAAAACTTTTTTAACTACTTGCTATTAACCTCTATTTAATAATGACAGTGATTTTTGTACATATTTTTCACACTTCCTTTTCAGTTCATGGAGGATGATTAGTTTGAAGCTTTCTGACCAGCAGATCTGTGGATAAACTATTCCCAGGGCGGCTTCTGAATGTCTAATATGCACCCAAAAATTTAAAGCAATGGTACTACTGGTATGATTAGAGCTTGCAGAATTGGAAGTCTAAGAGACAGAAGAATTCTCTCCCAGGAATAGTGGTTTTCTAAAGTAATCAGTTTATTTACAGATTCAGATTTCTAATGCTTTTACCGGTTTTGTTGGTTTTGGTGGCGTTTTTTTGTGGGTTTTTTTGTTGTTTTTGGTTGGTTGGTTGGTTTTTGTGTGTGTGTTTTTCCATTGTGTCTTCAATTAGGCATTCCATGTTAAAAATTCATCACTCTTGTTAATCTTTCCATACAGTTACTGTAACACATTAGAATAGACTTCTTAATTCCCTCTATGTACATATTTGGAAGTCTTTGTTGTTATTTGCACAGTATTATCCCTCGTTTCCATTTTTATTACTTCAGTTTCACCTCTTTAATTTTCATTTACGCTACTACGTATTCCATTACTTCTAAATTCAACAGCAGTAATTTCTCACATGTATTTTGAGGAACTGATAACTATAATCTAGAAGTTACAACAAAAAAATATCAATAAGTAAACTAGAATAAACTGGTATACTTAGAAACAGGAAAAAATATTTTTATATCAAAATGAGTTTGTGCTTCAGTTTCTAGAGAAAATGAAATTTATTCTTTTCTTTAAGAATCCCAGATAGTCAGAAAAATACTTTGTTGTACTCTTACTCTTTAATATTTTCATGGCATTAATGCCCCAAAGCTTCAACAAGAAATAGAGATTTTGCTGGGCTAGATGCCAGGCAAATATATATGAAAACATAGTTTTGTCATTTAAAAGCTCAGATTCAGGCCAGATATTGCAAATTTTGATGAACTTGTGCAATGTTATATTTGCATTAGGTCTTATTCAGCTAGCAAGAGCATCACACAGGATAAACACACCCTTGGAAAACAGTGTAAGCATTTGTGCTATTCAAAATACATTTAAACAATGACATTCTGTCATTACAAATATTTTACACACTTGTCAAAAACTATGCAAAAATGGAAACTAGTATTTATCTGGTTTCCTTTGAAGCCATGAATGTAACAAGAATGAATATACAATTCTAAGTGAAATTAAGTATTCTGAAATAAACACTGAGGTAACCACCACAAACACCATTATGCTTTTTGCTTCTTTGAATCCTCTTTTGTTTTCAAACACAGATTAAAATTCAAATATAGTTTCAGCTGTTGTGACAGCTTGGCAGGTTTTTTTGTAACAAACTTAGGAGAGGAACTCTTTAATGTCAGATGAATCAGAGTTTGTAATAATAATTTTCTAACTGAAAGTTATGAAAGTGATCAAATAGGGTGAAATATGGAAACCGGTGAAAAACCATCTTAATTAAAGAAAAACAAAAAACCTCCAAATGAGTGCTTAAAGTTGAAGCAGCCAAGAACACAAACGTTTTAGATTCAAAGTTCAAGGTACAGGGTTGTGTAAGAAAAGAGAGAATTTTAGAGATAGTGATTGTTCGTCTCTTCCATTATTCACAAAAAAACTCATCAATATCTGCATTATGGTCTATATTGACCTGGAAATTTTTTAAAGTGTGAATGTATTTTAAGCAGAAAATAAGGTAAAGTAGATATCTAATCCTTTTTTTTTTTTTTCACACTTAAAAACTTTTTCAAGAATTAGACAGAAATATATTGAGAAGCATTTCAGCAAGAAGTTATGCAAAAGCGATCTGTCAGAGTCACTGGAAGTAATGCATTGAGGGAATGATGTTTGGACAACAGAATTTAAAGAATAAACAGAAACCTTTTATACACATTAGATAGAACTGCACCACTATAAGACTAAGAACATAATTGTCTGAGATCCATGTATCCTTGTCATAGTTCTGTCAGAACTGGGGAAATACATGTCAAAACCCCAAGCTTTTGTTCAGAGGCTATGGATTTCTGTCCATGTGGTGGAATCTGCAGGCCTGAATTAAACCCACTTTTTATTTCCATAGAATGATTAGGGTCTGTCATGGTTTAACCCCAACAGGCAACTAAGCACCACGCAGCTGCTCATTTACTCCCTGCCTGTGGGGTGGAGGAGAGAATCAGAAGGGTAAAAGTGAGAAAATGCATGGGTTGAGATAAAGACAGTTTAAGAGGTAAAGCAAAAGCACGCATGCAATCAAAGCAAACCAAAAAATCCTTTCATCGCTTCCCATCGGCAGGCAGGTGTTTAGCCATCTCCAGAAAAGCAGGGCTCCATCATGCGTAACGGTGACTTGGGAATACCAAACGCCATCACTGCGAACGTCCCCCCCCTTTCTTCTTCTTTTTCCAGATTTATATTGCTGAGCATGACGTCCTATGGTCTGGAATATCCCTTTGGTCAGTGGGGGTCAGCTGTCCCAGCTGTGTCCCCTCCCAGCTTCTTGTGCACCCCCAGCCTACTTGCTGGTGTGTTGGGGTGAGGAGCAGAAAAGGCCTTGGCTCTGTGTAAGCACTGCTCAGCAATAACAAAAACATCTCGGCATTATCAACACTGTATTCAGCACAAATCCAAAACACAGCCCCATACTAGCTACTATGAAGAAAATTAACTCTAGCCCAGCCAAAATCAGCATAGGGTCCTGAGAAGAGACCCTCAAAAATCACTGTAAAGAGTCAGAAGCTGCCTAACTGTGGCAGTACATTCCCTCCACCCCCCCCACCCCCCCATCCTGCCAGCAGGAAACAAAACTTCTCCAGGAAGGGAGAAGGGGAAGGAAACCCTGGAGGCTGCAGGTTGAAATTTGAACTGGCCAGTCGAGATGCACCAGGTACACCGAGGTGACCCTCCTAGCCAACAGAATTAAATGATCGCAGGTCAGATTCGACAGGGGTATAAACGGGGTCCCACCAGAGGACATGTTGGCAGTCCTCGTCGGAGCAGTGGGTCAGCAGCTGGGGACTCCCCCTTGGGTCGGGGCACCACCTGAGGTAACTCCTCAAGGGAGAGAGCCCTCAGCTTTTAGGTGAGTGATATGCGCATTTTGAGCCATCACTTTAAATCTTGGGGATCCTTAAGTCAGCCGTGTAGTATTAATTCTCTTTACATCATTGAGCCTGTGGTTTTATAAGATGTTACCGGACTTCTAACTAACTTTCACTGAAGAATAAATATGAGTTTTAACACCTGTTGGATTTGGTTAGTCATGCATCCGTAACACTAACTAATAAGGAATTCTGATAAGAGGGTGATAAAGGGAGCCTTTAGTCTTATGCTGTCATCTTCAGAAGAAATGTGTCACTGACAAAATTCATAGCCTTTGCAGTCACCCAGTGAAAGGATCCATTCCCATCTTTAAACCGGCTTTTCAGTGGTTACCACACTCACTCAGACTACTGGAGAATTTGCATTTTTTTTTTATCTTTTGGTTAAGCTGATGTGATCTCATCTTCTATCTCCCAAATACAGTAAATGCTTTAAGTAGCCCAAGGATATCTTCAGGCATCAATATAGTACACAGTTGTACCGAATGGCATGTGGCAAAATGATGTTTGTTTAGCTTGTCTGTCTATGTGGCCTGGAAATCAGGTGTTTCTTCTGTGAAGGGAGGTGTGATATTGTGTGCAATGGCTTCTGTGAATGACCTTTTCAAGTCGCAGCTGGCATTGCCCACCCCATTCCTCTTCCTGCAAAAGGAGCTCTAGGACTCTTCTGCTACCTTAGTCCAGGTCTACACCTGGAAGCTTCCTCTTCCAACAGAGTGGAGAAATTCAAGTTTCTTCAAAATGCTATGAAGTCCTAGCTTTATGTGAGTGCAGTTCTTTCCTTGAACTCTCCTTCTCCACTTCTCATTGCATACTCAGTGGGAAGACTGGTGAAGAAACACATGAATGACTTTGTAACACAATATTAAGAAATTCACCTGCAAGGGAATATTGATGCTCCATTCCTTCCTGAAATTAATATTTAAACATCTGATGTTATATATGCACTGCGATAATGACTGAAACCCACATGTCCCTATTTCAGGGTGAAGTGTCTAATTATAATACTATATGGTGACTTCTCTTGCTAGTTAAATGAATATATTGAATTAGCCTTTCTTCAGAAAGAATAAAGATAAGCACTCTTCCCACTCCCCCACTGCTTTAGGATATTAGTTTATAATGTAGAATATATAACCAGCAAAAAGAGGATTTCTCTAGGCAGAAGATCATCTGTTTCTCCAGATGCTTTCTAACCACTGAACTATTGGACTAAAGAAGGAGTGCACAGAGGTAGAAATAGGGTATTTCACATTCCCGCATTTATATTCTATGTAGAGTTTAATCTAATAGTGGTCCCTGAGAAAACCTGTGAGGTCAATTCTTGGAAGCAAGGAAGTCAAAACAATGCTTGGATCTGATCGCACCTAGGCACACTTAGGTCTCTCATGTCTCTCCTTACAGTCAAAATGGTGAGACAAATTTTGGTTAGGTGGGCTATAAAGTGGGCAGAAAACTGACAGGACTTTTATGATTTGTGATACAAAGCTCAATTGCCACCCAGTTACTAGAGACATCCCAGTACCGGGTCTAGCATGGTTTTACTTTATTAATTATCCTGGAGGGTGGGACAGAAAGCAGTCTCATCAAGTTCATGGATGACACCAAACTGGGGGGACCAGTTAGTATCCAGGAGGTTACTTGAACATAAATTATTCTATATTCTGATTCTGTGAGTCTAACAAAGAATGAAAGATGACATAGTTAACAGTGTTAAGGTAAGATCTGACACAATTATTTTTACCATTAATAGAGGAATAAAATTATTTTCACTCTTAATCCATAAATTATCTAATTTATATGTGTCCTGGTTTCAGCTGGGATAGAGTTAACTGTCTTCCTAGTAGCTGGTACAGTGCTATGTTTTGAGTTCAGAGCGAAGAATGTTGATAACACTGATGTTTTCAGTTGTTGCTCAGTAGTGTTTAGACTAATGTCAAGGATTTTTCAGCTTCTCATGCCCAGCCAGTGAGAAAGCTGGAGGGGCACAAGAAGTTGGCACAGGACACAGCCAGGGCACCTGACCCAAACTGGCCAACGGTGTATTCCATACCATGTGACGTCCCATCCAGTACAGAAACGGGGAAGTGGGGGGCAGGGATTCGCCGCTCGGGGGACTGGCTGGGTGTCGGTCGGCGGGTGGTGAGCAATTGCACTGCGTATCATTTGTACATTCCAATCCTTTCATTATTGCTGTTGTCATTTTATTAGTGTTATCATTATCATTATTAGTTTCTTCTTTTCTGTTCTATTAAACCGTTCTTATCTCAACCCACGGGTTTTGCTTCTTCTCCCGATTTTCTCCCCCATCCCACTGGGTGGGGGGGAGTGAGTGAGCGGCTGCGTGGTGTTTAGTTGCTGGCTGGGGTTAAACCACGACAATATGTTAAATTAATTAATAAAAATTAATACAGCACTCCTATAGTACCAAAAAACATGCCTGACTTACAGTTTAGTTCCATCTTATTCGGTGGGATATCCTAGAGATCTAAGCAAATGTGAGACTTTTCCTAAAAAGCCATGAAAAACAAGAACAACTATTCTACTGATTTGGATGGTCTTTGAGCATGGCTTAATTGCTTGCATATTATCTAAATAAAATGTTAAATATTTTAAATTAAATCTTACCATGAATTACTTCAGATTTCAGTAGGTTAAAAACCACAACGCGTTCTACTCCTGAAATGTGAATTTTCAGCTCAGTGTGTGGAGAAAAATGAGAAGGTGTTTAGAGATCTTGTTATTTGAACAGTTCATCAGTGGTGAACGTTCCTTTTTATTCTTCTAACATTAAAAATTTAAGCAATAATAAACATATCAACTTTCAAATTTGAAGTCCAGCTTTGAAGTTCTTCCATGTTCAGGACCTACGTAAACATTTTAGACTTCACTATGTGAAACAGATTCGTAAAATATTATGTGTGAACTTCTAAGTAGAGAAATTTTTTAAAGATTGGAACTTTAGCATGATTAATAACTAGCTCCACATATCAAGGAATGATGGTTATTTTTCTTTTGTCAAGAAATACATTGTTTCTATGGACTATAAAAGTAGCTTATAAGGATATTTTGCTCATTTGAATCATTAGTTTATAGTTCTGTGGATCTATTACAGTATCTTTAAACAGAGAGAAATCACTAAACAGATGTGCCAAATCTGTTGGAAAAATGTTAACAATTCAGAAACACCTAAAGGCAGCTAATAATCCAAGCATTTTAAACAACAGCAAATAAGTCCATATCTGATTAAATGCAGCAGGGACACCTCTATAAGATTTCCAGCACGTGTAATTTCAAACACCACAAATCAGCTAAAACAAAGATATTCTGATGAGCAGAAATAATTTATACGTTAGAGGCTTTCTCCACTGTTATCTTTGAAATTCAAATTAATGGCTATGCAAAGCTGTGCCGCTGGGATGTTATGCATCCATCTGACAATACATGGGGTATAGAAGTGTAAGCTTTATGAAGAAAATCACAGAAATTAAACCTTCAGTATGTCAACAGAAAAAAAAATCTAGTTAGAACATAAGCATTGTTATATTTCAAAGACGTAATCAGCATTATTGCTGTGGCTTTACTGAAAGACAAAAGCAGATACTACACTTCTATCTTATTGTGTTGGCAAAGTTGGCTGATAAATCACATGTATTCTTCGGGCTATTTTCTGGAGTGCTAGAGCTGTGAAAAGCTGTGGGGCCACTTGTGGTGTATTCATTAATTTGCACTAAGATCTATGATTATTTTTTTTTTTCATAAAACCAACTCAAAAGAAAAAAAAAAAACACCACCAAAAAACCTCAAAGCATAGCTATTGCTTTATTGCTATAGCTATGACAATATTGGAGTCAGTGAACACCTTCAGTTAAAATAAGCAATTTTCTTCATACTTAAAATCAAGTCAAACAAGACCCACTACTTGATGAAGGACAAAATTATTTTTAATTTTCCCTCCATAGGTAGGAGTTCTACTATGTCATAAAACAGTCAGTTCATGCCCTTTGCTGTCTCTACTTGGAGTAATCCAGTGACTCAGAACCTTACCAAGAAATCTGTTTCTTGGCACTTAGATAATTCAGATAAGTTTGGAGAGGTTTTCTAAACATTTTAAAGTTTCAGTTAATTCCATTCAAAATTCTATGCCTTTTGAAATTCTTCTATCCCTGAGAAGAATGTGTTTCTATTTTCTTTTTTTTTTCTTGAAAGAAGTGTTGCAGTGTGATATTGCAAAGCATCAGCTGTAAGATTCTTTTGTATCAGTAAACATGACTGTAGTACTGATTAATTTCATTACTATGCATAGCTCCATTTCTAGGCATTACTGTTGTTCTGAAATAAATACAGATACAGCACCATTGCTACTGGAAGAGAATCAATAAAATGTTGCTTAAGATAAAAAGCACATTAAAAGTCTTCCTTAATAACATTTCTGAGAACATATTCTCAGGAAAGTTTCAGGATCATAAAAGAATGTAGTTATAGCCAACATCATAAATATAGTTCAGTACCATCAGTGATGCTAAAAAAAGGCAAGGATCAAAGTGAAAACTAAAAGAACACATCAAGTTTTTCCCTTGTGTTCAAGAGAAAGGAGAATATTTAGGTCAGACCATGACCCCCGAAAATGGGTCAGACCCAGAAATGTTCAGACCTGGAAAGCATTAAGGAGGGCTGTCAAAAAAACAAGAATCCAATTTTGTGAAAAACATTAGCATGTCTGAAAAGTTAAACTTAAAAAATAAATAAAATATGGAAAATATAAGGGAATGTTTCACCTTATGAATAGTGTGACTAAATGTCTGACCTGCAAATCGGAAAACTCAGGTTTAAATGCTGTCTCTACTGGATGTATCTTTCCACCCTTCATTTTCAGAGACAAGGGCTTGTTCGGCACTTACTTAAACATAGTCACAGTTAATATGACTCATTTGTGTATAGACTTAGAAGACTTTTCTTTCTGAGATATCTTCAAAATATAAGAACATAGAAAAGACACACAGTGAGAATACAGGTTTTCCTCAGGTATGGTGAATTCACTACAGTAATATGTTAAGGGATAACATTAGGTATGCTACCAAATTACAAAATTCCTCTTCACAGCCGGTTTTACTCACACTAAGCCACAAGAGTGGTTTGACCCAGATTGTTTATTGCTGGCATCGAAAATGAAGAGTAGGACTCAAAACCACCGCCAACAAGAAGTATCAGTTAATTTCTGCAAACATCATGGATTTGGTTTTCATTTACAGAGAAATTCTTTGCAGTATGCTATTGAGGTAATTTTTGTGAACCTTTAGGTTTGTGTAATGTAAATTACATCAACCTGAAGACTCCATTTTTAGTTTCAGCACCATATACAATGGCTATTGTGTAAACAACAATCAGGCCCTGTGTGTTACAGATGTAACAGAAGTAAATGTGTAAATTACAGGTTTATCAAACATGCTGCTGGGAAGAAGCACTGATATTACTCACTCTACAAGGAAATTTCTTATACTGATCAACTATTTAAATAGTCTGCAAAGGCAAAATTAGTTTGTTAATAGAGAATGATTCTACCAAGCAAATGAGGAACATTATATTTACCAAACAGCAACTAATTTTGAAGAGGAGGCTCAAGATTGCTTCAATTCATTTGAGATAGGTTTATATATTTGAGGAGAATACTGATGTTCAAACTGTGAGCAATGAAACCACTAATGGCCTGATTAGTACCTACTAATGGTCTGTAGGGAGCTAAATTTTAGTGTCAGGCAGAGGTGGACTGAATTCTGTGGCCTACAGGTTTCCCCTTGCATGGTATAGAGAGTTAGATCCTTAACACAGGGATATAGATTGCATTCTGCATTTGTAGAAAACCACGTCCTTTATTCACTCTGCCCTTCATGATAACATTTAAAGACTGCAAATGAATCTGAATAGAAAAATAATATAAATGATAGAAATTTGGCTTAGTTGACAGTTCAAGATTTTATCTAAGCATTTTTGGTGTTTTGAGTCTTATGAAGGAATATACAAACAACAACATAACAAATATATCTACAATGATAAAACACAAACACGAGTGGCAAACAAATGGATAACAATTTCTTTTTCCTCCTGCTTTTTTCCTGTGTGCATGTATACATATGCCTGTAAAACCTTAAAGTTAATTCTAATGATTTCAGTTTCTCAGTTCAGGCACCTTATCTTTTGTGTTTGACTATAACAGATATAGGCACTTAGATGTAATCAAAATATAAGGCATATTTTCTGCATCTCTTGTACCCACTTAGTCAGAAGACACCTTACTATATGAAATGGATTAGCTACTTTTATTTTGCTGCTAATACTCAGAATTATATTTTCAGCTTCTGATTTCAATTTTTATGTTAGCAGGCACACAAGCTCAAAAAATTTATGTATTCTGTTCTACATGAGCAAGCAGCCATGTCGCACACTAGATCACTATTAGTTGATTTATATATGCAGATCCCAAATATGCAATGGTAAAGGGAGTCTACTTTCACTTTGGTAGGTTTAGTTATTTACACCAGTAAGGCATGAGATGAAAGTTCTAAGACAAGTTTCAAATTTCATCTATAAAGCCATATTTTTTCAGTTTCTAAAATAAACTGCGCTCTGATAGGATCAACTGTGAGTCACAAGAAACACTACAGCATTTATTTTATCTAGTTTTGCAAACCATTTAAACATCAACAGTTGTAAAGCTTGACTGAATGTGAACATTGCTTGAGGTTCATATTCTCTTCACAATGGATTGTTAAATGATCAGACAAAAGACTCTCTCAAAAACAAAAATTAAAAGTGAGGAAGAATGAAAAGCAGAGATCAGAAAAAAAACTAGCAACCAAACAGAAACAGAATGAAAGGAAAATTAAAGGACAATGCTAATTCAAAACAGATTACCTCATTTGTCCAAAAGACTGCAACAAATACCAACAAATGTGGGGAAATAGAGAAGAGTCTCAAGACTGAAGTAATGCCCCTGGACCTTAGGTACCTTCGAGCTACTGAGAGATAATCACGTCAGAAAAATGTCAACCTTAATCTCACTACAGATATGAGCACCTGCCCAGTTCCTGAAACTGTCCATTGAAAGAAATGGTACCATTTTTATGTTCAAAAATTCTTTATGGGTTTTATTATGCAGAGTGTAAATAGATCTCTTTGCTCACTGAGTTACATGTGATACATTTTCTGACCTTAAAAATTAAACACTTTGACTTTTTAAAAAATAAACCAGTTCTTCTGTATTTCAGATTAGTGTTGATAGCCCACAGTACCTGCATAAGAAGATGGAAAGGACTGGTGCCACCTTTATTATCAAATGTGGTTTTGAGTAAAAATTACCTTACCTGCTGTGCTTTGGGATGAACCAAATTCAGTGTTCTGACATGTTCTACTCTATTAGGCTTCATAGAAGTTAACAGGTGAGGAAATACACTGCTTAGAGATCTTGAACAAATTTAGGGGTCAGGTGGTCATCAACCTATTCAGCCTCAGCCAGATGGATTTTACCTCAAGCATGCCCACAAGCATGGCTTAAGGACCCCAGGAGCCTTGGAGAAGTAACCTTAAATGCCACAGAAGCTTTTTAAGATAGAAAGTAGTGGGCAATCACAAGGTAATAAAGTGTAGAAGTATTGAGCTGGGTCACTTTGTCCTGGTTGTACCCAAAGGATGGTCTCGAGTTCATTAAATTTACTATTATAGGCATTGCTTTAATTTCTTTTTAGGCTTACTACAGATATATTTCACTTTAGTAACAAAATATACCTCAACAGAAAGATGTATTGTTCTAAACTTTAGAAGACATGAATGTTTATCAGCAAAGACTTTGAGGTCTATATATTTCCTAGGTTTTGTATTACTTAATTCTCCACGTTGTGATTAAGAAAAAAAAAAAAAGAAGGGAAAAAAAAAGAGATGATATTTCTATTCTATCTCAGTTTTTCAGTTCTAAAACTGCTGGAAAAAGACTATCATTTCCCAGCTCCAGCTACTTTACAGAGGTTAGCATCTACTCATTGAAATGATACTAGAGAGATTGTTGCAACTCCATCACAAATATCTTGCCAGCACCTGCAACACACTACTCATGACGAAAGACAAAGTTAGCAAGATGGGAATGTAATGGTTACTGACAAATAACTATCAATTAATTCCTCTCTAAACTGCTAATAGCAAAAGGCAAGATTGGCAAGATTAATCTAGGAGTTTATGCTAACTATTTTATTTGACTTTTCAGCTTCAGAAGGTGCTGCCTTTTAGGAGGACATAATTGTTTCAGCCAGTTAGTTAGCATTTTGAGAGCAGGGTACATCATCTTTCTTTAGCACAATTGCACATCTTCTACTGTCTGGACAGATTTCTCCACCCCCTTCCTGAGGAAACAAACAGAAAGGCAGAGGAATGACTACTCTTACCTCCTAATTCCAACTTGTCAGAAGCCTAAGCCACTGTGGATTCTTATGGATTTCTTCCCCTTACATTATCATAGACAATCTGATTACAGGCTGGCCAACAACTATCAATATTTTAACAAATGCAAGGTAGCAATAATGACTGTGCTATGCATAAGTTAATAAATCATTTCTCTTGAAATGCCAAAAGCTTGTTCCAATGACATTTTTGAGAACCAGGTTAAGGTAATACAAATTTATGTCAGGTTTACTCTTTGTCTACAGATCCAAATGAAACAGTTTTTTCCACATTGTTTATTGCATGAAATGTGAAATATGAAAACCTTCATGTTTCAGTTAACCCCTCTGCTTGTATCTAAGGTTGTAAGGTTATCTAATGGTAATACACATTGTAGTTCTTTTCTATTATATCCTTGCTTGTTTTTGTGGTATTTTCCTCCTACCCCTGGAATTTTATTACAATCAACTTGGCCCTGTCTTCACATCTTTCAGTAATATTCAGTTATACTTTAAATTTTGTTCAGCATTCAGTAATTGTTGGGGACAGGAAAAGCTGGTTTTATGAAGACTTCCAAGATGGAGAAAATGGTGTTTGCCACCAACTTCTCTCATTTTACTTATCATATGTATCTGTTCCTAACAAACATTATAAATGCTCCAGATTTGTAAATTTGTTCTTCTTTTTCTGCCTCAGGGACAACACTTGATTTTGAATCTATATTCAACAGTCCTTTTGTCATCCCTATTGTACAAAAAGGGTGGGGTAATGGAATACACAACTTGAGTAGTTTCAAGCAGCCCACAGACTATGATTGGATCATCATTGGATATAAATCAGCTGACTTCAATGGTGCTATGCAGTTTATATCAACTAAGGTTATGGCCCTTGTTTTCCATTCTGTTTGCAAAGACGACCCCAAACTTTAGTGTTACATAACAACATGACAGTTAAAGTACATTAACAAAAACATAAGATACTACCCTGAAAACCTTAACTTCTAGAATGATAAGACACACAATGGAAGTCAGAGCAGAGACAAAGGTGGGAAAAGATTTCCCCATAATCATATAACTGTGAAAAGCCTACTTCGCTGACTCCCATAATACATCCATCAAATAACATTCCTTCCTAATAAATAATATTGTATATAAAGCAATTTCTAATTTATTTTTACTTTCTTTGCCTTCTATATGTATTTGAAATTAAAGGTTAAAATATATTTACAATTACATAGATGAAGGAAAATATGCTTTCATGTAAATAATCCCAGAATGCTGAAGGATATAAATTCTACCCCAAAAGATTCTGAAGCATCAATAACCCAAAGAGTCATTAATAATTATTTTAGAAGAACATTCACCAGGCCATCTTGGTACCTTTCATAAGAGGCAGGATTTAAATGTGACTGTAATCACACTAAGGAGAGAAGGAACAATGATGATAGCAAACTGTACCCTTTAATATTCCCAGACCACAATTATTCACATGCACACAAACTCATGCCATGCCTACTGTAATTGGACAAAAATCCTCACTTTGTCATAAATTCCGAGCAGATTAAGGAACCTATAAGGTTTGGGCTTTTGTTAGCATTGAACATGGGTGTAAGAAAGCACTGATTTACAATGTTCAAGCTGCCTGTAGCTGCGATGTCTCAGGAATAACATCTACAGCAGGTTAGAAAATCTTTCACAGAAGGCTGATCCAAAAAAAATCTAAGCTTGTCCTGATCATCAGATCATAAAAAGACAGGATTGATGAGTAACTTGCATTGAGCACCAAATCATCACAAAGTAAGATTGAGAGAAAGCTCAAGAGAACATCTGACTTATTAGATGAAGATTAGAGAAGCAATTTGTATGGATGATATTAAATAAATAAATAAATAAATAAATATTTCCCCTTCAGTATGTAAAGAATGTTAACTAATTTTCTAAAATATCTAGATCTGATGTACAAGAAAGCATCAATTACATATACTGCGGCGACAAAAGAGGCACTCAGGATAACAATGAGATGGTTCCGAAGCAATGGCAAAAAAGGAACTCTTTATTGTCTCTTACAGCATACTTATATGTTACTAACACAGGAGCACATATCTGGCTCGGCTGGGATGTTTGCCAGTCCTCAGAACAGTCAAAGATAAAAACATTCCATACCCATACTCGTGACTGTCTTCAGCCACATCTTCCCAGGCATACACCAGGCCATCCTCCAACCTGACCTTGTAAAACTAGTTCTTCAAAGGCTTGGCAAACATGCAGCACAACAAATGCTAACGTTCACTCTTGAAAACAAATGCCAGGTGTTCCGAGCTGCTCCCACAATATACTATTTAAACTCTGCTGCAAGAGGGTTGCTAATAATGTGGGAAGACACATTTTAGAAGCACTTCATGGGAAATAATGTTCTCATATATAAAGTTTTATCATATGTAAACACATACTCCTATGCATTGCTTAGTGACTGACAGGAGGGAGTGTTCATTAAATGAATGTCACTGAGATGAAGAGCAAGTACAAAGCATTACCGTGACCATGCACATGCATTCTGTACAGTAACAGCCTTTTCTCAACAGCAGCTATTTCTGCTGCTGTAGATGCCTTTGTTTCTATGAAATTCCCAGAACATATTTCTATGTGTCTGTGACATGGTAATTTAGAATATATTTTATGGTTCTTATATAATTCCTACTTATCAAAATAGTAGAAATCTTATAAATACATTTAGTCAGCTTTTCTTTGCAAATATCTGAGCTAGTTTTCAAGTAGCTTGTTCAAGCACCATGTCAGTGCAGTCCAAGTGCCATGGCAGTGCTGTAACCCATTTTCTTGGGACCACCTTGTTTGCTGCTTGGAGTTCTGTGCTTCCCTATTTACACCGATAGCTGTACCTGGGAGATCTAATTTACAGCTGGTTCGGTCCATGCCATCTGCAGTCATTTTTGCAACTTCTGTATAGACAATACCCTCAGAGATACTTCTTAATTTAGGCAGGATACATTGCATGCTGAACTCAAGTATTCACAGCCACCTATTCCCACAGTAATACAGCAATGTAGTTCTAAAAAGCAATTTATTAAAGCCTTAGGGAAGAAAAAAAAATATAGGCAAGTTAAAATTCAACAAACTTATTCCTGTGGCCTAGTCTTATGGAATGCAACTGTCTCTTGGGGATTGTGAAGTATTCTTCATGCATTCATTCACTTTTGATTGCAATAGTTTTCAGGAGAAATCCCTTCTTTCATGCCTGAGGAATCTTTACTAATAAGCAAATTACAATCAGAAAAAAAAGAAATAAAAGATATGCTTAAAACCACTACATGACTAAAACCTATACATATCCACATGATACTGTGATATAATTTGAAATGGAAGTAGAGCTAAAAGAAAAATATGCACCTCTTGCATTCATCAATAAACTTTATTATATAAAACAGTTTATATGTACAATAGAGTAATAATACTAGCTTGCCAAGAAAGAGATCTTTCTTAAAAGGTGATTAAGTGAGGACATTTAGTGGAAAGGCACTGAAGAAAATCCTATATTGCTGATACTGATAGTAAGAACATGTACTGTATACTTATCTTCCACAGTGAACTTCTTGTCTCTACTATGTTCTGTGCTGAAAGTTTGAAAATGTCAGTTTATCGCCATTCTCATTTGTCTCCATTCTCATCTACTTCTTGGTTTTATGGTCTGTAAAAATAGTGTTCATAGGTTTTACTTATTTATTTGCTTAACATCAACACTTCCACAAAGAAAAAGTAGAAATGAAACGGTGGTTAGAGAGGAACATTATCCAAGTCTGGCAAAAAATAAGTCTTTGTTGAGGTAATAAAAGCTAACCATACTTCAGACTATTAGTAAACTTTAAATTTAACTTGCTGTTATTGCCATAGGAAACCTGAAGGAGGGAAACTAGTTGTGGATTCAATCTTAAAGCCTCCATACTGGGAAAACTCCCCAAAACTGCAACTATGCAAGTATTCCTGTCTGAGAAATGCAGGTTTAGATTTCACCGTGAATGTCACTACATATTTCTCTTATAAAAATAGCAAATTAATACATAATTAGAATTAAAGTGAAACAGAAATTACATCTTATTAGGGCCCTGAGGGCACCAACAGGCTTTACTGGCACTGACTAGGCCCACATGGGAGCCCCATCTACCTCCTGTGCATGACCCAAGAAGTCCCATTTCAGCTCAACCCATGGCTGTCAGTCTACCCCGGTGACATTGTGGGAGTAGCAGTCTCCAGCCTTGTCCCTTTCCCTGCTTCCTGGATGTACCCCTCAGCCCTATGCTGCAGGGAGCATTTGATTGTAGTCAGACAGGTACAACTTGAACACTAAAGAACTGATCTTTAGAAACATGACCCTAACAAGGGTATTCAGGTGATATGATGTCTAGAAAAATTAAAGGAAAAAATACAATTCATATCCAGAATCCCATGATGTGTTTCCATTATCTTATCTGCAGCTGTTCTTGAAATATTGAAAGAGTACGTTATGTTTTTTGATAATACTCAAGTCACCACTTATACTTGTCATTTTGTGAAGCTGACTAGCTTTAGGACCACATTCTTAACAGCCTTGCATATCCAAAATTGGCAAGCTATATTTTAGACAAAAAATAAGATTTTAGAAAAAGAAGTGTGGGCTTATTTTTATTCTTTTCCTTCTTCAATAGGGAAGGTCTGCAAACTTTATTTTCTGTTGAAAGTTCACATTTGTGATGTATGATTTCTCCAAGAGTTACAGTTTCAAGAAAGAGGAAACACTTGGATTTAGAATGGCTTTCAAAAAGTAAAACAAAAATAATAAAAAGAAGCTTTAAGTATTGGAAACACTAAGTATTGGACTACAGGGAAGAAAAGATTATGTGTTCATACTGCTGTGGGATAGGGATGTAGCTAAACACCAGACAGCCACTCTCTGACTCCCCCCACAACATGATGGGGGAGAGTATCAGAAGGGTAAAAGTGGGAAAACTTGTGGGTTGAGATAAAGACAGTTTAATTTGCAAAGCAAAAGTTGCATGTGCAAGCAAAGCAAAACAAGGAATTAATTCACTACTTCCCATCAGCAGGCCGATGTTTAGTCATTTCCAGGAAAGCAGGGCTCTGTCAGGTGTAATGGTTTCTTGGGAAGGCAAACACCATAGCTCTGAAAGTCTCCCCTTCCTTGTTCTTCCTCCAGCTTTACATGCTGAGCATGACATCATATGGTCTGGAATATCCCTTTGGTCAGCTGGGGTCAGCTGTCCCAGCTGTGTCCCCCCCCAACTTCTTGTGCCTCCCCAGCCTACTTGCTGGTGGGGTGGGGTGAGAAGCAGAAAAGACCTTGGCTCTGTGTAAGCACTGCTCAGCAGTAACCAAAACATCCCTGTGTTATCAACACTGTTTTTAGCACAAATCCAAAACATAGCCTCATACCAGCTGCTATGAAGAAAATTAACTCTATTCCAGCCAAAACCAGTACACATACACTTAGTGGAAGTCCATCTCTAGACCCAGAAAACACTTTAGCCTTGCCTAAATAATTATTCCTGGAAACCATAGGTTCCATATGGAATTCTGTATACTTTACCTTGATTTTTTGCAAGATCTGAGCATAAAATTTTATGGCTTAAAATCTTTTAGTCCAATTCAAGAGTGTCATAGGCTCTGTATGTCTTTAATAGTTGTGCTGTGTTGACCTTGGCCAGGTGCCAGATGCCCACCCAGCCTCTCAACAGGATAGTGGGAGAAAATAAGATGGAAAAGCTCATGGGTTGAGATAAAGACAGGGAGATAATTTACCAACTATCATGGGCAAAACAGACTTGACTTGGGAAAAATTAATTTAATTTTTGCCACTTAAAATGCTTTTGGATAGTGAGAAACAAAGACAAATTTAAACAATTTCTCCCTATCCTTCCTTCTTCCCAGGCTGAACTTTACTCCTTCATTCCTGACTCCTCTAGCATTTAACACCCGAGCATCAAGCTGTGCAGGGGGATGGGGAATGGGGGGTTATGGTCAGTCTGTAATAGTTCCTCTCCAACAACACTCCCTCATCCTCACACTTTTCCCCTGCTCCAGTGTGGGTCCTCTGTGGGTTGTAGTTCTGCCAGGAGCCTGCTCTGGCATGGGCTCTCCACAGGCTGCAGCTTCCTTCAGGGCACATCCACCTGCTCTGGTGTGGGGTCCTCCATAGGCTGCAGGTGGATATCTGCTCCACCGTGGACTTCCATGGGCTGCAGAGCAACAAATTCCTTCACCCTGGTCTTCTCCATGGGATACAGGGGAACGTCTGCTTCGGCATCTGGAGCATCTCTTCCCCCTCCTTCTTCTCTGAACTTGGTGTCTACAGGGCTGTTTCTCTCACATTTTTCTCACTCTCTCACAGCTGCTTCTTGAAGATGTTACCACAGATGCATTGCTGATGGGCTTAGCTGCATCATGCAGTAGGTCTGTTGGATCTGGCTGGAACCAGCTGGAACCAGCCGTGTTCAGCATGGGGCAGCCTCTGGTCTCTTCTCACAGAGGCCAACCCTGCAGTGCTGCTACTGCCAACACTTGGACACATAAACCCAATAAAAAGGTGGAGGACAAAGACCACAGTCCAGCAACAGAAGCTGCCAAGGGGTTCTGCCTACTTCAGAGGGCACAGATCTGCTGCAGAGCTTTCCTTGTTCCTATCACTTCGCTAATTAGGCTAAAATACAGGTAACCTAGAGAAGGGATGAACAGAAGAGTTATTCAACTTCTCCTATAGGCTTTAATAAGGGCCACTCAAGTAATGGTAGATCAGGGAAAGTGTTTGAGCATTAAAATATAAACAATGTTTTCTTAATCTCTGAATTCAGCAGTACACAATAAACACTATCTGTGTAGAAAATTGTCTTTTGCCAAGTCTTGCATTTCTGATGATTTGATATCAAACCTAATTGATCTCTGATTCAGCATATCAGTTCTCTGTGAAGGCTTGTCGCTATACTTATTAATTTTTAGCTCATGGGAGTTATGGCTGCTAAAACAAGGAAGGTGGTGTGATTTATTTTTTACTTTTTTAAACACAAAGGGTTTTCTTTTTTCTTTCTCAATTGTAAAACTGTATTCCTCTCATCACTCATTTGAAAAGTACTTAACCAATTTTTTCTTTGACATTCTTCACCTGAAGTTCATCTTCCTATGAACTACATACTGGAAGACTTCAGCACACAAAATAAGTTCCTACCACCAACAGAATTAGAAAAGAAACTATTGTGAGGGCTGACCAGGAGGCTTTAATGGTAATGTCAGATTGCAGTTTGCTCACAATTCTTTCTTCATACTAAGAACTAGACTGGACTACACAGAAAGAACACAAATGTTTCTTTCATTTCAGTTCACAAAGCTTTAATTATAATGCAGTCATGCCTGATTTATATTTAATCAGCTGGATTTAATTCTTTCAATCAGGACTCAGTGAGGACTGGAGGTTTTAAATAAGCTTAAATAAATAAAGCTTTCTTAAATAAAACTAAAAAATACTAGATAATGGTGGTTGGTAAGAATACCAAGTTTTAACATATATTTCAGTCATGCACAGGAATATTTATTACTCATCATAATAGACGAGATTTAAGGCAAGTTTGACATATTTAGGCATCTATTTCAGATATGAGCAATTCAGTTCAGTTGCCTAGGTAAAGGTATCTAACATCATTTGAGATTGTATGTGACAGGATCTACAGAAGACCTGTGCCCATCTGGGCTGCCAGCTGAAGTCTGGTACTTCCAATGAAAATAGATACCTACCTTTGTCAACAAAGTCTGAATCTAAATAGGAATCAGAGCCTAGAGTGAGTCAGTTCTCCAAAAGGCAGAGTTCATGTCAGTTGCTTAAATGCAGACATAAGGTGCCATTATAACAGCAGCAGAGTATTCAAGCCACCTGTAGTTATATGTCAATATGATATAAGAAATAGAGATACACATTAGGAAGATGCCTAACATTTTGGACCTGCAGTTAGAGGTCAGATAAGAACACCTTGTGACAGTTTATGTAATGCTACATGCTTGTGTGTGATAAACTGGATCATCCCATGCAAAGCGATTTAGTTCATTCTAAAATACACATTACCTGCCTAGTCACTTCAAATTCCACCCTTTATTAGCTGCTTTGAGAAACACTGTATTTACCAATGGGATCAACCAGCTGAGGAAATATTTTCAGTCCCTTCAACAACTGGTTCTTGGAGGAGATGGGCAAGGCATCCCTACACATTTAGCTAACAATGCCACTTTCAAGCATACTTTGAGTGAATAGAGCATCACCTAAGATGAGACTTTATCAATAACTGCGGAATTTGTTGAGTTAGATCTACGTCTACTATAGATAAGCTAAGCTATGTTTAAGTGAATTTTGATCAGCTTAAAGGTTGCTGAGGGGGACTCCGGGTTCTCAAGTTGTTTTTCAGTCCATGATGTTGTTCCTTAGTGCTGTGAATTTCCTTGCTGAGGTGAGATTTATATCTTCTTTTCCACTGCTTTCTTCTCTCCATACTCCTACATAGTCATTCTTTATAAGCTCTTAGGTGTTATGCAGAACTAATTTCTTCTATCTGGTCTGGAGTTTTATCACACACACCAAATGCAGGCGATCCTGCTTTCTGTCCTACTTGCTGTGGTCTTCAAAATTGCTTTAATCTTCTTTATGTTCTCCCTAAAATAGATTTTATGCAAGTAAAACATTCTTTATTACAAGATCAACTTCCTATCTGTTTTTTGTTTACTATCTTATTTGGCCAGGTGTGTGCTGGGTGCTAATATCTGAATAATGCCTTGCACTAACTACACAGAGCACATCCATGGCTTATGAGGTGCAGCAAATCTTTCATTAATAAACTACATTACCAAGTAGGCCATTGATTCTAGCAAAAATTTAGATGGCCAGTACATGTCTTGGTCTTCAATTAAATCCCTCTCAGTTCATATAACCATTCAGACTGACTTGGGTTTTTTTGTTTGGTTGGTTGGTTTGTTTTGGTTTGGGTTTTTTTTATTTCATTGGTTGCTTAACTTAGGATAGCTTTCCTATTAAAACTTATCAAAACATTCTCCTTTTCAGAATATAGAAAATATGTTATGTAGGATGTTTCAAAGGTAATATTTGAAAATAATATTGTAAAGGAATCAGTGTTTGCATTATTTTGTCAGTTTTACAGGAAAATCTTGATTATGGTTCTTTTCATATTAAAAGTATTTTCAGTATCAAACTCACACTTCCTAAACTAAACTTCAGCCAGAGTTCACATTTGTCTTTTTGTCTATCGTTTAAGTTGTTTATATATCTAAAAGTGTTTCATAGCCCCTTGAAAAATAAGAAGAGTATCCCATGATAAGGCATCTACTTGGTCTTATTTTATTTTCTGTTTTTGTCGTTTCTGACTATTCAACACTACAGGAATTTTGCATGAGAATATAATCTCCATTTTTAAAAGTTCCTCTACTTCTATTCTTCACCATTGCATCCAACAATCTGTTTGTGGCTTCATTCTATGTCATAAGAGAAAATGACAGGAACTACATTTGAAAGTAGCCTGATGTAGTTATTAGCACAGCCCAATGTGGAAAGCTGAGCAGATTTGGACTGTATAATTACAATCTCAGTGTCACATGGTGATATGACTTCTAAGTGATGAGAGGGTGTAGGAAAGGAAATAATTCCTAAAGACCACTGAATAGCTATTTGAATATCTATGCTCACAAAAAAAAAGGAAATAACATGGAAAATGGTAGAGGAAGTGTGTGCCTTTGAGACACTACTATCCTAAAAATGTTACTATCCTAAAAATGTTACTATCCTAAAAATGTTAGAAATTATACCTGTGATCTTCTGACTGTTAGAAGGTAAAGATGTGGTAGAAGACATTTTATGAAAAGTGGGTGTGCTGTTTTATATCTTACTGATAGTGACTGATGAATCACAAGACAAAGGAGAGTGGAAGTAACCAGTTATAGCAATAAGCATGGTATGAGAAGCAAGTATGTTCACTGGGGAAAGTTTGTTCTTTCCTCCTGTAGAGACGGTTGAATCTGTAGTTGCAAGAGAGGGGAAACAATCAACCCTTACCATCCTGCAACAGATGAAATGTTGGTAAGAGATGCCAATGATCAAATGATCAGAGCTAGGTGGATATACATTAGGCATTGTCACTGCACTAAGAACTGTTGCTCTAGCATAATAAAAACACAAGCAGGTGAGTGAAATAAAGACAGGTTTGAGAAAACATGAATGAGGTAACAGTCATTCAATGGGATCTCTGCTTTGGCATGCATCTGGATAGGAGTAAACTTGAAGAAATATTTCAGGATAACATAGTTCATGATCTCCTGAAGGTGTAGTCCAGGTGTGAACACTAAGATTCTCATTGGAAAAGTAAGCCAAAAGCCAATAAAGTGAAAGGAAAAAAAAAATTCTGAAAGGCTAGGAAAGTTAATCCTGAAATTGGAGTAATCTTCTTTATTGTCTTTGAAGTAATTTTTTCCATCATAATATCTAGAAGTATAAATCATGAAATTGCAAATATGATTCTGCTTTTACTTATTTTTGATGAGAAGAATCTCACAAAATGGGCAGATTTGTGTTGGAGAATTGTCCCTTGAAAACTTCTGAAACAATGGGCTTTGTTTAAAATCTGTGGAAATTTGGGGGGGGGGGCAAGAGACTAGATAGCTATAAATTTTTCACTTTTAATTGACAGTGTTGAAAAAAACTATACTTCTGTTTCTCTCATATATACTAAGAGGCAGATATACAAGATATATTAGCAGGTAAATAAAAATTATGCAAACTCAATAGCTCAAAGAATGCAATTTTTATTTTTAACTATATTCTGAAATAGATGATATAGGAGAGAAGATAGTTTCTTAAGATTTAGTCAGACTACTGTCTAGAAGACTACTGCTTCTCTTTAAAGCTGTTAATGCTTTAGTAAATTGAGTGCCAAAAAATGGAACAACACAGAAGACAAGCAGCGTTCAGAAGATAAGTAAACCAGCTGCTAATTCAGGAAAGTAAATGGGAGTTAATGGAATGATGGCAAAAGATTTACATCCCTGATATGAACATGGTATGATCTTAAGAAGTGTGAATAAAAGCAAATCCTGGGATAACAGACGTGAAAATATTTAATCTTTAGGCTTCTCTTCTAAAGAATTTCAAAATTCTACTTGCTTTTGTGGTGTCTCAGGTAAATCACTCAAGAAGAAAGGACAACTGATATTCAGTCTTCTAAAAGATGGTGAGGAACAGTAAAGAACATTTATTTTGAAGTATGATTTCTCTATTGGCTTGGTAGTGTTCCTTTAGAGATGTTGCCTTTTTAATCAATGAAAAGATGATATCAGCGGGACAGGCTCCAGAAAGCCTGTGAGTTTCCAATCTGTTAGTCCACAACAGCTAGTGTAGGGCCACTCAGTTTGATGTACAGGAATCGGTGCAAAATAACAGAAGGAAGCACAAATGCCTCAGTGTTTTCTTTTGGACTGTATAGGAACCCTGCCCAATAACCTACACAGTACAAGCCATAACACTGTGTTCTATTCTAATTAAAAAACACAGCAAAATCAGGTAGTTGAAAGGAGGAATGAAACTGAAACATATGTTAATGTTCATCAGGGGCAAGTCTATTTTTACAACCTCTTGTCAACTTTCTTTTTCCTTCTCATTTTTTAATTAGACGTGTATCATGAAGAATAATGCTTGTAAAGTTCCATGGTGGCAGAAAAGCTGAAGCAAAAATGTTACAGAGAAACATTGTCAGACTGTGTAAACAGCCAATATTCTCAGAATTTATCTTCTGAAGAAGTAGTCAAGGAAGACACAGCAGTTTGTACTATCTTTGTATCTGACCTGTAGGCTTTAGGAGCAATGGAGCAGAGAAGTCAAGGAAGAAATGAAGACAGGACCTAATTTTTGTAGAAACTCTTTATGATTCAAGTTAAAAAAAATGAATTCTAAAGCGACTTGACTATTTGCAAGAATGGTAGTTTAAGTAACAAATATCTTTGATAACAACACATACTGTACCACCTACTAAACACCCAAGAAGAAATCAGTACTCTTACTGCTTTCTAAAGTATTTTTTTGTACCTACCCTAACTATAGTTTTTCCTTTTTGAATGTTTCATGTTATTCTTTGTTCCTGATGTCATAAATTCCTGAAGTCAAGCATGGACAGCTTGTTTCTTTATCCACTTATAGATTCACAAGCTAACTTTACAAATAACCAACAACCTGTATTTTCCAATCTAATCCATAAAGTCAGAATCCTGTGACTGTGTGACTCAGTAAAGAGATCAGCATTTAATTTCATAAAAGGTGCTGACATTATTTATTCAATTGATTGATCTGTCCCTGTGCAATGGAAGTAATAAGAATGTCCTGCTATGTTACTGTAGTTATTCAAGTTTTAATTTTGAGAGACAAGAGTAATGAGATGATAGCTCAATTCTATGTGCTGCTCAACACACTCTGGAAACTGCATACAATTTACAGGGCTAAGGAGTAGACACAGAATCACAACAAGAGAGAAAAAATAGAAGTATTTGTATTATTGTTGAGTTATCTTGTCATCTGAATTTTTGAGGTCATTTTGGGGTTCTTATTACTCACGAGTTTTATGTCCCCATCAAGTACATACTTCATATTTTAATATATTTTTGTATCTGTATTTTATAGTATGTTTGAACTATGTTAATTTGCAAAGACATAAGCTGTTCATTTCATCTAGCCTATTTGGAATAAGTCAATTTTAATTTGTAAAAACCAGATCTATGATAATGAGATTCTCCTCTACATGTCTTTTGGTTTCCCTATGGTCCTATAGTGCCTGACAACGATATTTTTTGCAATTATGACTTAATTAAATATTCCCTGAAGAGTTGATATATATAGCAAAGTCATTTAAGCAATTGTCAGCCATTTAAAATCAACAATTTTAAAAGGCATCATTTCCACCATTCTCATCCAAGTCTTGAGAGAAGGCTTTGATTTAGTATGGATTATAATGTGGGATGGAAAACTAAACTTCATGGTTGTTTTCACAATCTCCAGAACTGTCATTTATAAAATACATCTGAAGGTTACCGATATCAAGAAATACATGCATAAGGAAAGTTTATCTTACTACTACATTTGTATTCTGCCTCACATTCTTATAGGATAGGAACTACCATATCTGCTCGAGGATCATAGTGTACATATTGAAAATGTTCTTAACTGAAAATTGTCACAATTTTTTTTCACTGAAAATACATTTTTTGAGGGTGAATGAGAAGATAGAGAGGAATGAGTATGAAGTGTCAGTCTAGTCTAAGACAGTAAGAATCTGAAAGTAAAAAAACCCCACAGTTCTGAAAATTAATTAATAAAATATGTCATAGCACTAATCCATTTTCTTAGTAAAATATGTTGTAGTTAATGTTAAGGAGTAGTCCCAAGTGATGACTAGTCTTTGCTTTTTCTTTATTTCCAGTGACTGTTGTTGTCATTTTGCCTCATTTCTCCCTATCTCGCCACCCATTTTATGTCAACTTCCTTATCTTGATATATTTTCTTTTCACAAAATAGCCAAAAGTAGTTTGCAATACTAAAATGCAGAATACTGTATACATTTCTCTTTAGTGTATAAATACAAATAATATCCTTAAAAATCAATGGAACAAAAACTTAACACACACACAGGAAAAAGGAAATTTATTAACATAAAATAAATTGTGGGCATATTTTTATATTATATTAAGAGCTTTCTGCTAAGGAAAATTCTGTTTTAATCTAATATAAGCCTTTGATATTTTTCCATTGTTAATTTTTGCCCTCATTTCAAATTAGTGGTCCTCCTAGTTTAGTTTTGTTAACAGTTTGTAGCTTTCAGAGACACTAAACTAGAAGGACCACTAAAAGTAAAAGAAGTTCTGAAGAAGACAAAAGAACCTCTTTGAGGCTGAAGTCCAGAAATCTTGCCCAATTGTCTGATTCCTTCCTAATGCACTTGTGTTGGAGAGCTGGCATATTCCCTGATGCATAACACTTTGTACTCCTTTGCAAACTCTTGGAATTGGTTTTGGTGAACCCTTGGTACAATATTGCCTGACAATGATGACTTACAGAGATTAGTTGCTTGAATAACAAATACTTTTCTATCTATCTATCTCCTTCAAATTTCCTACCTTCTGATGTGATTGAACAAACACAAGTTCTTGTATTATGAAATATTGTGAATAAGGGTACTCCATCTTTTCCATCTACACCATTCAATAAACTGTATACTGATGCCTGTTTTCTCTTGTTTACCTGCTACTATAGCCTTTCCAGGATCACTGCAATCTTTAGCTATCAATTCAAACAGAAGATCCCAACATCGCAGTTACTGGCATTTTGTATATGTTCTCCTTATTTAGAACAGGCAAAAAATGTAACTGAATTCACACATTAACTAAAAAGGGGCAGAAAACAATCAATGTATGTATCCACAGTGCTGTATGAACAGATATAACAGTTGCAGCTGTCAGAGGAAAACTTTAACACATTATCTTCATTTCAAGAAGTTTAATAAATCTCAGTACCAGCTGCCTGATTTTGAACAAGACACATTCAACTCTAATGAGAAGGAAATGAAACAGAAACAGTATTAGCAAGATTTCCCCATACAGAACCTTCAAACTGCATCAAGCAGCACTACTCATTCTAACAAAAGGAGTGCAAGACTTGGGGCAATACCCAAAGCCCTAGGAACCATTGCATGTCATGTTAACACAAAAACAATGAACAAGAGATTTTTGTCAGTTTCTTACATTCCTCTCTATGAAATGTTGCTACCTTTACTCCTGTGGCATGGGTGTAGGGTGGTGGCTAGACTAGTGAACCAGTAGGTGAGGAAGAAGCAAGGACTTGCAAAGGACACCAGCCAGATGGGGTACTATTGAATCTTATGTATCTGAATGCGCAATGTATCTTGTGTATCAAGTGCTGAATAGGAGAGGTGAGAGGGTGGGATAATAGCAAATAAGCTCTAGGATTGCGGAGGGCTCTCAATATAAGGAACCTGCTCTTGAATGCATGCAAAAGTCATCAAGATTAATGCTGTTACAGCTGGTATTTATATCATTACATGGTGGTGAAGGGAGCAGACAGCAGGGAAACATGCAGTTCCCAGTGCAAAAAGGAGAGTAATTTTATACATAAATTCTGAAAAGAATTAAGTATTTTACTATAAGCATTTGAATAATAGAAGTGTGATCCATCTGTCAAGATGCTGATCTTCCACAGAGACGAAAGTAAGATCCTTATATGCAGACATCTCTAACCGAGATAGTTACTGATTCTCCTACCAGTCAGGGAGAAATGGGCACATCTGAGACATAATTCAAGTCAGCCTAATAAAAAATGTCTAAAACAGGTCAGAGTAATTGTCACCTAAACATAGTCTGACTTTACATAAGCTTTTCTTGCTTGATTATTTTAAATAAAGTTCTATTGGCTGGAGAGGAGAGAGGGGAGAAGACTGGATTGATTTCTGTGACCCCTCAGTTTCACTACTCCTAATAATCACCTGAAATTGTCAGCAGCCTATGGTAATTTATCATGGATTACTCAAGGGATAAGGGACATTCTTACTGTGCTGGGGTTTATTTATATCTAAAAGAGAGAGAGATCCCGAATAAACTGTGGCTGGGTCAGTTCAAAGAGTTAGAAATATTTGACAATAATGTTATATTGAAATCATCACAGATATACAGCCTGTTGCTTTCACAGCTCCATTAGATCAGAATTTGACATTTACAGAATTCTATGAAGCATGTTTATGTTACAATTTTTCTTGCATCAGTTCCTTTATTCTGGCAATCCATTAGTTTCTTTTTTTGAGGCTTTACTTAAAAAAAGAAGTCTAAGCATGCTTTAAGAATGACTGTCAGTCTCTAACATTATTTGAAGGGTAAGTGCTGTTAGCTTCAGCAGCTGAAAAGAGTCCCAATGAACATGTGTATGATAATAGCCACAAGACAATCCTATCTGCAAGAGCTGAATTTTTACTCCACTTGCCAAAGGTGAGACTAAACTGGCAGCTTTTCTACTCAAGTGCAGGTGTTTTCCCCTCTGCCCATGCCTGTTGCACATGACAGATGGACCAATAATGTAAAAAGGTGAATTCTGAGCTTAGAATTCGAGAGTATTTGGTGAAGATTTCTGAACAGGAAAAGCAGTTTGTTTATGTGATTTTGACTATCTGCAACTGCTTTATTATCCTGTTTAAGGATTAAGTTAGGAATAACGTTATGTTGCAATACAGACTCAAAAGAGGGACTTTCTAAACACTGAGGGGGTGTTGTGCAAGATCACTTGCTCAAATCAAGATGTATGCAGTTGTCTTGTACCTGTCATTGGGGATGACCATCAAAATGAAGACTTTTTGTGAGCAAGAAAATACTGTACCTATCTATAAGTCTAAACTGTTTGGGATTTAGTAGTGTCATATTTCACAGACACTTTATTGTATCTTGTCATTTTCATCAGCCCAAAATCTGGGATCTCATCTCAAGGAGAATTTACAAAAAGTGTTTTATTTAATACATGTGAAAGAAGGGACTAATCTAGTAACACTTCTGTGGGTCAGAGCCTTCTTATGGATTTTTCCCACATTTTTAGTGTCTGGTGGTTTTTTCCACCTGTCCCCAGTGCCAATGGAGAAGATTCTCTTTTCCATCTTACTAATCATCTCTGACAGACAGTTGGAAATATTATAAGCAAAGATCTCATTGGAAGTCTTCTGTTATGGACTGGCCCCATGGGATAAAAAAAGGAGTTAACAATTCTGAATTAAAGATCCAAAACTTTAAATGTAATTTTCCAGCTATTACTTGTTCTTTAATGAACTATCAAGTGAGAGGGAAATGTGGATGAACTAACTTCTTTCTGAAAATATTTATTAATTGTAATCTTCAGTAGAATATTTTGATTCTGGTGAAATCTCTTGTTAGCTCACACTCCCATTTCTTTAGCATTCATCCACTAAACCTCTCTGATATCTAAGTCGCCCATGCCCTCTGAATACAGAAGCTTCTTTGGTATTTGTTGGGAGATCTCAACAGGAGTCAGGCAAGACAGGGAGAAAATGTAAAACATTCTGGTTCTATTTTTCTAAACTTTTTCTTTCTTTCTTTTTTTCCTGCAGCCGCTCTCTCTCACACATATGGTAGAAAAGAAAGCTCTTCTCCCTTGCCTGCCTTCCTTCTGCTAGGTTTTGTTTGTTTGTGTGTTTGTGTTTCCTGTGTGCATAACAGACTCTTCAGAGTTTCCATGAAAACATAGTTAAGACATATTGAAGTCAAGGGCTCTAAACTTCTGTCTGTCAGAGACTTTCTATGTGTCCTTAGCTGAACCAATATCGCTGTTTTCTGGTTTGACCTAATAAGTTTGTCATGGTATTTTTTGCTGACCCACCTGTTTTGTTTTATTCTGCTGGTAATATTTTAAGTTCAAATGTAGATTGGTAAACATCTTGTTTAAAACCAATGAAGAAGAAAGCAAGAGTGACACCTAAAACAAGATCCCACATATTAGGCTTGTCTCATCAGAGTCCTGCATGGAAAAGCTGTAAGAAACATTTCAGGAAGGTCTGATTTCACATTAAGAATAGGATTCAACACAAACTACCAACTACATGAGATCATCCTATACAATATATTTTTTTTTCATGTTAGCATCCACAAAACTCATTCTTTTATTCGTTTATTTTGGCAGAGCTAAGTGAGGCTTTGGCCTTCTCATAGCAGCTTAAGAAAAGTCAGAAGCAACCTATTTCAGTGTGAGTAGTCTACTTTGTCTACCTGTATATCCATGTTAAAGAATTTTTTATATATGCCTCCAAGTCGAGTTAATACAGATCAATGCATGGGTTTCAAAGCTTTCAATTATGTGTGTGATATATGTAAATCAGATGTAAAGATGAAAGTGCAACTAGAAAATACATAACCTTTTCAATACATTTAAAAGTATTCTATGAAAAGATCCTTAAACAATCATGTTGACCTCACAAAGTTACTTTCTCAGCTTTCTCTGAAATCTAATAGCCAACAAACCCTGTTGCACTGAGCATCGTTTAGTCTCATCTGAAGCATACACTTTACATAAGCTACAAAGGGTTCCTTCTTAAGTCTGAAATCTCTGGTGTTATCACTTGATAAAGACTGTTTTAACTAAAGAAGTCTTTTTTTCCTAAGGCTTGAAGATCTGACCATATAAATCCCTCTACTTATTTCTAAAATAGTGGTATTGCTAGTTTGTATATGATTTGCTGCATGTATTATAAAGAGGATAGTTATAGTAACTAATCTGAAAATTAGGATGGCAAATGATATAAGAATATATTATGGGTAGCAGCAAGAAATAAAAGAAAATGAAAAAAAAACAAAAAAGATTTAGCCTTTTCTAACAGGTTGCAGTTGAATATAAATGTAGTGTGAGAGTTTGCTGCTTTAGTCATGAATGTGACAATCATATTACTAAATTTTCCTTGGCTGAAACTGAAAATAAAAAGCAGAAATGTCAGTAAAAAAACCCAAAACAATGTTTAGACAATGACTTATGAAGTGAAACTGTTGAATTTATGGAGCACTCTGGTCCTCCCTAATATGGTCCACATCTCACACCCACATGTTCCATTGCACACTGGTCACACATAAAAAGTATCCCCACTGTAAACAGTGCCATTTCTAACTTTGTTCATACATAAAGTCTAATGCAAAAGCCATTGAAGCCCATTTTCAGCGACATTAGTTGTCTTCAGAGAAAAGTCTGTGACTAAATGATTGTCTTTCCTCAGCTCTTCTTTGGATGTATCATTTATTACTTCTGCCTATGCCCTTTTAATGCATAAAAGTTAGTTTGGCTTAGTAAGAAGGAAAAAAATATCTAAGTTTATGTGTAGGGCCAGCACTCTCATCTTATTTTCATCCAAAGAACAAAAAATTACATTCCTGTAAATACCTTAAGAGAATTTTCAACCTGTTACTGTCAGAGTATGTAATTTGTTCCATATCAAGTGTTTTCATGAAAGTTATATCAGATAGCAAATCAATAATGTTTTCAGCATAATTTTCTGTTAATGGAGTTCTATGACTTTCTTTTATATGTTTTAGGGTTTTTAAACTGCAATTACAAAAGACAAGTATATGGGTATTTTTACTTGAGTGTAAGAAAACATAAATTAAAAAACCAAACCTACTATTTAAGCTGCTATAACATAGAAGTAACACTTTTAATAATTATATAATGTTTTAGACCAAAAATTAATCTGTTTTATTAAAACAAATATCATACATATATTTATGAGTTAGTTAAATACTTTGGCTTATTAGTCTGGAAAAATAAATGAAAATAAGTAAGGGAAATCTTTTGCAATAAAAAATTGAACTCTTTATTTTCTTCTTTACACTTTTTACACTGTAGAGTTTGTATACTCATCTGTACCACTCTCAAATTCATGACATGCACATTCAGAGACTTTTCTTTATTCTCCTTCATTGAAGGAAAAGCTAAGCTCAACACAAATAACAAGCACAAAGGTGATTTATCAGTGGCTAATAAAAAACCACCCAAAACTATTAAACATCTGTTTCAGAAATTTAAGTTTTTATTTTTCATATTTTTGAAAGTCTCAGGATAACATGTCATTCCAATCAATGAGGCTTCAGGCTTACAGATGGAAATTTAAAGTGGAAAGCAAATTCAGTGATGGAAGCTACAATTCTTGTAGTACATACCTATAATAAATTTTGCTCAGCAATTTTGAAGATGAAACTATTTAAGCTGACTTAAAAGTTAATGTGAAGTATAAAGTCATTAGAGTGCTTGTGACTTACATTTACAGGACATATAAAACGTAGGTTTTCCACAACAGAGGTGACAAATTAAAATACAAGTAATATTGAGATTCTTGACAAAAAATTCTAGGACTTAAATGTAAGGAACTGGTGGTCTGAGAATTATCTGTGTCTTATTCCTCAATAAGACTGATAATGCTTCTAGTCAGTTTATTCTTGGTTTTGTTTGGGGTTTTTTTGGTTTGTTTTTCTTTTTTTGTTGTTTTTTTTCTTTCTTTTTTTTTTCTATGATGTAATTCTGTTTAACATTTCTCCATATCGCAGCTGGATCCTGGCTTAATGAATCTCAGGTAATTAAAATTTGATCTGAATTTGCATGAAACTTTGCAAGAGAAGTAGTATGATATTTGGTAAATTATATTGATTCACTACCCAGCCAGGTGGTGATGTGCTTGCAGTAGGCTCTGTCTGCTCCAGTGCCAGTTAGAACTCATTGGTGAAAGAATTCAAATCATCAGATAGTTGGAATAATAGTCATGCTGATGAACTGGCTGAAAGCATCTTAAGATCTAGCCCGTATTTTCACTGCTATATTTTTTATTTCTCTTTTAGATAACCATAAATACTTATAGGTATGGATCTTAGAAACCTCTTGCGGAAAGACTGATATAATAAACTTTGGTAAGTTTTAGCTGACAGAGCACTGTGTGGTGCTTCGGAGGGAGAAGCAAGAACTCCAAAATAGAAAATTATGAAATAAATTAATTTTTTGTGCTTGTTTATTTTCTGAAATAGTACCATGCCTAGGTGTGTAAAGCTGCTACATAAAATATACAGTGACAGTAAAATCATAATAATTTAATAAGATATCTTTAACTAAAAGTTTGACACATTTTCTTGATCTATAAGCAGTGTAAAGAATGTTAGCTGAATAAAGCCTTTATAGAAAAGAATATCAGCCATCCTAATGTATCTTCTGTTATTTAGGTAAAGTATGTCATATTTTATCTTTTTATCAAATAATAACTAATTTATATTAATTAAAAAGAAAGTATTTTAGAATGGTCAACTATTAGAAGTGTCCTGTTTTTCTTGGGAGAATAAATTCAACTTTTAAATATTTTAAACTACAAATTCAAGACAGTGAATTCTCATGCTCTTCACACTTCAGTATTTATAACAGTATAAATCCATTGAAGGACTAATGAATTTACATCAGTCTCTTCCTGTGTTTAATATTGACTCCTGAGTGTTGACTTTTAAATCATATTGATGATTTAGTTCATATTGATCACCCTTGCCTTTATCAGTATGTGAACTGAGTTATTAATTGATATTTCAGTAGCAATACCTTACCCCGCCTGCAGTTCTTTTGAGTATTATATTGTCCTGGTTTCATCTGGGACAGAGTTAATTTTCTTCCTAGTAGCTGGTACAGTATTGTATTTTGGATTTAGTATGACAATAATGTTGATAACATGTTGATGTTTTACTATTACTATTGTTACTATTATTATTATTATATTTTATTTCAATTATTAAACTGTTCTTATCTCAACCCATGACTTTTACTTTTTTTTCCGATTCTCCTCCCCATCCCCCTGGCATGAGGCAGGGCAGGAGTGAGCAAGTGGCTGTGTGGTGCTTAGTTGCTGGCTGGGCTTAAACCACGACAGATGTCTTGGTATTTATCATTCTGCCTTTTCCAATAGATATTAGAAGTATGGAATTTTAAATAAAGTTTTCAGCTCAATAATCATAGCCCAGCAAATGAGGTTATAATGACATGTTCAAAGACTATGAATGCTTTCAAATGAACATGCACACAAAATATTACTTACATCATACAAACCTCTCATCATATCTCCAGCCACCTGACAGGAGACCAGTACCCACCTCACTACAACCTCCTTTCAGGTAGTTGTAGAGAGCTAGAAGGTCTCCCCTTGGCCTCCTTTTCTCCAGACTAAACAACCCCAGTTCCGTCAGCTGCTCCTCATAAGACTTGTGCTCCAGGCCCCTCACCAACTTGGTTGCCCTTCTCTGGACGTGTTCTGGCAACTCAATGTCTTTCCTGTAGTGAAGGGCCCAAAACTGAACACAGTACTCGAGGTGCGGCCTCACCAGTGCCGAGTACAGGGGAACAATCACTTCCCTGTTCGTGCTGGCCACACTATTTCTGTTGCAGGCCAGGATGCTGTTGGCCTTCTTGGCCACCTGGGCACACTGCTGGCTCATATTCAGCCAACTGTCAACCAGCACCCCCAGGTCTTTCTCTGCCAGGCAGCTTTCCAGCCACTCTTCCCCAAGCCTGTAGTGCTGCATGGGGTTGCTGTGACCCAAGTGCAGGACCCGGCACTTGGCCTTATTGAACCTCATACAACTGGCCTCGGCCCATTGATCCAGCCTGCCCAGATCCCTCTGTAGAGCCTTCCTACCCTCAAGCAGATCAACCCTCCCTCACAAGTTGGTGTCATCCGCAAACTTACTGAGGGTGCACTCGATCCCCTTCTCCAGATCATTGATAAAGATATTAAACAGAACTGGCCCCAATACTGAGGCCTGGGGAACACCACTTGTGACCCACCACCAACTGGATTTAACTCCATTCTCGACAACCCTTTGGGCTCGTTTATCCAGCCAGTTTTTTACCCAGTGAAGAGTATGCTTGTCTCAGCCATGAGATGCCCGCTTCTCAAGGAGTATGCCATGAGAGACAGTATCAAAGGCCTTACTGAAGCACAGGTAGACAACATCGACAGCCTTTCCCTCATCCACTAGGTGGGTCACCTGGTCATAGAAGGAGATCAGTTTGGTCAAGCAGGACCTGCCTTTCATAAACCCATGCTGGCTGAGCCTGATCCCCTGGTTGTCCTGCACATGCCATGTGAGCGTACTCAAGATGAACCACTCCCTGATCTTCCCTGCTACCAAGGTCAGGTTGACAGGCCTGTAGTTCCCCAGATCCTCCCTCCAACCCTTCTTGTAAATGGGAGTCACATTGGCAAGCCTCCAGTCCTCTGGGACCTCCCCTGTTGACCAGGATTGCTGACAAATGATGGAGAGTGGCTTGGCAAGGACCTCAGCCAGCTCCCTCAGTACTCTTGGATGGATCCCATCTGGTATATCCTGCTATCCGTCCTTGCCTTCCAGCTCAGAGGGTAGAGTACCCTGAGGATAACAGGTCTCCCTATTAAAGACTGAGACAAAGAAGGCATTAAGTACCTCAGCCTTTTCCTCATCTCTCGTAGCAATGTTCCCTTCTGTATCCATTAAAGGATAGATATTCTCCTTGGGATTCTTTTTACTCTTAACATATTGGTAAAAACATTTTTTTTTGTCCCTTACAATAGTGACCAGATTGAGTTCTAGCTGAGAATTTGCCTTTCTAATTTCCTCTCTGCATGGCCTAACAAGATCCCTGTACTCCTCACAAGTTGCCTGCCCTTTCCTCTAGAGATGATAAACTCTCCTTTTTTTCTTGAGTCCTAGCAAAAGCTCCCTGTTCAGCCAGGCCGGTCGTCTTCCTCGGCAGTTCATCTTGTGGCGCATGGGAATAGCCTGGTCTTGAGCCACTAAGATTTCCTACTTGAAGAATGTCCAGCCTTTCTGGACCCCTTTGCCCTTCAGGACTGTCTCCCAAGGGACTGTCTCAACCAGTGTCCTGAAAAGCCCAAAGTTTGCCCTCCAGAAGTCCATAGTGGTGGTTTTGCTGACCACCTTCCTTGCCTCACCAAGAATTGGAAATTCTACCATTTCATGGTCGCTAAGCCCAAGACGGCCTCCAACCATCACACCTCCCACCAGTCCTTCCCTGTTAGTAAACAGTAGGTCTAGTAAGGCTCCTCCCCTGGTGGGCTGACCCACCAGCTGTGTCAAGAAGTTATCTTCCACACACTCCAGGAACCTCCTAGATTGTTTACTCACTGCTGTGTTGTATTTCCAGCAGATGTCTGGAAAGTTAAAGTCCCCCACGAGGACAAGGGCACACGATTCTGAGACTACTGCCAGCCGCTTGTAGAACAATTCATCCGTCTCTTCAACCTGGTCAGGCAGTCTATAACAGACTCCCAGCAGAATATCTGTCTTATTGGCTTTCCCTCTCATCCTCACCCATAAGCACTCCACCTTGTCATCAGAATCGTGTAGCTCTGAACAGTCAAAACATTCCCTAACATAGAGAGCCACCCCACCACCTCTTCTACCTTGTCTATCCCTTCTGAAGAGCTTGTAGCCATCCATTGCAGCACTCCAGTCATTGGAGTCATCCCACCATGTTTCCGTGATGGCAACTAAGTCATATCTATCCTGCTGCACGATGGCTTCCACCTCCTCCTGTTTATTGCACACGCGCGTGCATTGGCATTGATGCACTTGAGCTGGGCTATCGATTCTACCCCCAACATTGGCATGCCATTCCCAGGCTCATCTCTGGTGCACCTAGTTTTATTCCCTCCCCCCTTCCAACCTAGTTTAAAGCCCTTTCTATGAGCCCTGCCATCTCATGAGCGAGAATCCTTTTCCCCCTTTCAGATAGCTGGAAACCATCTGTCACCAGCAAGCTGGGTGCCATGTAAACCTCCCCAGGATCAAAAAAACCAAAATTCCACTGATGGCACCAGCCTCTGAGCCACATATTAATCAAGTGTGCTTTCCTGTTCCTTTCAGTATATTTCCCTGTCACTGAAGGGATTGCAGAAAATACTACCTGTGCTCCTGACCTTTCCACTAATTGCCCCAGTGCCCTGAAGTCCCTTTTGATTGCCTTTGGATTTCTCCCTGCAATCTCATCAACCTGCACAACTAATAGCACATAATAATCAGAGGTCCAAACCAGACCAGGGATTTTCCTGGTAATGTCTTTTACCCGGGCCACAGGGAGGCAGCAGACTTCCCTGTGGGGTGGGTCAGGTCTGCATATTGGGCCCGCTGTCCCCCTCAGAAGGGAGACGCCTACGACAGTTACAGTCCTTTTTCTTTTTTCAGAGGATGTGAGAATGCATGGGGCTGCCTGGCTAGCTTAGGCAACCCCCTGGATACCCTGGATACCAGTACCTGGATATTGGCCTGGTCCTCAAGTTCCAGAGCCCCATACCTGTTATATATGGGCAACTGGGAAGATGAGCGAGACCGGGAGGGGATATGCCTGTCTCCCGGAGCAGGGACCTGCATCCATTCCCCTCCATCTCTTAGGTCCCCTCCTGCCTGCTGGCAAGAGGGCAGGGGATCATCCTCTTCCTGTGGAGCCTCCATCTGCTACTTCTGCCTCAGGGATGGTAGGATGCGTGTCCACCAATCTATCTCCCTCTCACATTCCCTGATACTCCTCAGCCTTTCCACTTCCTCCTTCAGCTCTGCCACCAGGCTGAGCAGATCATCCACCCGGTCACACCTCACACAAGAGGTGTCCCTGCTGCCCTCCATCATTAGTGATAGACTCAGGCACTCCCTGCAGGCAGAGACCTGGACAGCTGCACGTTTACATGGGACCTCTGTCTGCGTCACCACATTTTTCCTAGCAATGGCTTTCACCTGAGTAGCAACCATACCTGGGTGTCTGTCCTGGTTTCAGCTGGGATAGAGTTAACTATCTTCCTAGTAGCTGGTACAGTGATATGTTTTGAGTTCAGTATGCGAAGAATGTTGATAACACTGATGTTTTCAGTTGTTGCTAAGTAGTGTTTAGACTAAAGTCAAGGATTTTTCAGCTTCTCATGCCCAGCCAGCGAGAAAGCTGGAGGGGCACAAGAAGTTGGCACAGGACACAGCCAGGGCACCTGACCCAAACTGGCCAACGGTGTATTCCATACCATGTGATGTCCCATCTAGTATAGGAACTAGCTGGGTGTCGATCGGTGGGTGGTGAGCAATTGCTCTGTGCATCATTTGTACATTCCAATCCTTTTATTATTGCTGTTGTCATTTTATTAGTGTTATCATTATCATTATTAGTTTCTTCTTTTCTGTTCTAGTAGACCGTTCTTATCTCAACCCACGGGTTTTGCTTCTTTTCCCGATTTTCTCCCCCATCCCACTGGGTGGGGGGGAGACTGAGTGAGCGACTGTGTGGTGTTTAGTTGCTGGCTGGGGTTAAACCACGACAGTCATACTCACTTCCCATACCTTTAGTTACATCCTGGTCAATCATCATCACCTTTTCCATCCCTTTGAGACATATGAACAATGATATACATATATATATATATATGTATATATGTATATACACACAGAGATATCATTCCTTTACTTTATGGGTTATGTTCATAAAATGTTTGTTGAGTTCATTTAGTTCCCAACTCTGGGCTCCATCTGTCATACCAGTCTTTCTGGGCAGGAGGGGTGGTGCAAAATTCTCTCAGTCGGTAGAGCAGAATTGGGCTTCAGTGCGGTGTGACAAGCAGGTGACATTTGATGCAGCAGGAGGATGGTGTGCACCGTTGGATTGTTGCATGCTGGAGTCAGTTCTGGTTCCATCACTACTGCGCTTTGCTCAGTTTCATCACAGTTCTTTTCTTGCTTGATCTAAGTGATTCTTAGTATAGTACTATGGATATAGCATATAACAATTATAGTAAGGATAACATACAGTAGCAGGGTTATATAGCAACTAATATCATACAGTTTACTTTTGGCTATTCTCACCTAAAATTAAATCCCCTTGAGGCACACATCGGACTTCCCCATCTTTTCGCATCACCCACTAAGTGCACCCAGGCCCTTGAGCAAAAGCAATCCCACGAATGGGTTTACCTTTGCCTGAGGCAGGAGTAGCCCAGACTGTCTTCCCTAACATATTTTTTATGTGCACTACAGGGACTTTATCCCCTTCTACAGTGCGTAAAAATTCTGACTGGGCAGGGCCACCCTGAGTGGCAGATCCTCTGGTGTTGACTAACCAGGTGGCTTTTGCTAAATGTATATCCCAATGTTTGAAAGTTCCACCCCCCATTGCTTTCAATGTAATCTTTAACAGTCCATTGTATCGCTCAATTTTCCCAGAGGCTGGTGCATGATAGGGGATATGATACACCCACTCAATGCCATACTCTTTGGCTCAGGTGTCTATGAGGTTGTTTCGGAAATGAGTCCTGTTGCCTGACTCAATTCATTCTGGGGTGTCATGTCGCCACAAGACCTGCTTTTCAAGGCCCAGGATAGTGTTCCGGGCGGTGGCATGGGGTACAGAATATGTTTCCAGCCATCCGGTGGTTGCTTCCACCATTGTAAGCACATAGCGCTTTCTTTGGCGAGTTTGTGGGAGTGTGAGATAGTCAATCTGCCAGGCTTCCCCATATTTATATTTCAGCCATCACCCTCCATGCCACAGGGGCTTTAACTGCTTGGCTTGCTTAATTACAGCACATGTTTCACATTCATGTATAACCTGTGCAATAGTGTCCATGGTCAAGTCCACCCCTCGATCACGAGCCCATCTATATGTTGCATCTCTTCCCTGATGGCCTGAAGTATCATGGGCCCACTGAGCCATAAATAGCTCACCCTTATGTTGCCAGTCCAGGTCCACCTGAGCCACTTCAATCTTGGCAGCCTGATCCACCTGTTGGTTATTTTGATGTTCTTCAGTAGCTCGACTCTTGGGTGCGTGAGCATCTACGTGACGTACTTTTACAACCAGATTCTCTAGCCGGGACGCAATATCTTGCCACAGTGCAGCAGCCCAAATGGGTTTACCTCTGCGCTGCCAGTTGCTCTGCTTCCATTGCTGTAGCCACCCCCACAGGGCATTTGCCACCATCCATGAGTCAGTACAGAGATAGAGCACTGGCCACTTCTCTCTTTCAGCAATGTCTAACGCTAGCTGGATGGCTTTCACCTCTGCAAACTGACTCGATTCACCTTCTCCTTCAGCAGTTTCTGCAACTTGTCGTGTAGGACTCCATACAGCAGCCTTCCACCTCCGATGCTTTCCCACAATGTGACAGGATCCGTCAGTGAACAGGGCATATTGCCTCTCATTTTCTGGCAGTTTATTATACAGCGGGGCCTCTTCAGCCCGTGCCACCTCCTCCTCTTGCGACATTCCAAAATCTTTGCCTTCTGGCCAGTCCGTGATCACTTCCACAATTCCTGGGCGACTGGGGTTTCCTATGCGAGCCCGTTGTGTGATCAGTGCAATCCACTTACTCCATGTGGCATCAGTCGCATGATGTGTAGAGGAGACTTTCCCTTTGAACATCCAGCCCAGCACTGGCAGTCGGGGTGCTAAGAGGAGCTGTGTTTCAGTACCAACCACTTCTGAGGCAGCTCGAACTCCTTCATATGCTGCCAATATCTCTTTTTCAGTTGGACAATAGCGAGCCTCAGATCCTCGACTCCAAAACCCCAGGGGTTGTCCTCGGGTCTCCCCAGATGCTTTCTGCCAGAGGCTCCAGGTAGGGCCATTCTCCCTGGCTGCAGTATAGAGCACATTTTTAACATCTTGTCCTGCCCAGACTGGTCCAAGGGCTACTTCATGAACAATCTCCCGTTTAATTTGTTCAAAGGCTTGTTGTTGCTCAGGGCCCCATTTAAAATCATTCTTCTTCTGGGTCACTTGATAGAGAGGGCTTACAATCAGACTGTAATTTGGAATATGCATTCTCCAAAACCCCACGACACCTAAGAAGGCCTGTGTTTGTTTTTTATTAGTCGGTGGAGACATAGCTGCTGTTTTGTTGATCACATCCATTGGGATCTGACGACATCCATCTTGCCATTTTATTCCTAAGAACTGGATCTCCTGTGCAGGCCCCTTGACCTTACTTTCTTTTATGGCATAACTGGCTTTCATAAGGATTTGGATTATTTTCTTCCCTTTCTCAAAGACTTCTTCTGCCGTGTTGCCCCATACGATGATGTCATCAATGTATTGCAGGTGTTCCGGAGCTTCACCTTTTTCCAGTGCAGTCTGGATTAGTCCATGGCAAATGGTGGGGCTGTGTTTCCACCCCTGGGGCAATTGATTCCAAGTGTACTGGACACCCCTCCAAGTAAAAGCAAATTGTGGACGACACTCTGCTGCCAGAGGGATTGAGAAAAACGCATTAGCAATGTCAATTGTAGCATACCACTTGGCTGCCTTTGACTCTAGTTTGTATTGAAGTCCTAGCATATCTGGAACGGCAGCACTCAGCGGTGACATAACTTCATTCAGGCCGCGATAGTCAACTGTTAGTCTCCACTCCCCATTAGACTTTCGCACTGGCCATATGGGACTATTAAAAGGGTGAGCGAGTTTTGCTGATCACTCCTTGGCTCTCCAGTTGGTGAATCAACTTGTGGATGGGAATCAGAGAGTCTCGGTTGGTGCGATATTGCCGCTGGTGCACCGTCGTGGTAGCAATTGGCACTTGTTGTTCTTCAACCCTCAGCAACCCCACAATCGAAGGGTCTTGAGAGAGACCAGGCAGGGTAGACAGCTGTTCCGTGCCCTCCGTCTCCAAGGCAGCTATACCAAAAGCCCATCAATACCCCTTTGGGTCCTTAAAATACCCTCTCCTGAGATAGTCTATGCCAAGGATACATGGAGCCTCTGGACCAGTCACAATGGGGTGTTTCTGCCATTCATTCCCAGTTAGGTTTACTTCAGCTTCCAATACAGTTAATTGTTGGGATCCCCCTGTCACACCAGAAATACAAATGGGTTCTGCCCCTTTATAACTTGATGGCATTAGAGTGCACTGTGCGCCGGTGTCTACTGGAGCCTTATACTCCTGTGGGTCTAACGTGCCAGGCCATCGAATCCACACAGTCCAATAGACCCAGTTATCCCTTTCCTCCACCTGGCTGGAGGCAGGGCCCCTCTAATTCTGGTCAGAGTATCCAGTATTCACTTCTCGTAAAATTGGCTCAGAATTCCCTTCAAGAGGATCAGAAATAAGATCAGCCCTTCTACTCTGTTTGGAAACTGGAGCGGCGTTTTTCCTGGTAGAATCCCCTTTTGTGGTGGTTTTTCCTCGCAGCTCACGTACCTGTGCATTTAGGACCGAGGTAGGTTTTCCATCCCATTTCCTCATGTCCTCTCCATGATCACATAGGTAAAACCAAAGGGCACCTTGTGGTGTGTACCTTCTATATTCTCTCTCGGGCAGAGGAGCGCTCACTCTTAATAGCTGAGACATTGGTCCTTACAGGTGGGCAACAGGACATCTCCTCTTTGAATTGCTGGAAATCCTCGGACAGCTTCTCCACAGCCGAAATGCAGGCTTGTAGGGAGGAGGAGAGATTTTCTTCGTATTGACGGAGTTGGCGAGCCACTTCATCCACTGTCGGTGCCTCTTCGTCTTTCCAGGTCATTATTGCCAGTGAGTTGGCATAGGATGATGGTGCGCTCCGTACAAACTTCCGCCACATGGGTCGTGTGCACTGGACTTCGTCTGGATCTTTGGGTAATTGTGGGTTGTCCGGATCATGATGAATTGTCTCTAGCACAGCTAATTCCCTCAGATATTGGAAACCTTTTTCCATGGTTGTCCACTTGCTTGATTGACATATAACATCTTCCTTAAAGGGGTACCTTTCCTTCACACTTGACAGGAGTCGCCTCCATAGGCTGATGGCTTGTGTCCCTCTTCCAATTGCCTTGTCAATGCCACCTTCCCTGGCAAGCGATCCCAGCTGCTTGGCTTCTCTACCTTCTAATTCCAAGCTATTAGCCCCATTGTCCCAGCATCAGAGGAGCCAGGTGATAATATGCTCACCTATACGGTGGCCAAAATCTTTTCACATATCCTGCAGCTCACTCAAGGATAGGGACCGGGTTATTACCTCTGGTTCTGCCTCTTCCTCCTGTTCCTGTGATGACCCTGGTTCGCCTTCATCCTTCGCTAAGCAAACTGATTTTTTTGTATATTTCTTTTTCTGTACGGGGGCAACTGATACTGGTGCAGGTTGGTCCGCTGGTTCAGTTGCAGTATCGCTTGCCGGGTTTTGGATAACCGCAGTGTCTGTCGCCAAGGTTTGTGTAGCAGCAGTGCTCATCGCCGGGGCTGGATGGACCTCAGTGCCCGTTGCCGAGGTTTGGGTAGCTGCCGTGCTCATTGCCGAGGCTGGAGGGGCTGCAGCGCCTGCTGCCGAGGTTTGGGTGGCCACAGTGCTCGTCGCCGGGGCTGGAGGGGTCGCAGTGCCTGTCGCCAAGGTCTGGGTGGCCACGATGCTCGTCGCTGGGGCTGGAGGGGCCGCAGTGCCCGTTGCCAAGGTTTGGGTGACCGCAGTGCTCATCATTTTGTTGTTAGGTCCAGAGACCTTCTCTTCCCCTTGAGGGTACTGAGTGGTGTTGAACAGGGCTTGATTGGCATGGGCCAGGCCCCAGCACGTTGTAGTGATTTCTATCTCTCTGGAGCTGCCAGAATGACAGCATACCTTTTTCAAATATTTTGCTAGTTCTTCCAGATTCTGCACTTGTTCAGGGGTGAATTTCCAAAACACTGGAGGTGCCCACTTTTCTAGGTACTTGCCCATTCTACCCCACACACCCTGCCACTCATAATTATCCACCCTCGGGGCAGATCTCTGGGTGATCTTCTTAAATACTTGTTTAACCTTAAACAAGAGCTGAACCACATTCAGAAGCATGCTAATTCCTAGCAGTAGGGCTAGGACCATGCTGGTCCCAACATCCCAAGAGTATTCAAATTTTTCAAAATTCTCAAACACCATTGTGGTTGGACTGAAGGAGAAAGGAGAGGGGAAGAGAGGTATCCCACCCATAGACTAGTTTTCCAAGGAGGAAAGGTAAATGGTATAATTATTAATAGTTTCCCACAGATGGCTCCCACAGTATAAAGGTGACAATGCTGAGTGCAAGTACCGGATTAATCCCACAACCGATGACTTTATCAAACCATAAACCAGTGTTATACAATACATCAAAGCGAAAACCTTGATCCGCCTCCCACGGATGATAAGCAGCAGAAGAGGGACTACATAGAGCAAGCGAGATGGTACATAACAGAACTTTAAAAACCAGAGCAACAACTCTAAGAACACATAAATCAACATAATGACCAGCGAGTATTAGACTGATATAATGAATGCTTATAACAAATTTGTTTTAACAAGCTCTGGTCAGGTTTGTTGTTATCTCAACCCTTCGTGCCCCACGCTGGGCGCCAAAAAGAACTGTTGTAGTGTAACCCCAGCCGACAACTAAGCACCACGCAGCCGCTCACTCACTCCCCCCCACCCAGTGGGATGGGGGAGAAAATCGGGAAAAGAAGTAAAACCCGTAGGTTGAGATAGGAACGGTTTAATAGAACAGAAAAGAAGATACTAATAATGATAATGGTAACACTAATAAAATGACAACAGCAATAATAATGAAAGGATTGGAATGTACAAATGATGCGCAGTGCAATTGCTCACCACCCACCGATCGACACCCAGCTAGTTCCTATACTAGATGGGACATCACATGGTATGGAATACCCCGTTGGCCAGTTTGGGTCAGGTGCCCTGGCTGTGTCCTGTGCCAACTTCTTGTGCCCCTCCAGCTTTCTCGCTGGCTGGGCATGAGAAGCTGAAAAATCCTTGACTTTAGTCTAAACACTACTTAGCAACAACTGAAAACATCAGTGTTATCAACATTCTTCGCATACTGAACTCAAAACATAGCACTGTATCAGCTACTAGGAAGATAGTTAACTCTATCCCAGCTGAAACCAGGACAGTGTCCTTCTGAGGCCAATGTCCTCCGCTTGAGTAGCCTTCTTGAGCCGGTAAGAGGGGCTGAGCAGTCCCTGCATGCCCGGCTTGCACAAACTGCCGCGACAACTGCCACGCCACGCCCTTTCTGATGTGCCACACCCTGTTTGCCCACCTTGTTTGCTGGTGCTCCTCAAGACCGTTTAAATCTCCCGCGGTTGCCCCTGGTAATGCCCATGCCATGTCAGCCTCTCTCACGACCGCTGCTGGCTCTGGACAGGTCTCAGCTCTTCCTCGGGATTCCTGGGCTTCGGGAACCTCCCCGTCCTCCTCAATCTAGTGCTTAGCCGTCCACTTACCATTGCTGCTGCTGGTCTCGTCACCGACTGATTGCTGCTGATGGTTACACCGCGTTTAAGTCTCCCACGGTTGGCCCTGGTAACCCTGGTAATGCATATAAATACCTGAAGGGAGAGTGCAAAGTGGAGCCATGTTTTCTTCAGTGGTGCTCAGTGACAGGACCAGAGGCAATGGGCAAAAACTGGAACAGGATGTTCTGTCTGAACATCAGGAAACACTTTTTTACTGTGAGGGTGACCAAGCACTGGAACAGGCTGCCCAGACATGTTGTGGAGTCTCCCTCTGGTGATATTCCAAAGCCATCTGGACATGCTCCTGGGCAACCAACTCTGTGTGGCCCTCCTTGAACAAGAAAGTCTTTTCTAACCTCTATGATTTTATGATTCTATGGTTCTAAGCATGTTAATAAGTTGAAATAGCAAATAATATTAAATTATGAGCATTGCCAGTTTATGTATGCCTAATGGTTCCCCTGATCCTGAAGTTACAAAACATTGCCTTCATCATAAAATATTAAAAAAATAATTACACATAATGTTATTCATTTTGCTAATCAAGACACTGAATACAGCATCAAGAGCAAAATGATCTGTACTTGCACCCTTTGAAATTATGTGTCTCATTATGCTCTCACCTGTACTACTGTGTGAAATCAATATATTATTATATTAGTAGGACAAAAATAAATGTATGTGACCATCTTTTTCTGCTTCTTGCCTCAAAGACATATGACAGAATAGAAGTTATGATTAAGTTATACTTAAAGTAAGTTATACTTAAAGACTCCTCCTCTTGAAAGACTGTTCAACATACATTCATTTTGCTTTTCTTGTAAGCTGATGTATCAGAACTAAGAACAAAGTGAAATATCACATAATAAATTTCACTATCATTTTATTTTTCTCTTTCTGTCTTGATTGGCTAAATAAATGAAGTTTTGAAGTGATTTTTAATCCTTTAATATTTTAGAATGAAAAGCTTCTTTCATGCTAATTTTATAGTAAAATTTTTACACAGTAAAATTATTTGCAAAGTAAAATTTCAGTTCCTCTCCATACCTTTAGTATTTTGAAGAAGAAGAAAATGTCAAGTAATAATTCCTTTACCATGATGTTCAAAAGCAGATACCGATCTTCACCAAGTATAAGTGCTTCATTTCAGACACAAAGTAATCATCAGAAAAAAAAAAAAAATTAGAACTGTTTTCAGAAATGTATGCAATGTTTATCTTCATCTACATAATACCTTTGTGTTTTCATTTTCACTGAGAAAATATTACTGGTTTCCATTATTACCCAGCTCATGATGTCCCCAGTCATGGGTACTGTATTTTACTTTCCTTCTGCAGTGCTTTGAGAAGAAAGAAAGTTTACTTTCTCGTTCTTCACCTTTTGCAGCTCCTGACTACATCCTGTCCTTCTCCATCCTGTTTCCTCATGGCTGTTTTCTTAATGTTCTCATGTTCTCAACTGTCCTTAGTCTTTGTCTTCTACATCCTCTTCAGCTTCCTTTTCTGCACTCCATATCTCTGTAAAAAAAGTTACTGGTATCTTCAATTTTATCACTGCCTTCCGTATTTCTATTACTATGCTTATTTAGTCTATATTATTTTCTCTTTTTGCAGGACCACTGCAACAATTTCTGCTGTTGTAAGTATCTGTTAGGAGTATGCCAAAACAGAAGTGCTTTGTTGATTTAACTTGGACAATGTAAATACCCATGTAGACACATTTGGTATTGTCAAAGGGAGTTCTCTGTCAGTTAGTTTATGTTGTTTTTCCATGGTAAACTGTGTTTCATAGTTGTACATTTTGGTATATTTCTCACAGGACATAATTCATATGTATAATTACCTGATCACAGAGCGGCAAATGAGGGATGGCCTAGCTTCCATCTAAAAAGAAAGTTAAAAAAGTGAATATTTTTACTAGAAAGGGCCTCAGTTTATTATTATGTTTCTGCTATAGACTACTTGGCTTAGCTTAGCTGTGGAAGTTGCTGTTTTAATAAACAAAAGTTGCAAAACAAAAAGTGAGAGTCATATCAACTGAAGCATAAACCAAACACAGCTAGCATATTATTCATGATAAAGTGACTTGAGTCAAAATTTCTATCAATGTTAGCATTAGGATATGAAAACAGAGTGAAGTACAGTCTCGTGTGATCATGTCTTTGAACTATGCATGTTGTGGAATAAAACTGAGGATACACAATAAACCAGAACAAGTCAGGCATGCTATACTCACACTTTTTCTGCTGATCTAGTATTAGAAAGCATGAGTAACTATATAAACCCATATTACAGTTGTTAAATTTTTTGAAAGAAAAAGTCTTATTTTTTAGTCCAATTAATAAAATGTTGGAATTTAATCCTGCAGATTATCCATGAAACTATAGTCAGAAAAGAACAGATAAAAATTGAATCAGCAATTCAACAAAAATGCCATACGAATAACAATTTTAGCAAATAATGTAAAGAAATGCTTGACTATATCACTGAAGACTAAGGAAAAATGACCCATGATGACAATAATATTTTACATAGTACTACAGTATAGTTATGTCATTAGATTCCCTATCCTCTGTGTTGCAAATGGGGCAAAAAAAAATCCAAGTTATATAAGAAATCACATAGACTGTAGGTTTTCCTCAGAAGGAGGAATGAATATATTCAAAATATGAATACCCTTTGAAATATCATGATGGTGAAACATAAATGCGTCTATTCTGATTACAACTTCAGTTCTTTTGATGAACTACCTTTGTATTTAGTGTAAGGGAGAATATGAAATGAGAAAAAAGGCGGCTAGAACTTCTATGTAATCACAGTTCTTTGTGGTAAAAATGGAGAATGACATCACTGATCAAAGGGTACAAAGAAACAAGGCCAAAAAGGCTACTGAAACTTAATAAAATACACAGGCATTGACAGATGCTAGAAGAGTATAATGCTGCCCAGCTCCCAAAAACAGGCAAAGGAGAGATACAATAGTAAAAATGTGATCTTGCAGCGTATTTTAGACTGAAAAGGTGTGGTGGTGTGCTTCCCCCCTCCCCTCAACCTGACCTATATTTCCCGTAATCCTGCTCAAGTGATAACCACCAGTGGCAATAACAACACAATAGCCAAGGGCTAATTTGAACAATGTGCCCACCTAACCGTGCTGGTCAATGTCCAACTCAAGTCAAATCTGGAAGAAACTAACACTTGTAGTGGGTATGTGAATATGACTATGAGTCAATTATCTTACTCCATAAATAGTGGACAGCCCACAGCCCATTGCACTATCTGCACAGCAGTGGGCTGCATGCTGGGATCTCCCCTTGAGCAGGGACACCTCTCAAGGTTACTCCTCGAGGTTGAGAGATTCCTTGCTGCAACAGATTCTCGGTAAGTGATTAATAGCATGCTAAACTCTGAAATCTTAGCTAAGTGCTATCAAGGATTTATTGTGCACATATAATCCTTTAGACATAAACCACTGACCAAGTCTGGGACTAAGTCTGGATCCAGCTGCACTTAAACTGCCTTCTGAGAAGGAGTTTAGAACACAAAGATGTCCTTTCTGAACCTTGTGACTCAATGGGAGGGTCTCCCTGACAGTTTGGTCTGACCCTGTCTTCTGTGCAGTAGCTATCAAGTGAACCTTACCATTGAATCTTGTTAAACCTCTGTCACATTTACTATCAAATTTTGTTAAATCACTGTTTTATATCAATAAACATACTGCTACTTCTCGTTTATGAGTGAAGTGCGTCACTCCATCCATGACAAAAGGCCACCTGTAAAATGCTGAATATCCAGCAAGAATAAAAATATTCATGATGAAACTTAAAATTCTGTAATAGACATCAGAGAAAGTGAATATTTAATACCAACCTCACTTTTATGATACTTTTTTTTGTATGAAGAATTTTACTGATCAAAGCAAAAGAAGTCCAAGAACATGTAGAAGGTATTGACAACACAAAGAATGAGAAATGTAATTCAAAAGTAGAGGTGCATCTTTTTGTAATTACCTTACCAGATCTGTTAAAAAAAATATTTCAGTCTTTTATGAGCATTTCAGTTTGTTCTTTAGCCACTTTTGTAAGGAAATATAAACAAATCAATGACAGAAACTGTTATAACCCCGAAACTGTTCACTGCAAAGTACATAATATGTGCTGTGCTGTATGGAGCTCTTGCAACATCCACAGAAATCTAGCTATTGGCAGAGGAAAAACAAAAAAAGGCAATAATTAAAATGTAAGCATTCTTGTCCTCATTGCAAGTATTTAGATTAGTATTTCATTTACCATAAATGTTCTAAGAAATATATTTTAGAAAAAAAAAAAATTAAGCAAGATTTTTTGAGAGTCATGTCATTCTCAGCACATCATTACATTCCTGAACTTCCAGCTTATATATTGCAAAATATTTTATCTACTGTCATTAAAAACTTTCAGATACAGCCTCAAGTCTTTCTTGACTCTAGTGGATTAGAATTTTCTGGTCTTGAGGTAGGAACTAAGATAAAATTAGAGAAATAGGGTAGAGGTCTTAATTATCAGCTGCTTAGATCCTCAAAACTCTAGCCATTCTTATAGATGAAGTGATAGGAGTTCTGCCACTTTTGAAACTTTCCTTTTTTCAGTTTTTAATTGATGTAGTCTGAATATATTAGCTGTAATATAGATATTAGAGCTCATTCATGAATGGTCTAACCACCAAGCTATGATAGGTCTGTGATGGGTTTCTCTTAGTCTCCTCTGATGAAATTCTTTCACTTCATATAGAATGCTTCAATACAGAGAAAACATGAACAAGTAATTAATTCTTTAGACTAGACTAGAATAGAATAGAATAGTGCAGTTGGAATGGACCTACAGCGATCATTTGACCAACAACCACTTCAGGGCTGACCAAAACTTAAAGCGCATTATTAAGGGCATTGTCTAAATGCTTCTTAAACAGACAGGCATCGGACATCAACCACCTCTCCGAGAAGCCTGTACCAGTGTTTGACCACCCTCTCTGTAAAGAAATGCTTCCTAATGTCCAGTCTAAACCTCCCCTGGCACAGCTTTGAACCATTCCCACATGTCCTATCACTGGATACCAGGGAGAAGAGATCAGCACCTCCCTCTCCACTTGCCCTCCTCAGGAAGCTGTAGAGAGCAACAAGGTCACCTCTCAGTCTCCTTTGCTTTACACTAGACAAACCCAGAGTCCTTGGTCACTCCTCATAGGACAATTATGACATTAGCCATACGGTTAGCACATTTATTTTTAAAAGTGGGGATCTGAGCCCTTCTCAGTGAGTAGTTACATTAATACAAATTTGTTCAGGCTTTTAAAGGAAAGGGAGGCAGTAGCCTCATTCTCCCTGATCTTTTGTTCAAGTTAGGTATTTTTGGAGCTATGTGGGCAACCTCTAGCTAGAAAATATCATTAGATCTCAGATGTGACCTAGATCTGGAAGCAGTTTAAGCCTCCTATAATGTCTATATAGAAATATGTGGTGCTCAACTCAACTTCCCCATCGTGGCATCTCCAAGCTGAGAATGACCATCTGACTAAAGAATTAATCACTTGTTCATGTTTGCTGTGTATTGAAAGAATGCATATGAAGTGAAAGAACTTCATCAGGAGAGACTACGAGAAACCCATCACAGACCTATCATAGCCTGGTGGTTAGACTATTCATGAATGAGCTCTAATATCTAATATCTATATTACAGCTAATATACTCAGAGGTGGTATTTCTTTTAATGAATGTTAAGTATCTGACAAGTAGGTTCTTAAGTGAGGTTAATGTTTGGATCCCTTGAATGATTCACGAAGAGAAGGGGACACACCAGAGTGGAATGAATCAGTCTTGGAAGAGGGCTACCGCTGTTTCCAGGAAAAGCTTAGACAACCAAAATCTAATAGAACCTAAACAGAAGATATGACTCAGGCTTAGGGTTACATGTTTAGGCTACAGCATACTGGAGTTTTTTAAATTTTTACTACCTGTGGAATGATTGCTGGAGGTGACTTATCAATATGACAGTCCCCCCCACCCCCCACCTTAAGGGAAGGTAAACCTCCAGGGTGGAATGCAGTGGATATACAAGAAATCTGTTCCATAACAATTCCCTAAGCAACATAACCTGCAACCTTAGAAGTTAGCAACACCAGGGGAGCTTGGTATGCTGATTCTAAGAGAAATAACATGGAGGGTGGAGCGGAGTGGAGACACTGCAGCCAGGCTCTGTGATATCACTGCAGGGTTAGGGAACTGGAACTACCAGAATACGAGTGGAAGGTCCCTGCACTGAATCCACTGAAGCAAGGAAGTGAAACAATGGGGTTCTGTCAACACTATGGCCTTACTTCTGATTCATATTGTAAGTGGCAGTTCTGGAGTAGTGACATGCTAAATCATGTTTTCTGGGTGAACTTTGCTCATTATAATCTCATTATAATACCAAAATACACCTCCATCCCAAAAGCTACCTGCCTCCAAGGTGTGACCACCCCTCACTGAGCATGTGCTCTGAATTTTCTCTAGCATGTACCTTTAAAAGTAAAGCCGGGAGATTTTACACCAGTCATAATAAAAGTATGAATGACTAGAGTCACTCAAGCTCCACCTAAAAAAATAAGAAAATAAAAGGGCTTAAGAGGGGATGAATGTTAGGGAAGATATCATCATAGACAAGTCAGGAGGACATCGCTGACTTCTGGGATCAGTCGACAGGCTGAACCTCTCTTCCCCCCCATAGGGACGCCTATAGGGTAAGATTCCCACCCTTGGTTATACCAAGTGCTTCCCCAGGAAACTTAGAAATCTCTATAGAGTTTTTCCATAATTTAGTGTGCTTGTAGTCAACTGTATTATTATTTGCACATGCTTTGCAGACAGTGTATTTATCATCAGCAATCCAAAAGAACCTGTACTGTTGCTTTAATAAACTGTGCTGCTCATTAATCTAATCGTGATAGTTCATTAACGCAACCAAACTCCCTAAGTCTGGTAATTCTTGTGTGTTGAATGCGGCTAAGCCAAGAGTGCAGTATGCTATTAAGTGCATCTGTCATCGTGATAGTTCAGCATATTGAACGTGACCAGACTTATAGCACTGAATTGGACATCACTCAGAAATTAAATCTAGTTGCCCCCAGCCCCTCTGACATCTGAGGATAAGCTGGAATGCAAGGGGGTTTATTTTCTGCCAAACTTCTTTACCCTTTAATGCAACACTACCACTTCAATGCTTGCATCAGGCATCCTAAAGTAATAATTAGGTACATATGCTCCTTAGTGAATTTAGCCTTTTGGCTTTGGTTAATGGACAGATCCCTCACAAAAAAATTCCGTATGCAGAAATATTCCTGGGGGTGTTCGTACAGCACTTCTGTCTCTAGCAGACAGTGCTCTTGCTCACTAAACCCCCAAGGGTGCTTCAGACATGCATGATTCCAAGCACCTGTGTAGTACATTGTGTTCAAAACTGATTCCTATAATCTCTTAGAACGACTTTGCAAATGCTGTCCTTCAACCCCTTTACAGATACACTTTCAATATTTCTCAAGGTGTTATGGTTATAAAAGCGTATACTTCAGAATGTTCATTCTAAACCAGCAGACACCTCTTAGCAGTCATGCATGACTAATGCTAGTTTAGAGTAGCTTGTTCTCTTCATCCTCAGCTTGGAGATGCCATGATGGAGAAGTTGAGCTGAGCACCACATATTTCTATACAAACATTATTTGACACTTAAAACTGATTGTCAGTTAGTTAGAAATCTACCTGCGAACCAACATGCAAAAGTATGAAAGTTAATGGAACAGAAAATGGAACTGCAAGAGGTTAATTCAGAAAATGCCTATATTTAACAATCTGTTCTCATCCTTTCCAGTACCACAGGATTTTACCTCTAATTTTGAATTACAAATCTCAGCTGTAAAATTGCACAATATCAGTTGAACTACAAAGGAACACCCCTTTAAAAGCCATTATATATTCATTCCTAGGTAACTTTTCATAACACATTCAGTCAATTTCTTTGTTGAGTTTACATTTTTCATACTGTGCAAGTAGGAATGAAAAAACATGGACACAAAAGAAATATATTAAATTTCATTATGTTATACTTCTTTTCAGAACTGCAATATTATGGCATATAGGCTAAGCTGAATGTGTGCTGGAAAGCATTAAAAGGTCTATTTTTCTTAACATTGCATGAGGACTTAGTAAGGCAACATTGACTACCTCAACTATCTAAACCAATGCTGACTGATTAAAAATCCACTTAGAACTACCACCAATAAAGCCAGATACCATCCAGGAAAAAACAAAAACTCTTTAAAGGAGAGCACTATTCTCTCTCTTTGTCTGTCATTTTAAATTGATTAGTCTTCAGGTCAGGAAATGTATGAAAATTTATTTAAGGAGCTACCACAAGCTAAATTGAGAGACACAGAGGAGTGTACACTGAAGTGATAAGTGAATTTTCATTTTAAGTATGATCATCTCCCAGTTATAAAACTTAGGTTTTTTTAAAGTACTCCTCACTTTTCCAAGAGTGTTTATTGGATTCTCTTCCTTAATGGTTCTCTAAACTGTAACTTTAAAATTGTATGTTACTGAGGACCTTACTGAGAACCTTACTGAGAATATATGATCATTACCCATTTTAGAAGGAAACTACAGGAGTGTTTCTAGTGCCTAAAAGACTATAGAACAAACAGAAGAAAATATGATATTGTAAAGAACATACTAAATATTGCATGTCTTAGTTTTGTATCCATATTATATTTACAGTATCTAAAACATGATAGCAGGCATATTCTGAAGTAAGCTTAACAAATGAAAGATTCCTTTAGCAAAATAAAGTTCTTTAGCCTGCTGACTAACAAGCTACTTTACATCACAGCAAAAAAGAAATGAGAGAACATTATAGATCTGCCCCACAGAGGTAGACCCTGGTGCAGACAGAGAACACAATAAAATCAGTCATCACTAGAGATCGTCTCATTTGAACAGGTTCATTCAAAAAGCAGCATGCTGTCATTCAGACAAGATCTTTGTCATTGTAGCTTGCATTTCTATACTTTTGCATTACAGGTCTTTGGATTTAAGCAGTAGTTTCATTAGTGACTTCTTCCATATGCCAGCTTTCCTGTTGGCAACCTTGCAAGGAGAGTAGTTTAAGTTTCAGTGGGTAATTACTTCATTTATGGAGTGAGGAACAGCATAAATGGGTGAAAATTGGCCAAAGGGGAATTCCAGGACTGTCAGAAAGGGTATCTTCAGCTCTTACATAGCACCTTGGGGCAACAAACAGTGTCAGCATATTGGGTTTCATCAAAAAGAGTGTGACCAGCAGGTCAAAATAGAGTGATTATTTCCCTTCACACAGCACTTGCAAAGCTGTATGTGGAGTATCGAACTCAGTGTTGGGCCATGCTGTACAAGACAGGTGCTGACAATCTGGAGAAAGTCCAGTGAAGAGCCTCCAAGGTAGTAAGGGGCATGGAGCACATGCCCTGACAAGAGGATGAAGGAACCGATCCAACTGTGAAATTAAATCTGCCTCGAACAAGAGGTCAGACCAGATGACTTCTGGAGGTCTCTTCCAGGCTAAATTTTACTGTGATCCTATGATTTGCAGAATCAGATTCAAATCTCAGAGCATCATGGGCCCTGCAGAAATATAAAGATTGCCTTGAAGAGAATATATGCAGGTGAACCCATTCCATACCCTCTCTATAGGGTGATTCTCCCTTTTTGTAGGCAAGCATTACCAGTTTAGGGAGACTGCAAGTACTGCATTTTGTGTGGTTCATGCCTATGAAATATTTCTTGTACAATCAGTTAGGCATACCAAAGCAGACTCAGTTCTCCTATGATTCCCACCATTGACAAGTGCTCATGTATTTCTCATCTGACTTTCTTTGTGGCCCTTATTTTCTTTGTGTCACTCATTTTCTTATCCAGCTTAGCTGTGCTGGCAACTTTGACAGTCTGAGTCACAGAGTCCAAAGCTAACAAGTGAAGCTTATCAGAAGATACCCTTTTTTGTGCCTCTGATCACAGAACTTGAACTTTGGTCCCTTTATCTTTTATCAAAACAAACTTTCAAATCCTTTGAAGTACAGCAGCCTCAAGAGTGCTGGTATCAGCTTTCCTCAATCATACATGGCTACAGCCATTTTCTCACTGCTTCTTTGTGCATGGTGTGGGAAAGTACTGCTTGAATGGGATAAATAGGAGAATGTTACAATACCCTTTTACAGCAAAACCATAAAAAGGGAAGAGTCTGCTGAGACTCTTGCACTTGAAAGAATGTCCTTGAATGATTTAAGAATAGTCAGACTGATATTATGGATACAGTACAATTCAAAGATGAATTGAAGTAGGAGAGTTAATGTAAGCTGTATCAGAAGTGTGAAAAGACTTTTTAGCTGAAATGTGTTGTTTCATTTGGAGTGTACTTGGTGTTTAAAATTGCATATACAGCATAATATTTTCTTTTATTTAGTGTCTCATCTTTCAGGATGTGTTGTCAGGCAATATCTGTATTTCAAGGTGAGGGAAGACTGCTCACTATTTTTCACGGCATTCGGCATCTTAAAGAATTGGCCAGTGCACTACTTCTGGAAATGTTGTCTCTTTTGATGAAGGGGAAAAATATATAATCATGCATGCAGGAGATGAAGTTGCACCAATCAAGTCTGCTAATATTTAGTGCACAAAAAAATCAAAATCAAAGCAGAAGCATTTTAAAGCACCTAAAGTGGGGTATATCGCTTGAAAATCCAGATGACACCGGCTGATAAAAGTACTGAGGGAAAAAAAACGTACACTGATTGGCAATCTATGACATGCCAAGTGAACAGCAGGAGGGGGGGAAACAGTGCGTGCTTTTTAGAGGAAATTTACTGTGCAGAGGTAGGCCTTCCAGCCGAGCAGGAGTGGAAGCATAAATGTCAGAGATATTTGATGCAGGGAGCATCACTTAGGGCTACTATAAAGTCTAGAAAATAATGTTGAAAAGAAAGTAAATGAAAATTAACAAATGAAGAGAGCAATTATACACAATCTCAGAGGCCTTAAGACAATAAAAAAATTGTTTAAAGAATACTACCAGCAATATTTTCCTAGTTTGGCATCATATTTATCTGTTAAATTAGTATTTCTGTGGATTTAGCTATAGTGGAAATAACATTAACAGATGTGAGAGAATATTGTTAAATGTGTTGTAGAGGAAGTCTGTAAATACTATTCATAACAAATGACTCATAACAAGATGAAATGCAATGCATTCTTCTGGGCAATCATTTAAATGAGGCAAATGACTTTTCATCAAGATTAAAACATGTATTCTTTTACCCCTTTTCCTGTTAAAATATACTTTATGTTTTTAATTTACTGCTCATTTTTTAAATTCTTGCTTTCTTTGTTGATGTGCAGATTTTCACAGGCACTAAATTAATTGTAAGTCACTGTCCTGGTTTCATCTGGAATAAAGTTAATTTTCTTCCTAGCAGCTGGTATAGTGTTGTGTTTTGGATTTAAGTTGAGAATAATATTGATAATACACTGGTGTTTTAGTTGTTTCTAAGCAGTGTTTATACCAAGACAAGGACTTTTCAGCTTTTCATAGTGCCCTGCCAGCAGAGGCTGTAAGTGCACAAGAAACTGGGAGGGGACACAGCCAGGACAGCTGAGCCAAACGAGCCAAAGGGGTATTCCATACCATATTACATTTTCTGTGCTTCAAAAGCAGAACTGCAAGCATCCTAACCAGAAGGATAACTAGAATTTTTAACTAGTGAGAAGTCTGTGCAGGTTTTTCAGGGTTAACAAATATGTGCACTACCAAGTACTGTCCCTTGATTCCTGTCACAGAATGCTATGAGTCCAACTCTTGTCTGATTTTAAGAGACAGCATGGAATGATTCTGTGTCCCTCTGCCTCTCAGGAACAGTTTCTTTTCTGGGTACTATTAGACCCAATGGTAGTCGAATTTAATTTCTGGATTACATTAGTAGAAATTTGAATGCCTCCAATAAAATCTTGAAAAAATATTTTATCAGTTACAGCTCTTTGGAGTTTTGGGGGTTTGTTTGTTTGCTTGTTTCCTGTCAATGCATTTAAATATTGATAGCTTCTCTTTTAGTGAAAGCTATGTATAAATTATAGATGGTGCATTTTGACACCTACTATTAGATTTTTATTTTAACAAAATATGAATATGAAATGTCTATGAGTTTACATTTTATATCCTGAAATGAGTAGCTATTCTAATACAGGCAGTGACATTTGGTGATCTACCTAGCTAGCCAAAGAGTCAGAGAAAAACATTTCATATAGCAAAGTAAAATAATGAGACAACAGCAGCAATCACAATTTTTACGTTTGTAAAATAACCATAGCCCATTTATTGTCAATATTTCAAAGTGGGAAAAAGCTGAGACAGGACATTTCTGATAAAAGATTTCCAGTCCAAACTTTAATATAGTCAAGTTCATCTTACAGAGTATAGAAGGGACAATATTATAACAGACTAGTAATATCATGTTCCCTATAGTCTTATTCATTGAAGACATTGATAGATACATTCCCACAATAAATTTGACCATTCCTGCAATGAACTTGACCATTGCTCAATGTCTGGATGGAGATCACTGATGAGTGGTGTCCCTCTAGGGATCCGTATTGGGACCAGTACTGTTTAATGTCTTCATCAATGACATAGTGAGATTGAGTGCACCCTTGCAAATTTGCAGATGACACCAAACTGAGTGGTGTGGTTCACAATCTTGAGGGATGGGATTACGTTCAGAGGTGTCACAACCCGGGCTGGACAGACCAGGGAGTCATATTGAGTTCGGAATTCCCTCAGGCTAAATTAAGGTGAAATGACACCAAGCGATCAGTGAAACATTTTATTCATGGCAGAAGCAGCCTGAACTTGGGAGGCGTAACTGTAGGTGACGGGGTCTCTCCCAACAGGAATTGGCATGAAACTACATCAGTAAACAGTGTTCCCATGGTAATCATATACACCAATTCAGGGAATAAGGAGAGCCTTCCCTTTGAGTCACAAGGTTCAGAGCAGACCCCCTTGCTTTCTAGACTTCTTCTCAGAGAAAAGCCTAGGGATGGCTGGATCCACTCCTGGTCCCAGACTTGGTCAACGGTTTTATGTCTTAAAGGGATGAGATGTAGGGATTATGAAAATGAGAGAGAGAAAGAGAGAGAGACAGAGGAAAATAAAAGAGAAAGATTTCACCAGTCCTGGGTTCAACATTGGCCCAGTCAGTCTAAAGGTCCAGTTCTGGTGGGCCTGTGCGCATGGGGCTTCAGTTTGTGTCCTTTTATCATCCTTGCCCCTCCTTCGGGCAGGCACTCAAACTCATTAGGCTAATTAGGTGTCATGCGCGGTTTGTGCTTTCAGAACCTTTGGGAAATGGGTTGGTGGGCTTGGGGGTCATTTGGGGAGTAACTTCTCCTTCCCTGCAGTCATGACCATTGTTTGATCTTTGGCCATGCATGGTGAGCTGCCCTGCTCAGCATATCAGAACAGCGTACCAGAACACCAAGCTGCACACCCTCTGGCAAGCCCTCCCTGTCCTGTTGCTGAAATCCTGTGCTGATCTATGCTGATAGGTTTCTTTTGTTGCTATGTAGTTTGTTGTTATGCAGAACTTGCCCCGCCACAATGTTTGAGACATTAACTCTTTCAGTGTCTCACAAGAGTAACCTGGACAAGCTTGAGAAGTGGGCCCATGTTGGCTCATGAAGTTTAACAAGGCTGTCCTGGTTTCAGCTGGGATAGAGTTAACTGTCTTCCTAGTAGCTGGTACAGTGCTATGGTTTGAGTTCAGTATGCAAAGAATGTTGATAACACTGATGTTTTCAGTTGTTGCTCAGTAGTGTTTAGACTAAAGTCAAGGATTTTTCAGCTTCTCATGCCCAGCCAGCGAGAAAGCTGGAGGGGCACAAGAAGTTGGCACAGGACACAGCCAGGGCACCTGACCCAAACTGGCCAACGGTGTATTCCATACCATGTGACATCCCATCTAGTATAGGAACTGGGAAGTGGGGGCGGGGAATCACTGCTCAGGGACTAGTAGGGTGTCAGTTAGTGGGTGGTGAGCAATTGCACTGCGCATCATTTGTACGTTCCAATCCTTTCATTATTGCTGTTGACATTTTATTAGTGTTATCATTATCATTATTAGTTTCTTCTTTTCTGTTCTAGTAGACCGTTCTTATCTCAACCCACGGGTTTTGCTTCTTTTCCCGATTTTCTCCCCCATCCCACTGGGTGGAGGGGGAGTGAGTGAGCAGCTGCGTGGTGCTTAGTTGCTGGCTGGGGTTAAACCACGACAAAGGCCAAGTACAAGGTCCTGCACCTGGGTCAGGACAATCCTCAGTATCAATACAGACTGGGGGATGAAGGGATTGAAAGCAGTTCTGCAGAGAAGGACTTGGGTGTACTAGTGGATGAAAAGCTGGACATGAGCCGACAATGTGCACTCGCAGCCCAGAAAGCCAACCGTATCCTGGACTGCATCAAAAGAAGCATGGCCAGCAGGTCAAGGGAGGTGACTCTGCCCCTCTACTTGGGTCTGGGGAGACCCAACCTGGAGTACTACATCCAGCTCTGGAGTCCTCAGTACAGGAAAGACATGGAACTGTTGGAGCAGGTCCAGAGGACGGACACAAAAATGATCAGAGAGATGGAACACCTCTCCTATGAGGAAAAGCTGAGAGAGTTGGGGTTGTTCAGCCTGGAGAAGAGAAGGCTCTGGGGAGACCTTATTGCAGCCTTTCAGTACTTAAAGGCGGCTTATAAGAAAGATGGGGACAGACTTTTTTTAGGGCCTGTAGTGATAGGACAAGGGGTAATGGTTTTAAACTAAAAGAGGTTAGATTTAGCCTAGATATAAGGAATAAATTTTTTATGATGGAGGTGGTCAACGGGTTGCCCAGAGAGGTGGTAGATGCCCTGTTCCTGGAAACTTTCAAGGTCAGTTTGGATGGTTCTGAGGGACCTGGTCTAGTTGAAGATGTCCCTGCTCATTGCAAGGGGGTTGGACTAGATGACCTTTAAAGGTCCCTTTCAACCCAAATCATTCTATGATTCTACGATTCAAGTTTCAAAAGGACTAGTCTGCTATAATTACTTGTTAAGGCAGAAAAACAGCTTCCAGGGACAACCAATAATTCCAGAAGAATATATATCTCCAGGTATGCAATGAATTCAAGGGAAATACTGAACCTTCTGCTTGTCCAGTGTAGGCCAATTAAGTCATGTTAACATTGTAACTTCTGCAGTATTTAAGGGGTAGTGTTAATCAGGCTCAAAAAGGAACTATGATTTCCTCACTGAGCTCAGTCTTTCCTGTACATTTTCAGGATAATTTTCCCTGTGGTACTACTTGCATCTACTTCTATTCAAGTTCTTTCCTTTATTCTTTTTGTCCTCATCTGTAAGCTCACTGAAGTAGTAGAGTATTTTGTACATCTCCAGCTCTATTCAATAAATAATAAAAGTCAGAAAATGGACTTTATTTTATACCCATTAGCTGAAGTCCATAAATATTAAGTTTCAGTATAGGGATTTGTGGACATTTTTAAGATTAGAGAGAGACAGAAAAACAGCATCTGCAATCTGTCAGAGATAACTTATATGTAATCAGGACTGAATACTAAATGAAATGAGTGAAATCTGTACACTGCTTATTGTCATTACCTGTAATATACTCCTCAAATATCTTATCATTTTCAGAAAGGAGGATGAATGGCTTAAATGATTGATAATGCAATGCAGAAACTTACAATGCTAGATGACTAGTTCAGATATCTCAAAGGGATATATAAGATAGCTCCACAGTTGCCTGGAGATATCATACAAAGTCAGTGATGTTTTGTTTTGGTTTGGGTTTTTTTTTTCCATTTTTTCCATTGTTTATTAGTGTAATTACAGTTTGAAAAGACAGGAAAAAATCCAGTGTTAACTTTCAACAAGTGCTGTCATTTACTAGCAATAATCAATACGGACTGTATTCAGTAGTCTTGGCCTACTCCCATATACTTATACCCCCAGAAAATGCCAAGGCAGAACTGCTTTGCATCTCTGCTGGCTTTACGACCAGAGGTCAAGTCTGAAAGCTGAACCTTAAGGATTTCAAATAAAACTGCTCTGAGGAACTTAACACCTTAATATTTAGGTGTCATTCATGAATTAGCATTTAAATGTGGGTCAACAGTTGATATCAGAGTCAAGCATGTGCACCATGGAGAACAGGGTGCACTGCCACCAGTCATGCTGTGTTGCTCACATCCTTCATTGTCCATTTTAAGTAGTAATGCATACTACAACTGTTCCTGCTGCCTCAAGTATCACAGATTCTAATAAAATATAGCATTAGAATGTGTATATCTCTTAATAGCTTAGGAATATGATGACCTAATCTGTGAAAAGCTTCTGAATAGATTAATCCTACGCAAGATTAAGTAGTATGTCTGTTCTAAAAGAATAGCAACCTTTGATGACCAGCGGTTACTCGTCATTTTATGAATACAACCTTGGGTGCACTTTGCAGATGTAAATTAATAAACATGTATTCTTCCAATATGACCACTTAGGAATTTTCTACTAGGACCAACCAGAAAACCCCACAGCAGGAAACAGTCACCCCAACAAAGGAAGGGTTTGTGATTTATAGTAACACTAAAGGAAATTAAAAGGAAATGGAGATACACTCATGAAGAGGCTTATTGAAGGCAACGGAGGAGAGAACTGCAAAGCCAAGAATAAGATCTGTATCTCCTGCACCTAAACAATTGTTTCATCCACTGTTTCACCCAAAAAGCAGGGTTAAAAAGCCTCTGAATTTTAGACTGCATTTTTATTATTTCTAAAATCAAAATATCATGACAAAGATTAAGTGAGAAACACTCAATAGAAAGATCATGATAAACACTAAAGATCTCTGGTATTTACCAGAGTTTTAAATATCTTTTGTTCTAAAAAAATTGTTCAAAACAAACAGGAGACAGAAGCCATTTAGTGCAGTTCCCATCTTACGGAATCAACATGCTGGCAAATCTGTTTTGTTTTTAATTAAATGATTGCACATTACAGCTAAAAAAGAAAAGTAATTACAAATTGATTAACATTAAATTAATGGCCTGAGGGAATTCACCTTTGTTTAGACTATGGTATTATTAAGAGAAAAATTATTTTCAAAAAAAGTTTGATTTACTGAACAGACAAAATGGGAAAATATCTCATGCAATTAGATGATCAAGGACAGAGTAGTATTACATTGAACTGCAAAGCAAGTCTAGTGGGATATGCAGTGATATCAGTGCGGTGACATAAACCCGCTGTTGCTAGGAGCTTTGATATCAGCCAGAAATATGCTGAGAAAATTAATTAGAGAAAAATCATTACCGAAGACATAATGTCACTGATCTTCATTACCCATCATCCAAAAAAGGGCTCACTTAATTTGATAAATTTTGCTATTAATATGGAAACATAGATTCATGTTTGCATAATAATGATATATTTTACCAGTTACTGTCAGCATCCTTAAAAAATTGCTGTTACAACCTGGAAATGTAGCAAATTATGGAAATCACATTTACCTAAATTAAGCTAATTTGCAAAGAAGAGAAAATATGCAGGTTTTCCACCCTAGTTTTTTCTTGTCAATGTGTATGTTACATAAATATTTATCTCATTCAGGTGTACTTCTGGTTTGTTTCATTGGCTTATGTTGACACACTTGCAGTTATTTTACAATAACTGTCTCCTAGGTCTCTGTTGCTGTCTTAGAACAAGATTTTGTAACTATTCAGTTTCAAAGTAATAACGGGAATAAAATTTATTTCCCTTTTTTTCAGAAAACTTGACCCCTACTGACAGACAGTACAGAGTAGAAGGAAAGTGACCACTAACAATTAGTGGGTCTGTAGCACTCACCCTGCTTCAGTATAATAACCTAGATTGTGGGTGATAATTGTGTAACCACAGGATCTTTATGAAAGCTCATCACAGCTGTGATCTCTGTACTGGAACAAGAGCAAAGGTGGTAAAAGCATGATTTCAAAAAGGGACCCGGAATAATTAGATCATAAGTAGCACCACAATTTTCCCTAGAGATGAAGCAAGACATAGGAGGAACAGTATACAGGATTTACTGGAAATTTTTGTTTGTTCATGCACTTCATTCTACCTTTTGAACAAAATAATCGGTTACCTTGCAAAAACTGTAATCTGTGCTACCATTGCACAACATCCTCAGTATAGGGCCATAACCAAGCTATTCTGTGCTCTCTCCAAAAGCATAATACCATTTAATCTTAGAAAAAAGATATGTTAGAAGTCATCTAGTGGCTTCTTTGAAAGTCATCTTGTCCAAACTCCTACACAAAACAGGGCTAACTGGAAAATTAGTTTAGGTTGTTTAAGGTCTTGTCCAGCTGAGTTTTGAAAACCTCCAAGGATGGAAAGTCTGTAACAACTTTGGGCAACCTGTTCCAGGGCTTAACAGCTCTGATTATGAAATTCTCCTTATATTCAGTGGGAATTTGCAACACCTTGTGTCTGTTGCCTCTTGTACTTTCCCTGTGAACCTCTATCATGAACCTGGCACTTTCTTCTCCAAGCACCCCCCTCTTTAGGCCATGAAGACCACAATTAGATCTGCCAGGAAGTAGCAAGTGGAGGCAGGATCCAAGGGTGACACCAGGGGAGGCAGAGACAGTTGCATCACAGGCAAGTGCCCAGTCCCACAGTACTCCAGCAAGGCAAGCAGAACAGGTCTGGTGATGGTAACTAGGTTCAGCAAGAATCCAGATAGCCAAAAAAGTCCCTGGTAACAAATCAAGCCTGAAGTCAATCCAGGAAGTTGAGTTGGCAAGTCAGGGTCAGGATAGGTCTGGAAACAGTAGGCAGGATCAGACACCACCCAGCAATTGCCAGACGAGTCCATCATGATGAGGCAAGTCTAAGGTCAAACCTGGAAGTCAAATCTGTGAGTTGCTGTCAGTGACTAGATCAAGGTTGTACATGGCCAGGCATGGGCATATCTGTAAGGCTGCTGCAACATAGGTCAGGCCAGGACCGTACACAAAAGCCTCAACTTAAAAACTGCTCCCATGTGAAGGAAGGGGAGCCTCTGATAAGGCTTCTTAGCAGTAGTATTTGGGGCAGCTAGTCCTCTGATGCTTCTTCCAGACTTTTCTTGAAGACCTCTAAGGCCAGCTGAGGCTTCCCAGATAGCCCTCATTGGCTTTAAGCGTGGGCAGCCAAATGCTGTCTCTTCACTACTGGCAGTGAAAAGTATTACAGGAGGAAATTAATTTTTCAGACTTCCTTCTCAGACTTTAAATGGCAAATGTGAATCACACACCTGGGTATGATGGTGAGGAGAAGCAGTACAGAAGCACAACAGGGCACCAGAAACTGCACCTTGTGTACTACTTAGTTGTGTACTACTGTAGTTTGTGTTGTGATCTTTGTACATCCTCTGAACCATACTAAGAGGCTGACATAAAGTCGTTCCTCAAAGTAAGTCTATCTCAAGAAATAATGCCCATGGCAAAGATCCCCATGCTAGTGATGATTTGGGCCACACAGTGCAGTTCAAGCCCACAAAGCTGGAACCATGATGTCCTGGGCTCCCCACTGACAAGGTCTATACAGCATTTCACACTACCACAGGAATTTATCAGCTCAGAGTTCCACTCCCTTGGATATTTCTATGCCTTTTTTCATTCCACAGTGAAAACATGAGAAGAAGCTTGAGAGAAGCTTGTCCCCCTCCCCCACCATGACTCTGTAATACAAACACAACAAAAAAAGGGGGCTGATCTTACCCAAAACATAACTAACTTACTTTGAGTTATTCTTCTGTCTGCATGTAAAGATTAAGTTATTACCTGCACATACACTCATGAGTTGATGATTTCCTTGTGTGTTTCCTTCTTTCTTCTTATGAGACCAGAATTAAGTGTGAGGCAGGAGCCTACCTCATGTGCTCTTATCCCGATGTAACCATTGAGTTTAACACTACACTTGATATATAAATGTTTATGAGAACACAATAAGGTGCACACTCCCTGCACAAGGTGAAACCTGACATCATTGAGAAAACAGGTGCTGATTATCTGAATGTTAATTTTGTTTTTCATCCTTTACCCTTCTCCACACGGTTGGAGGTTCCAGTGTCACATCTGCCCATCTGGTACCTCTCATGAGCTTATTTTCCTTCACAGGCTAGTAAGATTTAATGTTGCTAAGCTAAATGTTAGACCAGTAGGAGTGTTCATCCTATTAGACAGAAGTGGCATTTCCCAGAGATTTATATGGCTCATGTAAACTACATGTATTGTAAAACATACTGAGGAGGTGAAGAATCGATGAACTGTATCCAACTTACACACAATTTAGCCCTTGAGTGGCCAAACTCTAAGCATCATTGTCTCCTGAAAAAAAAAAATAGGTATACTCTTCCTAGTTAAAGGACTCTAGGCAGAGAGTACACCTGAGTGCTTTGACTGGCTTGTCATGTTTGTTGTTTTAAAAAAAAGCCTCCACTTGAAAGAACTTCCATTTTTAAGAGCTTTTCTTTAGAGTATCAGAAAAGTCATCTATTAATTTTGCCCTAAAGTTAAAATTTCTAGAGAAAATACTGCGTCTAGCCTTTTCAAAGCTGCTGCAATATTGGAAATCATGCAAAAAGCAATTTTCTTGCGTCTTTCATAGTATAAAATCATGCTATTAAAAGAAAAAAAAATTCTTCTGTTTTGAGGGATGTTGCTGCCTGTAGCAGTATTCTCCAATTTAAATCTAGGACAAAATGTCATTTAACTAAAAAGGAAGATCCTTGTAATGTGTAACTGGTAATGGCCTCAGGATATGCCCAGGTACTTGCCTTTTTCCTGCTCTTAGACCTCTTCTCAGTGGCCCTTGGTTGTCATTTTAAATACACACACACACACATACACACACACACACACATGTAAACAATCTGTGCCAAGATGTGTATTAAGAAATAGTATTCATTATTTTTGGATCTATTTCATACATGTATATACACAGTTGTTGAAATAGACTAACCCATCACAAGATAGATCAGATACCAGAAAGCATTAGCAGAATTTTCTGTAGGTGGAAAATGAGGCAAAATTGTGGCTCATCTTGTTTTCTGCTATAGTAGCAGATCTTCCTACTGATGTTTGATGACGAGCACAATAGTAACCAGGTGTCTCTGTGCAAATGGAATGTATTCACATGTATGTGCATTTAAACTTACATAACAGAAAAAAGAGATCTGTGTTAAAAAGCACGAAGAAAATGGATTTTTAAGATAAAATTTTACAAATATTAGATACGCAGATTGCAGATTGCAAAATTATATACTTGTGCGTGTATTTTACATATACATGTGTTTCTATATCTTTTTATAGATATATACATTTTTGAAGATTTCTATCCGTGCAATGAATTTCTTAATTAATGAGCAGCAAGTACTAATAGTCACACTCTTATTCAAGGAACTATTGTTTAATATTAAGAAGTCTTCACTACATCCAAAATACAAGATTATAGCTGTGATACTGTGATATTTCTGCCATTGTAACAGTTTTGTTATAGTGTGAATCACCAGATTATGAGAGATTAATTTTAAGCTAATCATCATCTCTATAATCTTCCTGTATGCATTAGAAATAACTCTTGCCACTAGCTGATTAGCATTACTTTCCATATTATTCTTGTAGTACACACAAGCTATCAGAATTACAGTGTATCATCTGACAAATGTTTAAGTTTCTTACCAGGACCTTTTACCATACACCTGATCATGTTCCAATACATTTAATCTCAAAGCTTTTCTCTGAGACATAGAAGTACTACTATGCCTAATCTACAGAAGGATATTAAGGCACATCCATATGCAATTATATGGTCCATGTGCAATTAACTGTATCTAATAATTGTTTAGGCAAAATTTAGGATTCCAAGTAAACACTGACTTAAAAGGGGATTTCTACAACTTCTTACTTACTGTATTGTCTGGGAGCAAGGGAAGTTTTCATTCTTATCATTGTTAAAAGGAATGTTTCCATTGATACATAATGGCTGTTTCAGTAAGAAAAACACAAACCTCTCCTAGATACCATATCTCTCTCTTTCTCTCCATTCTTTACCTAAGGAATTAAGATACTTAAGACAGGCTTCTGAGCTCCACTGATGGAGCCTTAAAATGGGAATCTCTTCAGAGTTCATTTCTGAACTCTGGATATTGCATTGAGAAGAATTTTTCTTCAAGTTTTCTTGCCGGTAATACGTGCTCTCTCCCTTCATCGTATATACATATTGTCAGTAGTGGACTGGCATGGAGATCTTCACTTATGAAAGCAAATGCTAATGCACACACACAAACACACAAGTCAAAATAGAAACTTTAGTTCTTCAGGATTAAACTTGACATTTTACATTTAAACAAGTTCACTAGGGACTCCTGAAGAAACTAAAAAGGAAATGTAATGAAAACACATATATGATGTTTCCTCCTTTCATCTTATAAAAAATAAAGTGCTGAGTAAATACATTAATAGGCAAGACTCCTCTTTCCTTAATATCTCAAAGAATAGTCAATAGTATTTTACACTTTTAAAATGTGAATGTGTGAGAAAGTATCAGGGTACAAATTTGTCCAACTGCATGTGGGAATGTAGTCTTAGTATTAGAAGCAACTGAAGAATATTTTGCAGCTGAGAGAAGAGAATATTTCTTCTATTTTGCTTTTAGATTTCAGTGAAATCTCGATCATTTTTTTTATTTGCTGCATGGCTTTGCTTTTCAGCCATACAAATAACCTTTGCACTCTATTATACAGTAAATTTGTTCAATTAGTCATTAATCAATTAGAAAACATACATTAGGGTTGACAAGCATAAGAAAGTTCCATGAAAAACATTTCTTAATGAAACCATGTCTTCATAAGAAACAATGCTCAGTTTTGCACTTTTCTAGGCACTGTTTACAAAACTTAAATATGGGAAAAAAAAGGTTGATGTTCTTAATGTTCATACTTAACTTTTTACTCAGATACTGTAAGACAACATGGAACCAAATTCAGGCACATAATGGGTTGAATGCTCAGATAATAACTAAAGGTTAAATCCCAGCTCTCTAACACTTCTACTGTATTGGAAATGCTCACATAAGCAAAACAAATATTGATTCCTTCATTCAAAACTCATCTTTCTTCTCTTACCTATTGCATGGGAAATAAAAAAAGATGTTGATATTTTATTTTAATATATAATTTTACATTATCAAAAAGGCTGCAAAGAGTAGTGCAAGGAGAAATGCCAGTATTTTAGACTAAGGTTCTTAAGTGTAATCTTCTCAGATATGTTAGGGTAAGAAGGCTAAATAGTAGGAAGCAGCAATGCAATTGCCATAGTAACATTAAGAAGATTTTTGGCAAATCCACTTGCAACAGAGGTTTTTTCTCCTTAAATAACAATAAATAAAAATAATGTTATTGATATCACAGATTAATGTTTTAAAGCACCATGAATGTTTTTTTTAAAGTTGGATCCAAATAAAAGGAAAGGAAATTTTTAGCTCAACCCTCAAAGGCATTTGTTACACAAGAGAGAGCTAGGAGAACAAAAGAAAAACCATGGATCTAGTTGGGAGAACAGGAAGCAAACTGCATTACAAAGCTGACATGATATGCTTCATGAGACAGAAGGGATGGAAACATGATCAGACAAGACAGTTTATCTTAAGATGAGGGCAAGAACGCTAAATGTAAACAAGATGCAAAGAAGAGCAACAGAGGGAGTCAAAAGAAGTATTTTCACTTCAGAACAAAAGTACTGAAGACTGCAAAAGGGAGTTGTTTCCATTTCTTTGTTAGTTTAATTCTTTGTAATTCTTTTTATCTCTTAAGCTAGTTAATACTGAGGTCAGATCAGTGAAGCCTTTTGCGGATAGCTAAGCATAAATGCTCATCCTTCTAAATGTACAGAAAACTTTCAACTTATTGTGATGCCACAGGCTAAATATTATTAATAACTTGATGCAGAGAGTGGTTTTCGGTGTGAGTGGCTTCTTTCTTCACTCTGGGTTGAATCCCTGCTGATACTTCAAAAAACTTGCTCATTTTCTCAGACAGCTACTGTTCTGTTCACATGCCAAAGATTTCCTTGTTTCTTTCTGGGAAAGAAACTAAGGTAGTTGAATGTGCAGTGACATTGCTGTGTCATGCCCTTGAAGGCCATGGACTCTGTTCTCCCAAACCCACCTGCTTCAGTCTGTAGCAGGCTGGTGAAATGAGACTATTTTACCTTGTATTGGTCTGTTACAGAATGCATTAACTGGATCTTATACACTTCCAAACTAAATAGATAGTGCCTAGGAAGGCAAGTCAATCCAGTCTAACTTCTTTCTCCAGCCACAGATACTCCCAGGTCACCACATTAACTTCTGGTTTAACCCTTCAAGAAAAAAAAAAAAAAAAAAGGCAGAAAGTAAGGAAAACAGACTTAGGAAAGTAGTTTACCAACCACCCAGACAAGTGCAAAAGGGAATTTTATGTTCCCGCTTCTTTTTCTCTCAGTGTCATAATGAATTGCAATACCAGAATGTGTACTTGGAAAGATTTATTGATAAAAATCCTCTACAGCTGTTCTTGTATTGTGTTAATTGTCTATGGTTAATTGACTGTTTATTTCTACAAGTGTCAAAGGAAAAACATATAGTGTCAAAGGAAAGACTATGGCTTTCCTGAAGAATAATGAAAGTAATATTTTTATATAGGTTTTTGAAGAAAGAAACATATCTAGAAGCTGTAACAGAGGGAGGGAGTTACTGAAGCAAATCTTTACAATGTAAAAAGAATTGCTCTTTAACAAATATAAACCAACTGAAATATTTGCAGAAGATACAGAAGATATGAAAGCCACTTAAATGTAAAGGAAAACTCCAAAGGGTTGGATTTTTTTAAGCTAACTATTTTTAGGAAAACAAACAAACAAAAACAACAACAAAAAAGGCCTCTCTGACATCTATGATGAATAGATATCTAAGAACCAAGTGATAATTGAAGGTTATGTTTCTCAGATGGAAATAGCTAGAATAAGGGTACTGAATTAGAATGAACCACATCTTAGCAAGATGGGTAGAAGAGAAGTAGACAGCTAAAAGTATTAAATTGTTACAACTTTCCAAAAGAAACTCCATGATCAACAGTGTAAACAGCTAATTGATCTGTGCTATCCTGGCATGAATATTAATTCAGCAGATCAGTTTTGTATTCAAGTAATACAAAGATCAATTATTGACATGAAACTGAGGGCACCTTCTGTAAGTGCAACCATATTCACTGATGATAGTGTGATTTGGTCTGTTCAAGCATCAAATGAGAACAGTACCTCTACTCTTCCCCAGTCTTTAGAAGCCTAAAAGGGTGAAATTAGAATGAAAACAAGCACAAGATGAATTTGATGTTGTACTTATACCCTTAGCTTCAATATAGGATAAGTTTTAAATCCATAGAGTGCGTGGCTTATGTTATGTTCTGACACTGTTATAATTAAGAACACAGTAATGCCATTTCTAAATGCTTTTATTAACACAGAGCTTATTTTGTTCATGCACTGCTTCTGTCTATTGCTTTTTCTGGATCTGCATAGCTGAGGCGTTAAGAGCACAAAGTACTCTTGAAAATCCTTCTTAGTAAAAAAACCTATTTAATATATTCTATATTATGTAGACTCCAAAGCATTGTAAGTAGCCTAAAAATGTTTTATTCTTAAAAACACTTGAAATATTCAGGATAATATAAATCACAAAATACATTTTCCCCTGAGAGATCTAACATGATTTCTTCCCCTTCTTGAGTCCAAAATTTGTCCACACTTCAGTCTCTCCTACATCTTTCTTTTGTGAGTCATTGGGTTTTGATGAATAAATGGTCCCCTACCACATCTTGCCATGTGCTTGCCTGCTATGATTTCATCCAGGTCCACCCACGCAGAGAATCTATTTTCCCCTGAAGAGGAGAGGCTGGCTAAAAGTCATCAAAGGTGAAAGTCTCAGACTGCACCTGCATGGCGACTTCAATGATTCTTTGAAGAGCTACAAACTCCATTGTTGGGTGGAAGAGTTTCTGCAGTGTCATTGCTCTCAGACATGTTGATATTGTGGTTACAAAGCTACTTTAGTTCTGCTGTGCTGCTACTAGAAGTGAAATGAGTCCCTCCTTAGTCATAGAGTGAAGACAGCCAGGGAACTGCTCTGCATGTTGAAAAGAAAACAAACCTTAATTTTGCACAGTTATCCTCTGCAGCCCAAATTTACGTGACATCTACTCAAAATGTATTGTTTCCTTTGAGAAAGCTCTAAGTCATGGAAAGGTGGGTAAAGCCTTAAGTTCAGCACAGATGGGCTGAGCAATACAGTGGTTGTGCTTGCTTAGACAGGTCCTCCTCATAGTGTCTTGGGGCAACACTACATGGTTGGGATTAGACTAAAAACTTGTTGCCCGTCACCTAGGACTGCAGGTAGCTGAACAACAGATAGGTCCGTCATTGTAATGAGGATGTAAGATGCAGAAATCAGAGAACATGCAGTAAAATTGTCTGCACTCCTAAATACAAGGTAAATGTCATTGGCAAACAGGACTCTGCCTGTACATAGGGGATAGCTGTTACAGACTGGGGAGGAAATATCTTCTTTCATTGCTGGTTATGCAGCTAAATAGTCTTAACTATTCCTAATGGTTCTCAGCTCCTTGGCTACTCCTTGGCACCCAGGGGATGGTAAAACCCCAAGGGCATTTGTTTAATCTTTCCTCTGAAAGGTTTGGGGTTTTGGTTTGGGTTTTGGGGTTTTTTTTGGGGGGGGTGTTCATTTAAATGATGACCTTGCTATGCTCTATCTATGCCTTTGTAAAATCCTTGGTTGTTTTTGTAATTCACAGGCACAGAATAAGATTTCCATAGTGTGGTGTTTGTTTGGGTTTTTTTTGTTGTTTGGTTGGGTTTTTTTTAACTTAATAAGTGTCTTGAAGGGTCTAGCTATATTCAAACAGAGCTTTACAAATTACTTTCTATTTCATATCAGCCTAAACTCCAACACTACATGACAGTCTATCTCCTACACAATCATCCTTACTATTAATTGAAGTGTCTAATGAAACCTTAGTGTATTTTATTTTTAAATATGATGAAATTAGATGCACATTTGTTCTGTGTACATAGGTATTCAGCAGCTAAATCTTGGCAGAACATAAGCTGCTGTAGCATTGATCAAAATTAGTGGTATTTTGCTAAAATCTTTTACTGTTTCACTTCATACAAATTTAGAATTCCATTTAAACTATATATTGATAATTTATATAAAACATACAAATATCAAAACATTTTTGGTATAAAATGTTCAATAATACCTACAGGGACACACTGTGAGTGCTTCAGTGGTTTGTATCTCTATTAGGTATTTGGAGACACATATCTGATTCAGGAAAAGAAACAGGGAGCTTTATTTTACCTATCCTTTTTTAACATGATGTTATGCATATGCTTTTGTCTTCCAGTACAGAAAAGAGTGCTAGGAGCTCAAACAAAATTATTTTTTCAAGTCCAATAAATAAATTAAAAAAACCTCTAGTGAGAAATATTAGAAGTAAATTTAAGTAGACTTAATAGCTGTATCTGAAATTTTCTTAGATGTATTTGAACTGTCAACTGGATAATAAATTGAAGTGAAATGTGTCACTTTAAAACAAGTTGCACATTACTAAAACTAGAAAACCAATACATAATAAATGCTTTCTGTAGCATTTAGACAGCTGTGACTCCAAGGCTGGCTTCACTGGTATTACAATATCATCAAAAATCTTAAAAATAAGACTGAGATGCTATTGTGACAAGCAACATAAAGAAAAAAGTTTTGCTCATCACCACTTTACTGTATCAGTATACATACATTAAAAAGAAAGAAGAAAAATATATTTTGTCCCCATTTCCTAGGAAACTGAGGTAAAGAAATATATCTTCTGCTCTTATGTGAGCAGATTCCTATACAACTGTTCCACTCTAATTTTAACTAAAAGCAATGGGTTTATTAAATTTATTTAAGGGAAATTTTAGGGTAAAATTCAGACATTCTATTTAAGAAATACATGACTAAAGTACACCTACATTGAAAGATACTGGATAATGATATTAAAAATAATTTTGCAGACTGAACTGTGCCTACACAACTGTTACTATTCACTTTTCTATACATCAAGTGATTTTAAATGATAATATCATAATCAGGCATATGTTTACAATTATGGGATAGTAGCACAGTTTTATCTGTCAAGCACTGTACTTCCAAGAGATTTATTTTAATTATCCTGTTCTGTTAACTCAATAGAAATAAGACTTTTAGATTGAAAAGGATATAGCTACTTTTTAGGATGGTTACTTGTATTGTATAAATCACCCTCTGCATCTTCCTCTTACTTTTTGGAATAATGACAATGACTTCATTTTTCTCATAAGACTAGATATTATAAAGCTGCACTTTAATGATGTCCAGTACAGACTTGTAGAGCTTCAGAGAAGATCTGATCATTCATTGCAAGTGGAAATGCAGACAGATATAATGATCATGTTCTCAGACAACCTAAAGAAGCAGAATTTAAAGTAAAAGTAAGAAAAATTCCAAGCTTTTCTTTTTTGTAGGACTTACAGAGGAAGAAATGAAAATATGTGGCAGCAAGCATCATTGCCTGTATTGGGCATATCCAGCAGAATTTTGGTAGCAGAGAGCTGCAGGTTATGACCTGCATGGGAGAAGGTCAGGGGCTGCCCTGTGCTGATCGCGGATGGTTCCAGCTGACTCTGCAATGGACAACACTGACCCATCATGCACCAAAACTGGAACCAGTCAGAAGAGCCCCTGGCACCTCTGCAAAAATGCATTTAAGGAGTGGTGGTAGCCAGTGGAGGCACAAAGGAAGACATGTGAGGAGATATAGAAGTAGGTGACATGTGAGGACACACAAAAAGAGACATGAAGGATGTCATGGGAGGAGAGGCATGAGGATGCATGTGAGGACACACTAAAGGAGATACAGGAGGAGGTATGCATCTGAGGGGAATTCAAGCCACAGGTGACCCACACTAGAGCAGGTACACATTGAAAGGGACTGCAGCCTCTGTATGACCCACACCAGTGCAGCAGAAACAAGCAAGAAGAAAAGAGCAAGGGCAAGAAAAAGAGTAAGGAACAAGGAATGGCAGGAAGGAACTGCTGTGCATTGACTTTCTCCTCCTGTGCTGTCCATCGCCTCTGAAGGGAATGTATGGCAAAAGCAAGGGGAATGGAGACCAGGAAGGGGAAGGAAAGATGTCTGGAGTGAAGTTGAGACAGGCAAAGGAGGAGGAAAAGGATTTTCCTTAAGTTTTTGTTTAAGTTATTGTCTTCATTGTATCTCAATACCTGAATCAGTAATTAAAGGTTCATGTAACCAGCAATAAATTAAAAGTCAGTTCAATTCCTTGAGTCAAGACCATTTTGCACATGACAGTGCCCTACATTGATGATTTTTTTCAGTGCTGAAGTTAAGGAAAACCTAGTGAAAACCACAGTTTAATAGATACTGCATACTGCTTTTATACTATTAGTTATACTGTAATTCCAACCTCAGTCATGAAGCAAGTCTTGCAGCAATTTTCTGCTGGGCAGTTTGCACAGAACATAGAATAAAAAGATGCATACAATTTTATATTCTCTGTGTGTTTAACTGACTTTGATTTATTATGTTAATGTACTAATCGGGGAACTCCAAAATATTAATTAATAACGGTCAGAGGGAAAATAAGTAGACATTCTCAAAACAAGTGCACCATGCTTAAAATAATTTTGGCAGGCTTAATTTTACAATACAGAAATAGTGAAACCATCTGGTAGCTGACTAAGAAAAATGTCACTAAATTGTTTTCTAAAGATAATGGCAGATATAGAAACATAAAGTAGAGAAGTGTAGAATAAGGTGTTCTTTTTTAACTGCAATTTGAGCATGGTGGCTCACTAGGTATAGCACTACTTCATGTAAATGCAGATTAAACCTACACAGTTCTGTTTCCCTGAAGTCTCACAAAAACATTGAATATTTTCATAAGAAAGAAGGTAAATCTCAAAAGAGGTGTTGTCTGAAGCAGAATTTTGGTGATACTCCTGAAATAGTGGAGGCCCAGCTAAAAAACATAGCAGTAGCACAATTTACCCTATTAAATAAAATGACAAGCAGATAAGATAACAGGTAGCTACAGTAACATTACAAAAAGTTTTTGCTATCCCAAAGGACATTATGGCTGCTGTTCCTGACCTTGGTAACTCTTGTGTTGGTGGAGTTATTTCTCTGGAAAGACAGAAAAATCCACGTACCCATCAGTATCCAAACCCATTCTGTTCTCACTGTGTAAATCCCTCCAGTTTAGAGCTGGGAGAAAATTGTAATATCTATGTTTGCACTTTAAATGTAGGCAAGTGGAAGGGAATTAAACCACTGGAACTGTCAATGTGGCACTTCTCACAGATAATACTCATGAAACAATAAATAAAATTTCAGGAAAAGTACTCTTTGGCTATATTTTTAAACTAATTTACATCTTAAATGTCCATTAATTGTTGTGCTTTATATTAAAAAGGATGATCAAGTCTCTCTTTGAAGGCTGTATATGGTTAATGCTAATGTATGTTATGTAATCCATTATTTTAAAATCTCGTAAGTAATTATTCCTTATCACAATAACTGATTGCTACAATCTTAAAGCTTCAAATACAGTATTCACAGCAAAAGAAAAACACAGTTCTTTATATGACTGAAGAAGAAATTAGACTTTTTTCATTTGTTGCAAGGACACTAAAAAAAATGATCTTTTTTTTTCCTATTTTGAACATGTCAAAAATATCAGATCTGTCATGTGATTTTTGTTTCCAATCTGTATTTTGCAGCACATGTCGGATTATTTTAGCAAATAGTAGGGTAAGAGCCTCTTCAGTATTGCTCCTGCTGTCAGATTGAGTGACTCGGCTGGAGGATTGATGCTTTTAGCCAATGTAGTTGATAATGATGCAAAAGTATTAGTATTGCCTTTCCTACAGAAGCAATCAAAATTGCCTACATTTAATCTTCCAAATTTAGTCTGCACTAGACTGATACAAAAAGATCAATGTATATCAGTATGTAGCAATTATTAACAAAACTTAGCCATTTTAAAGACTGTATTTTAAAAAGCTAAAATCTATCTGTCTCATTCCACTGGGCACAGCACTTCACTTCTTAAGTAGACCCACTATGCCATGCACAGCTGCTTGGTTTTTGGCACTGCTGAAAAATCAAGTTACTTGCAAGCTCTTGCATTCAGAATTTCTATTTGTAAATGCAGTACATGCCTTATCAACTGGAAGTGAACATCCTTAGGTTGAGACTCTATAAACACATGTATGTTCTAAAAACCACAGAAAAGAGAAATATTATGGGAATATACACAGTTATATTGCCTTTCTGACGGTGGTACTTCTCAAAATGTTCTAACTTAATTACTTAATAGTCTGTTTGACCATGTCTTTTGGAATTGCAGTGCAACTTCCAGAATCTGAATTTAAGCCCCTGTTTTTACAAGTTGTGGCCATTATCTTTTCCCCTTTTCCTTAAAGAGTTACGATGAACATTCAGTTCTGTGCAAACATGTCTAAATTTTTTACAGTGAAAAGGCATTCAGTATTTGTCAGAAGAAGTATCACAATTCAAAACATGAGACTTCACTGGACTGAAAGTGAAACAACAAAGGAAAAAAAAATCTCCGAAACAACCTTACAGGATTGCTCAGTTCACATTTTTCTATTTCAAGTAGGAGTAAGGGAGGCATGACAAAGTAAAACAGTTCAAGTTGAGGGACGGGAAAGCTGATATGACCTTGACTCAGTTTTCCAAGAGTTGAATATTGATTTAAAAAAAGTTCAATAGTAATTTAAGGATGGTGTAGAATTATTTTAAAAGAACTGGTGTTCCTTTAAGTAAGTCATGTTACCTGCAGAAAGCTTTCTGCATTTTTCACTGAAACAAGCACAATAAAATTAATTCCATTTGGAAATAATGGAACAAGAATCCTGAAAAATATTGAAATCAATCATTAGAATAGCCAGAGTTTATCAAGACATTGTAAAATTTATTACTGTGTTATGTACTTTTCTTGAATCATCCTTTTCAGGAATTTGATGGTATTTTAATTCAAAAATCTTTAAAGATGCTAATAGAGAAATTCCTTAAAAAAAGTAACAGAAAAGTCACTTTAAATTTATAGTTGGTCACACTTGTTTTCTGGAGATGAAGTTACTCAGCATTTTATTTAAGGAAGTACAGAGGAAACTCAGAAGGCTCATAGTGCTCATAGTGCTCGTAAAGCTCATAAATACGTAGGAATATGAAATTATTTTTCTTCTGCACTGCAACACATTAATGGTTAAGCTTTCTACAAGAGCCTGTAGCATCAAGAAATACCCATTCAACTTGTTCACAAGGTCTTCTCTGTAAGAAATCTGACTATGGTAAAGCTTACACACAGAGCTATATTGTACTTCATGCCTCTATGAAAAAAAAGTAAAACCTTTCCAGCTGTCTTTGCAGGTTGTTTTTCACTGGCTTGCTACTGACAGTACTAGGGATGTGATAATTTTTGTTTTGATTTTAGAGGGAAAAGGAAGGGAAAAAAAGAAAACCAAATATTATCATATTGTTGAAACAGTCCCTCTCAGGGTCTTGGTTCATCTCTTCCAGTTCTCTCCCACTCAACTTGGGCACAGACAGAAGTTAGCAGAGGCTGGAGACCATTCTGCACAGTGAATTTAGTTGTGGCTATCCTGTTACAGACTGTCAGAGAATCTGAAACTATGGATGTGGGCCACACCGTGCCAGTTAGCCACAGTGTCATCAAACATTCCCTGGCACATTTAATTTACAGATTTACAGATGCAGACTTAAGTTCCTTGTATTTCAAGAATGCTAGCACTTATTTCTCCTTTATTTGTCAACTGCTGTCAAGAGGAATCCATACTTGCTGTTCCCAGTCAGAGGTATAACCACCCCCTCCTGCAGCTCCTGCTGTCACTGATTTGGTTTGATCCTGGTGTAAAGTCAGCTTGGTACTCCTGCTGTTAATCTGGCAAGGCATACCTGCCAGGTCTGCACACTGAAATACAGCTAAGCAATGCTAAACTTATAATTCATGTAAATGAGGCTACAAAGAAACTTGTTATACCCTCTGTTTTCTTCTTTTCTCTGCCCACATCGAGGGACCTGAGTTCTATCCATCTAACTGTGCTAGCACTAAGTTTGGCATTTTGATTTTTCACGCAGTTGCTTAATCCTTCTTTAGCCAGCAAAATCTTCTGATCCTTCCTTTCCGTTTAGAGCCTGCCCTTTGACTACTCCCACTGTAAATGACTGGAGTTTTGCCATTGACTAAACCAGGAGTTCTTTTGTGCCCAAAAATTGATTAATTCTTGCAGAAGATTTTTTTTTTTAACAGTTTAGTTCATGAAAGTCTGTCAGTCGTCTTCATGTTTTTGTATTAAGTCTAAATTAACTTTAATTAATGATAAACATCTGATGTTTATCTGCCTAATTTGATTTCATGCTATAACACTTTTGTTTATAAGAAAATATTTCTCAAAAAATGCAAAATGTTCTGGTTAGGTAAACTCTTCAGTCAGTCAAATCTCAGATTTTTGTATTTTTTCCACTAATGGAAATGGTTCCTTATTCATACTAATGGAGGATGACATCTCAGCGAGTATGTAAATCTCACAGTACCTTGACCTCTTTGCAAAATTGAAAAGTCTGAACAAAATTTGACTAAACATTTGTGGGAAACTGACCTTCTCTGGGCCTACATGCTATATTTTATGATGACAGCTCTAATTATTCCTGAGATACAGCCATCAGAAAATTGCCATTTTGCATTGTGTACAAGAATAAGCCTTTCTGCATTGCAACTCCCATCACAGTGTGCTAAGTACTTCAGCTGTGTTATAATGCCATATTTTTACCTGGACCTATATTTGGCCTCAACTAAGGTTAAGAATACCCATTAACTGTGTCCTCATAAATGATTCCTACTTATTATTGCAGAAATATAGCATGACACAGTAAAAGGCAAAGTCATACAGCATGAATATACAGATTGAGTAGTTAAACTACAGAGAGAACATGTTCAGGATTCTAAACACATGTTTAGCATCAAATTCTTCATTGACTTGCTCTGATTTCAGCATGACCGCTCTGAATATAAGACAAAGTAGAATTTAGCTATTAAGATGACTTTAACCACCAGTTACTCGACAATAGTAGTCAAAAAGCCTCATTAGGGTTTCACAGGGAAGGAGATGGGGGAGTTACATGGTGGAAGAGCAGCACTGTTTGAATATCACATAAAAGCTTGTATTTTGCAGTCCATAACTGTAATATACTAGCTTGAAGCATGGTTCTAAAATCTTCATCATACACTATATTTCAATTTTCTGTAGCATTTAAGCTAAAACAGCTTAATAATTGAGTGTAAATGAGTGGAAGCATCTGCAAGAGATCATTATATGAAGAATTTTTAAGGTTTATGACTGCATTTTTGCTTTTCTTGTCTAACTTGTACATGTTACAGTTGTCACATCCCAGTTTCTCAAGACGATGACTCAGGTTTGCCGATTCCCAGGTCAGGATTAAGGTGAAATGACACCAGGGATCCTTTAACTCACAAAACTCAATTTTTATTCGCTCACAACAAGAATTGGCATGAAACTACATCAGTAAACTGTCTAACATATGCTAAGCATATGTCACCAAACATATACTACAAGCCTTGCTTATTTGGGGATCAGTTCAGGGAAGAAGACAGGAGAGCCCTCCCATTGAGTCACGAGGTTCAGAGTGGACCCCCTTGCTTTCTAGACTCCTTCTCAGAGAGGAGCCTGGGGGTGGCTGGATCCACTCAGTCCCAGACTTGGTCAACGGTTTTATGTCTAAAGGGATGAGGTGTAGGGATTACGGGAAAAAAGAGAGAGAGAGAGAGAGAAGAGAAAGATTTCACCGGTCCTGGGTCCAACATTGGTCCAACCAGCCAAAGGGTCCAGTTCCAGAGGGCGTGCGCATGGGGCTTCAGTTTGTGCCCTTTTATAATCTCCTTGCCCCTTCTTCAGGTGGGCACTCAAACTCATTAGGTTAATTAGCTGTCATGCACGGTTTGTGCTTCCAGAACCTTCAGGAAATGGGTCAGTGGGCTTGGGGATCGTTTGGGGAGTAACTTCTCCCTCCCTGCAGGTATGACCATTCTTTGATCTTTGGCCATACATGGTGAGCTGCCCCGCTCAGTGTATCAGAACATGGAACTGCGCACCCTCCGGCACGCCCTCCATGCCTTGTTGCTGACTGACTTCTCACGGAAGGTTGGTTGCTGTGCAGGGTTCATTGGTATGCAGAGTTCATCGTTAGGCAGAACTTGTCCCACCACAATGTTTGAAACATTAACTCTTTCAGTCTCTCACAGCAGTACAGAAGGCTGTTAAATCAACATATGGATAACACATGCCTGCGCGCACACACACACACGCACAGAGTTCTTGCCTGAGTCTATTGATAACATTTACAAAGGAAACCACAGCTGAAGCAAAACTTTTGTTCTGTACTAAAGAAAAAACAAGTACAATCTTCATCATTAGCAAAACTGATTTCCATATTAAACTTCCGTATCTATTTCCTTTTAGTTATTACATGAGTCATTCCATCCTTCCCCTTTCTTACCTCTCCCTGCTTTACAGTTTTTAGTGTCCTTTTCAGAAATTTCACATCCAACTATCTTATTTACTAGGTTAATTAGATACTACCAGAATGGCACCAGGTGGCAAGACAACACTGTTGTGGACTTTCTAGGAAAGCATGAGTGTAGTCACAATCAAATCATCAACCCTCAATGATGAATGGAAAGCCTCTGAGAAGAACTTTCATAGCTATAACATAACCCTATCTTACATAGCTTTACATACTAGCTGCTTAGACTGTTACTGTTGTAAAACAGACGTTACTGACTCTGGGTGGATTTTTTCTCATAGCAATAAATCATGTTAGAGCTTAAGTGATGCTGGCCAAGCACAGCAGGCCTTGTGGGTCAGCACTAGATTTACACATAGATACCAGCTCTGTAATATACCGCTGGAACCTACTCAATCCTTTTGCCTTGAAATGAAAAAGTCATTGTGTTATATTTGTGCATTCTACTAAAATCAAATATTGAAATATATAAACTGAGCTTACAAGTGCCTTTAAAGGAAAGGCATCCAGAGCCAAGATCACACACCTGGGAGATTATGAGGGGATCTCAGGACACAGCAAAGTAGTTTGGCCATGGAAACCTGGAGCATAAGCATCTTACTTCCTCTCTGGGACATTTACGTGGGCTGCCTTGTACAGCTGCAGTATAAGCCTGGGGGCAGCAAGGAGGCCTCATAACTCACAGGTCCTGGGCCTGCTCTAGCACATGTTCTTTCTTCCAGTCTTTTTCCTTCACTTGTGTTTCAGGTATTGGTAAGATTCAGACTGAGTTAAATACCTAGGATGGCACAGTGGCATGTGTGTCATTCAGGCAAGGTGAGGCAAAATAACAAATAAGAAAGTGTTTCCCAAGAATTATGACACAGGTGTCATGTTTGATGGTCCCTCAATAACAGAGCAGTATGAATACTACTAAGCAAGTTTTCAGGCACACTAATGTTACAATGGGTGTCATGGAAGCCATGCCCTAGCACAGGACACTTTCATGGGAATGGTTTGCATAGGCAGAAGTGAAGGGATATACACATTTTGTCACCTGGCACATAACTGGTGATGACTAAAGCAAAAAACAGCCTAGAGAGGTTTTGGCTTTAAGACTTTCTAGACTAAAAAAGCCATGCTAAAATCTAAATAAAATTGTACCACTCTGTTTCATATTAGAATCATAGAATCATAGAATCATTTCAGTTGGAAAAGACCTTCAAGATCATCGAGTCCAACCATTAACCATGCCCCCTAAACCATGTCTTGGAGTACCCTGTCCACTCGCTTTTTGAATATCTCCAGGGATGGTGACTCAACCACTTCCCTGGGCAGCCCATTCCAATGTTTGACAACCCTCTCAGTAAAAAAATTTTTCCTAATATCTAACCTAAATCTCCCTTGCCTCAACTTAAGGCCATTTCCTCTTGTCCTATCTCCAGACACCTGACAGAAGAGACCAATACCCACCTCACTACAACCCCCTTTCAGATAGTTGTAGAGAGTGGTAAGGTCTCCCCTCAGCCTCCTCTTTTCTAGACTAAACAGCCCCAGCTCCCTCAGCCGCTCCTTATAAGACTTGTGCTCCAGGCCCCTCACCAACTTGGTTGCCCTCCTCTGGACACGCTCTAGCAGCTCAATGTCTTTCCTGTAGTGAGGGGCCCAAAACTGAACACAGTACTCGAGGTGCGGCCTCACCAGTGCCCAGTACAGGGGAACAACCACCTCCCTGTTCCTGCTGGCCACACTGTTTCTGATACAGGCTAGGATGCTGTTGGCCTTCTTGGCCACCTGGGCACACTGCTGGCTCATATTCAGCCGGCTGTCAACCAGCACCCCCAGGTCTTTCTCTGCCGGGCAGCTTTCCAGCCACTCTTCCCCAAGCCTGTAGCGCTGCATGGGGTTGCTGTAACCCAAGTGCAGGACCCGGCACTTGGCCTTGTTGAACTTCATACGATTGGCCTCAGCCCATCGATCCAGCCTGTCCAGATCTCTCTGTAAAGCCTCCCTGCCCTCAAGCAGATCGACCCTGCCTCCCAACTTGGTGTCATCAGCAAACTTGCTGAGCGTGCACTCAATCCCCTCATCCAAATCATCAATAAAGATATTAAACAGAACAGGGCCCAACACCTAGCCCTGGGGAACACCACTCGTGACCCGCCGCCAACTGGATTTCACCCCATTCAACACTACCCTCTGGGCTCGGCCATCCAGCCAGTTTTTCACCCAGTGAATAGTGCACTTACCCAGGCCATGAGATGCCAGCTTCTCAAGGAGTATGCCATGAGAGACAGTGTCAAAGGCCTTGCTGAAGTCTAGGAAAATAACATCGACAGCCTTTCCCTCATCCACTAGGCGGGTCACCTGGTCATAGAAGGAGATCAGGTTGGTCAAGCAGGACCTGCCTTTCATAAACCCATGCTGACTGGGCCTGATCCCCTCTTATCCTGGAGTTACCACGTGAGTGCTTTCAAGACAAACCGTTCCATAATCTTTCCCGGTACCGAGGTCAGGCTGACAGGCCTGTAGTTCCCCAGATCCTCCCTCCGACCCTTCTTATAAATGGGAGTCACATTGGCAAGCCTCCAGTCCTCTGGGACCTCCCCTGTTGACCAGGACTGCTGATAGATGATAGAGAGTGGCTTGGCAAGGACCTCTGCCAGTTCCCTCAGTACTCTTGGATGGATTGAATGTTAATACATCCAGTTTTCATATGAAGTCAATTTTACAACTTTATTTAGAGTTTAGGGGTACTCTAAGTACTTTACTGGAGTCTTAGAGTCGGTGAAATTATTGGTTTATGACCAACAAGATAGAACTCAGTCAAAAGAATATCAGAAGGAAAAAAAAAAAAGAAACAAAAACCCCTCTCTTTTTTTCTTCTGTAACCAATCCCATATTCAGAAGTTAATTGCTTCTAGAAGGCAAATCATTTCACCCACTCTAAGAGTGTACAAGCATTTTAGCATTCTTTCAAAGTACAAAGGCTGTAAAGTGCACCTTTCTACTACTTTCCTGTGAATTAATATTATTGTTAGTAGACCCCAGTCAAAAATAACAATGTTATTTCAAAATATGGTTTACTTCAATTAGGTGCAAATCTCACTACCTCTGCATTCCTCAAAATCCTCAGAATTATACGCAGAAAGTAGAATTGGGGAAAACCACAGGGTAACCTGCTGGGTAGTGGACATTGGATTTTCACAATTCCTAGATCCTGGGCAATCTTCATGATTTCCTTAGACACAGGTATTCTTGCAATCCTGGATCTCTTATGAACTTATGATATATTCAGTAAACACAATACTTTATATCACTGTTTTGGAAATCTAGGTAACCTATACATGTTTTTTTCAGCTATCAAATAAACACCAGATGGTAGTATGAACTGCAGATAATTTTTTTTTTTTTTCACAATAATTAGTAACAGAATGTTGTCATGGAATTGTACAAAGCAAACAAAACCCAATAATAACCAAAATATTTACTTTCAGAAAGTAGATACACATTTTACATGTATATGTCTTTAAAGTAATAAATTATTATATTTGTTCCTGTTGCCGGATTTTTTTTCCGTGCACTCCATCTCTACCAGAAGCAAGGAAAAATAATAATAAGACATTATTTCATAAATAATTTATTTATTGTAACTACACATTAGAGTCAAATTTAACAGTTCTGTGATGTCTAATCCATGCTAATTTCTTGTTTAATCAAATTTGATTATATGCAGAAAAATATGAAAGCATTATAGGAAAGTACACGTACAAAGTATAGTAGTACAAGTATAAACTATAATAGAAGTATATTTCTTGTCAGTCAGAAACACATATATCTACTAATAAATTATTGTATTCATCAATCTTTCAACTGATCAGGCTGACAGTTAAAACTGAAAATTGGAAGGAAGCTCAAAATGAAAGAGCCTTTGTTGGGAGTGTGAAAGAAATAAATTAACATTCTGCACGACTGATGCAAACCTAAAAATAAAATATTGCAGGACTGACTTCAAACAGAGTTCTTTCCACAGTCCACTAGTAAATAGCAGTATGTTCCAATATTTTAAATTTCCTAAGATTTCCTTATTTTTGTCTGTCGTGGTTTAACCCCAGCCAGCAACTAAGCACCACGCAGCAGCTCACTCACTCCCCCCCACCCAGTGGGATGGGGGAGAAAATCGGGAAAAGAAGCAAAACCCGTGGGTTGAGATAAGAACGGTCTACTAGAACAGAAAAGAAGAAACTAATAATGATAATGATAACACTAATAAAATGACAACAGTAATAATGAAAGGATTGGAATGTACAAATGATGCGCAGTGCAATTGCTCACCACCCGCCGACCGACACCCAGCCAGTCCCCTGAGCGGCGAATCCCTGCCCCCACTTCCCCGTTCCTATACTGGATGGGACGTCACATGGTATGGAATACACCGTTGGCCAGTTTGGGTCAGGTGCCCTGGCTGTGTCCTGTGCCAACTTCTTGTGCCCCTCCAGCTTTCTCACTGGCTGGGCATGAGAAGCTGAAAAATCCTTGACATTAGTCTAAACACTACTGAGCAACAACTGAAAACATCAGTGTTATCAACATTCTTTGCTCTGAACTCAAACCATAGCACTGTACCAGCTACTAGGAAGACAGTTAACTCTATCCCAGCTGAAACCAGGACATTGTCCATAAAAATTTTCACTGCTGTTCTTCAAGAATCATGCAGTAAATCCCTATTTGTTTAAAAACATCATTAGAGATATTTAAGAACTTCTTTCTCTTCTGTTCATTAATGACTTCTGTCTAGTCTTAAATTCACAGTTGTTAATAGTTCACTGAAAACCACAGTGATACCAGTTGCAGAAGAAAATATAGAAACAATGTGAAAACTTGGTGATACATTCCTCAAGATATTTGCACATCTTTTTCTCCCATGTGAATTCATTTGCACAGAAAATGAGCTACAGTACAGCTTCATTTTTAGGGGAAGCTTGCAGAAGACCTACAAAAAAAAAAAAAAAATCAGATTTAAAGATTTTTCCAAAGTCTTGATGAGGTCTATATATAAGATCACAATATCCTCTTCTTTATAGACCACATTTACACACAAAGTGTATCAGTTTCATGAAAACTGTTTCAGGTAGACTGTCATCAAATGTGAAGAGACTTATTGAAGTTTCAAAGCCACTTACATTTATACTTAGATGTACAAAGGACTGGAGATCTGGTGTTGATGTGCTGTGCAACTATTCTAATATACATTGTGGAATATCTTTCTGCAAACCTTTGACAGTACCAGGAATCCAAACTGTGAATGAAAGCCCAATTATGAAACATGTATTGACAAAGTAAAAAGACTGCTTCTTAATGAAATAACAAATTGGTAATGGATACAGGGGTGCTAGAGTTGAAGTAATACTAACAGGGTTTGTAAGCTTTTTTGTAGACATGAAAAAGCTTTATAAGTTTTAGGGTCTAGCCTAAATTAGGTTAACAAGAGATGTTAAATTAAGAAGCTTAAAAGGAAATGATCATAAATGGGGGACTCACCAACAGCATGATCATAGAATGGGATCAGACAAGTTTAAGAAAAATATAAGAGATAGACTGAAAGTTAGTTTCCTTGGAGACAGTGTGACACACTATTTACATCCATCTTTCCCATTTATAATAATGGGATTTACATTAATGACTAGAAGGACTTGTCCTGGAGCAAGATGTCTCTGACAATGACTGCTCTTTTATACTAACATTCTCACCTGCAGGTACAAGAAAGTCCTCACTTTCTTGTAACTTTGAAGCTTGGACAAAGTTTACCCGTAAAAGACTTGCTACTTACCTTGTTTCTCAACAATTTTAAACCTCTACATTACAATATTTAAATTATTCTTCTGTATTTGTTGCAGGAAGAAGCCTATCTGAAAGCACTGCTCAAACAAATGAGACCTGGACTACATCTGGAGGTATCTAATTAACTAAATTACTCCTGTATGTGTTGGGAAAATGAAGAAGCATAGATGAGTTTTATTGTGTAACTGTTGCCAAATTTACATTCCTCAGTCAATTGGGACAGAGACTAAAGGATGATAGTCACCCAGGTAACAATTGCAAATTCGCTTTATGTAATATGAAAGTAAGAGAGATCAGCCTGAAGCTACCTAATTTATAAGTCCATTGCTAGATTATGCCCACAATCTAATTCAAAAAAGCAATAACCATTAAGACAGTAGCCCTGGGTGGGGCAACATAACCAACCATCAGACATCCAACAACATACTGAAGTCTGAGCCCAAGATGGAACCACTACACATAAGGGCCTGACCACCATCCAGTACTGGGACACATCATGTAATTGAAGCAAATGTCCTGTTCTGCTTGGTCCATGACACTGGTCATGAGGCTTGGAACTTGATTGATATGAATGTGAAGTGTGTGAGTAGAATCTCATGATGAAACTCACAAAGATTAACAGAAGCAAACACAAATTCCTGCACCTGAGAGGAATAACCTGATGCACCAGTACATGCTGGAGCCAACCATCTGGAAAGCAGATTTTCAGAAAAGGCCCTGGTGGTCTTGATGGGCAACAAGTTAAACATGAGTCAGCAATGTGTCCTTGTGATAAAGAAGGCCAAGAGCATCCTGGGGTCTCTCAGCAACAGTGTAGACAGCAGATGGAGGGGAGTGATTCTTCCTCTCACCACTAGTGAGACACCATGAGAATGCTATTTCCAGTTCCGGGCTACTCAGTAGAAAAGACATGGACATACTGGAACAAGGCCAGCAAAAGGTGATGAAGATGATTAAGGGACTGGAGCACCTTTCATAGAAAGCACAACTGAAGAGTTGGGACTGCTTAGTTCAACGAGGAGAAGGCTCAGGGGGAATCTCATGAATATGTGCAAATATCTGATAAGGGGAAGCCAAAAATGGAAGCCAGACTCTTCTCAGTGGTGCTTAATGAGAGAACAAGGGCCAATGGGCACAAATAAAAATACAAAAAATTCCTTTTAAACATAAAAAACCCTTTTTTACTGTGAGGATGTTTGAGCCCTGGAACACGTTGCCCAGGCAAGCTGTGGAGTGTCCATCCCTGGATATTCAAAACCTGACTCAACACAACCCTGAGCAATCTGTCATAGTTGAGCCTGCTCTGAGCTGTGGGGTTGGACTAGGTGATCTCCAGAGATGCCTTCCAACCTCAAAGATTCTGTGATTCTATGAACAGAAATAAAAATAGATTTTTATCTCAAATAGAAACAGCTATCTACTCACATTGCCCATCCTGCTTAGTAAATAACTTTTAGGTTATACATCACAGTGTGGTGTGGCCTGGCTTTTGCAGCTGCCCTACACAAAATCCTCCATGGCAGTATTCCATAATTAATATTTTCTGAAACAGTCTTTTAGAAGAAATGTTCTTTTTTATATATTAGTTTATTTTTCTGAAGCTGTTTCCTTAAGAATTCTCTTAGTTTTGAAGTCATGCCTGGAGGAATGTGAAATTTTATAATTCTTCTTGCAATATTGTATTGCAGATTGTATTGCTTATGAGATTCAATTACTCATATACAAAATAAGCTTTTTATTCCTATCCAATTTATGCCTCTGTCTATTACAGGACTTTACAAACTTGCTTTGTTTGCAGACATGGTAACAGAGTGCCTCCAAGCCACAAACATATGAAGGTCGAGTTTAGCTATACAGGCAGCTTTTGTGCATTCTGCTTTGTGAACAAAATCTACAGGAAGAATTCCTCTCTAACATCTGCTATCTGCACTAGTTTTGCAAGAACTATTGTCAATAGTGTAAGAAATGTTAACCTATTAATCACGAGGCTTCCAAAAGGCTTCCATGAAGATTGAGTCAATTTATACAAACTCATGGCTTTGTTTTCCAATAGCTGATAAAGTGTTTTGCTTCATCATAGGAATTGAAACAAAAGCTACAAAAATAAACAGCAAATTCTCTTGCAAATATTGGTAAGCCTTTTTTATCTGTACCCTATTAAATGACCGTTGGCTCTAAATCTTGTATACAAGCCCTCAAGTGAGAAATGACATAACTAGGCCATGTTAGTATTGACAGATTATCCATACAACCCAGATGACGTTCCCCAAGAGAAGAAAAAAAGAATTTGAATATGCTCAAAATAGGAGACTCAGAAACAAAATGATAAAAAGACAAAAGGGAAGGCTAAAGAAGACGATCTATCCAACTCCTTTCAAACTTAGTCTACATTTTACATTCATTTCCATGGTTGCCTTATTGTTCTTATCACACTCACCACACAGACTTCATCCACTCACACTGACAAACCAATAAGTGGTATTGTTAATAATAGGAACTGGTCTGTCTGCTTTTTCAATTGCCTGAGTATACCACACCTAGTGTTGCTCTCTTTATGGTTCCTTTAAAAATCTTTCTACTCTAGCTGATATTCTTAGCAAATCTCAGATGTGGGCATATGGCCCTAGATCTTTCCATCATTATTCTGCAACGGATTCACAGAAATGCAGCATGGAAATTTTTCTAAACCCCTTTATGAATCCACTCTATGGTCATGTATTCCTTTTAAGGTATTTTAGTTCTATTTTAGTTGAATTATCAGCACATATTTTGACACTTTAGAAATCAGTCTTGAATATAAGTCACACAGATCAGTCAATATTTTGAACCATTTCAGATGGTGATATGTTTATTAGTCATTACAACTATAACTCTTTCTTTTGTCTTAAATAAAATTAGGTTGCTGTGATCATTCTAATTCAGAATTGTTGATGTTTACTGTCCATAATTTTTGTAATAAATGAAAAAAAACTAGAAAGAAACTTAAGAGCAAAATCCATTGCTATTACTAATATATCAAACTGTCTGACACTGGACTGTCCACAAATAAAAAAACCCAAAAAATCTTATATATTTTTCCTTGAGAAGCCTGTAAATGTATTTGCAAGACCTTATCCATCTGCTTTGATTTGCAGTAGAGTTTTCCTTCTAAAGCTGTATTTTTCTTCAGAGCTGTGAAAAAGAAAGGAAAAAAGAAAGTAAATTCATTTTAAAGCTATCATGGAATATATTACTTTATAAGTCAAAGGATGTAAAAGGAGCCATGCAAAATATTTTGTACAAAACCTAAATGCATACTATTAAGAACTTGTTACAAATGTTAATAAAGCTGGGATTTACAAGATTTACCCACACTTTTTAAAACTGTGTTTGCCAACTTTTGTAATTTTCTCCCTCTTTTATAAATATTATTTTCATAATAGCTGTTTTAGTCCTTCATGTATATGAAATTGGATGATATTCCCCTCATTGATACACTCTGTTGCTTACTTACCATCTTCTCCCTTTCATGCTGTGAACAGGATGTGTCAGGACATCATTTCCTTACCCCAGTTTTAAGTACCTGGGCTGACAAAACAGTATTCACTCTACCTTACACTAGAAAAAACATTTTCAAAGAATAAGGTAGGAAGAAAACTGAGTATTCAGTAGGACTGTGAATCTAACGGTATATTCACATTCTCAGACTATACAGAGGACAGGAATATTGTGAGGCAGTAATTGCTCCTTCACATTTTTTTGTAGGCTGATAACTGTCTACTTTAAGACATCCTCCATGATGAAATGTCATCATTTGACTAGTACTCCATGAATTCCCTTGCAGAGTCAATCTGCAAGAGTTACATCAAAGTTTTGGGAAGACTTTCTGACTGAATTTATGGCAGCCATACCTATATCAGCAAATAAAACGAGCCAGGGAAGAAAATAGCATGAATAAATGACTAGCATATCTCCCATTCAAAAAAACCAAACCAAACCAAACAAACCCAGCATGTTAAAATACCTAGAAGAAATTCTTCCTGACACAAACTGTCCTCCACATATCCCTTGGGTTTTGTCTTAGAGAATGCTTTTGGCTCTGCACCAAAACTATGCAAAAGAATGCTCTGACGCTTAAACAGTAATAAACCAATCTTGTGGCCTGGATCTACCTAGTTTACAAGAATATGTATGGTGTCATGGGCTCCAAGTCTGGTTACTAGACACTAACCTTAGAATTTCAGGTAAACCAGCATTAAAAAAAAAAAAATCAAAAGAAATATCAACTTATTTCACAACTTATTACATACTGAGGGAAATTTTCCTGTTTGTTGAGTTGTTCATTCATTGGTTTTACGCTCCCTGCAATGTATACCTCTTTTTCTCTTATTTTAAATTTTTTTTCCTACTTTTCTCCTGTACTATTACTCTACTATGGGAAGTGAAGAAGAATCTGCATCCAAAAGCAGACCCAATGCTATTTTAAAGGCAAAGTTGTTGCAGTTTTCCTGAGATTTTGCAGCTCATGCCCTTCTGACTGATAGTAACGAGGTTCTTGAAATGTAGCTGTAGGACACTCTTATTAAAGGATCTCTTGTTTAACCATTATCTAACCTCTGGGTCTCCTTTTTAATGAGGTTGAGTTGTTTCAATGTAGAGACACTGAAGGTTGTCTCTGTTATCTGTCTCATTCTTCCAAAAAACCCCCAAACTTTTCTTCTAAGGAAGGGTCAAAAATTTGAAGCTAGGAAAGCAAGCTGTAATATTTGGTTTTTAATTAGGTTTTTTTATCTCTGTTTTTTTAATTAAGTGTAACTTACAGAAATTTCCATTTTAAAACATTTTTGTTTCATGATGCAAAACATTCTTACACTATAGCAATGATCAGAGATAATATTAACACCGTCAATGAAAGAAAAGATTTCAGTAATTCCTCTCTACTTGAAAAGTAGATATTCCTAAGGCATTGAACCTGTATGAAAAATGGTAATTAATATTTGCGTTGAGTTTCTCCCTACTGGATTGTGTTTTTCACTACTTTTACCATATGTTGGGTTACTTTTGCTTAGATTTTCAAAAAACAGAATAAGTATATGCTTAGTAATTTTAGCTTTTATTTTCTTGCCTTATAAACACAATCTGATGAGATATACCAATATGTCAACAGACAAAAAGATGCATTCAGAAAAATAATTCTCTTAGGGAAAATTTTCCCTTTACAAAGAAAACTTTATTTTTAAAATTTAAAAAGTAGCCAATTTTTGTTTCAGTTTGTTAGAATATCACTTGGAATACAAGTAATACAAAAAATACCCTTCTAAGAGAAAGACATGCCAGTTTGTTTAAAAACAGAGAAGAAGGGAGAATTCCTTCTTAATTTCTGATGGAGCTGACTTGTATAATGCTTTGCAGAAAACTGTAAGAAAGACTGAAAAGTCAGTGGAGCAGAAGCATCTCTTCAGAAGTGGTTTGCAGTAACTTTTCTGCCTTCTGGAAAGTAGTAATATGAACGAACACTGAATAAATATGACCAGCATCACATCATAGTATGCGAACAGAGGTATGATCAGCATCTGAAAAAAATCAAAATATATTAAAAAAAATCTAAAAAAATACAAATGTATTGATGTTGATAAAGTACAAGATAAAAAATAACTCTAATTCGAGCAGTTTCTCTACATTATTCCTTAAATTCTAAATATAGTAAACCAAATGTATAAAATTTCTCTTAGGAGAATGTATGCAGAAATCAAGGCAGAAACATGTAGTTTGTAATCAAAAGACTCGTATTTCCTTCACTTCCTCCAGCACCCCATGAATACACCCTCTGAAAGCTCAGAATTATCTTCCTACTGACCAACTTCTGATCAGTCTCAAAATGCTCTTATAGAATGCCTAGAACTTTGCCTCGGTGTGACTCCATAGCAAAGCAGTATAAAGCCAGAAACGTATAGCTCACATGGGAGATTAAACGTTTTTTTATTTGAGTTTGGTAAACTTTTTTGTTGGTACACACTAAGGCTTATTTGTTATAGCTCTGTGTTGTTTCTGCTTATTTGATAATGGATGGCATATTATGATTGCGTGTTTTACAGCAACTCTGCTAAGCAACTTCCTTTGTACCTTCCTATTCAGACCTTCAAACCACCTCATAGCTTTCTACTGGATTGAAAGAAAACAAAAAATGTTTTCAGAAACACAGAAACATCCCCTATGTTTGCCCTTTAGAAATGGAGAACTTGGTACACAGTCTCCTCAGGGTAACAGTCTCATTTAGTTAATGTTATTGTTAGTGAATCAGAAATAATTTAGAAAACAACCACAGCTATTTAAAACATTATCACTGTTTATCACAAAGTAGTTATTGGAGCTTTACTGAGCTTGGATTTTGGGCAAATTTTCCCTTACTTATCTGGCTTTTGCTGAAATCAGTGTCTTTTTTTGTATTCTTAATTGGGCTAAACTGCTATTTCATATGTTTTGAGACATGGCAGGTATCAGGAAGACACTGCATTTTGGACCATTGTTTCAACATGCTGTTAAAACTAGTGGTTGTACCCACACACAGGTTAAAAGGTTTGACATTGCTTCCCTATTTAAACATAAAAAACCAGTACATCTTATTAAATTAGTTGGATATAGGACAACTTAAAAGAAGTGATTAGGGGTATAGAAGAAAGGCTAATTCACTGAGGAAGAATAATTTGAAAATGCAAAACATCCAGAAACATGATAAAAACCCAAATTTCCTTAGGGTTTATCTGATTATATTTCTGAAGTTTGCGTGTCACTAATTTTTCTGGAAACACACTTGTGTAACAATTTCTTTTTTCATCCAGACAATAATGTCAATCCAAACTAGCATTGCGAAAGTGTCACTCAAGCAGTGAAGCAGATAAAAGGGGTTATGTGAAGCCATGTTCCTTCCCCAAACACAAGGGACCCTTTCTTTCATCTGTCTAGTCTTGAGGTATTTTCATTCCCACCTTATTTGAAGATACTTATTTTGGTTTGACTCCAGCTGTGTAATCCCCAGCAGTATAGACTTATGGTTTAGACTTCAAAGTGTTGCTGTAAATTTATTTTAGATCTTTCTTCTCTGCCATCCAAACCCTGCCCTCTTTTCTGTGTGGGTAGTGGTGTGGTGGAAGTAGAAGAATTAGGAGAACTATTTGTCTGAAAGTTTGTGCATTACATTTAGATTGTATGCAAGTGCCGGCAGGTTTCTGCAGATTATTAAATATTGGCACAAGCGCTGTAGATGCCTAGAGCTCTGTTGTCATGTGATGGTGGAAGGTTGACACTGGGACCAGAAGAAAAGCAGGTCAAATATTGTCAGTGATGTCACTATGATTTTTAAAAGAGGTCAGTGGAGAAAGTAGGTGCCCTGAACTCATAACAAATGCCAAAAAACTAGAGATTTTGAGAAGATGATACATAAACAGACCCCAGAGACAAATGATGTTCTGGTTCAAAGCTGAGCCTGTAGTGATTTCCTGCCTTAAAAGCTTAGCCTTTACACTGCCAAAAATGTTAAACCCAACATGAATTGCTTTCATATGGATTGAAAAACATATCAATGTCACAGCTGTCAGTGGCAATTTCAAAAAGTTTACCTTCAAGTCCCCTACTCCTGATTTTTTCATAGATTAGGAATTTAACTACCGGTGATTTAAGCTTGACTGCACTCACTCTGTCACTGATTGTTATCCTCTACTGTCCAAGGGATCTTTTGACAGAATTCAGAATACCACTCTCAGTTTGTATATGTATGGTTTTGTCCCTTCCTTAATCTTTTTACAATTCCTTCTTAAAAATTTATTCTTTTCATTTGTTTTGGTTTATTTTTTCATCTCGGCCATGCTTATGGTTCTGTGGCTCCACAGTAAATTTTGGAATTATGCTTTTCAAGAGAAGATAAACATACTTACTGTTGTCAAAGTGAGAAAGTAGAGAAGGAGAATGAGATACTGAGTAATCACCTTCTTAAACTTTTTAACTAAGTAGAATTTGCTGTCCTATTTCATGTTGTAGGGGACAGACACCGGATTGTGCTGAGCACAAACAACTGTGATCAGATTTTCAAAAGGTGTGATGCTTAGACTTGAACAGAAAATGGTTCTCCAAAGAGCTTTAAATTGGGAAATGCCATATGGAAAACAATGACTTTTGCTGTGAAATTGTAAGGATCTTATCCAAGCTTACTTATTTCATTTTAAAGAAGAAAAATAACAAAATCTAAAAAAAAAAAAAAAAGCTATACTACCATAGGAGTTGGAAGAAACCATTTTTCAAAATTTTAGAATTATTTTTGTTTTCAAAGTATTTTATAAAAAAATGCTTTTAATGAAATATCAAAACAAAGAATGTAACAAAAAAATTCTTATGAAATACTGTCCACAAATTAGTTTTCCTTGGATATTTTTTCTTAAGCAATTTCAAAGTATTAGTTTCTCATTGCACTTCTGAATTATTTGCATTTTGTAAAGCCATTTTTTGATCGACAACATGAAATATATTTTAATAAGCCAGAGAAGGGAGTCCTGAAATGTGTGTTAATGGAATGGAACTGAAAACATTGGCATTAAGTTTAAATTATACACCCTTCTATTAAGTGTTCAGAAGCATTCATACTTGAAAATGATAGGAAAAGAGGCCTCTGATGACCTCAATTTAGGACCAGAAAAGATCACCTGGATCACTCAGTCAACTTATTGTGGCCATCAATCCTGCTACCTGTAAGAAAAGTACAGTAGCTAGCACAAGAAATCAAACTGAGGAGTTGAATATATCTTTATCAAGGAAGTTCACTGTTGCATGCAGAAAACTAGTTAAAGGATTAGGATACCGTATACTTTGTTTATTTATTTGTATAATGTACAAGTGATCTACTATCATGTCCTACCAGAAAAATTCAAGGCCCTCGTAATAAATTGTATCTATTCTATGGATAAAACTAGTCATGATGAGTAGCTGATAAGGATGTTGGTGGATGTAGGCAGAAACATTGGGTCTTTCTCATTTTTAGAGAAAACTTTTGAATCTAACCCTTACCACCACAATACCTGGAAACATGATAAAAGTAAGACACCTTAAGTACACATTTTAGAATGTTCTTTTTATCTCACTCTGTTCCTTGCCTTGTGCAATTTTCAAACTTTAGCTAGAAATCAATGAAAAGAAAATAGTCTTTTTTAACAAAATGTGGAAAAATACCCCCCCCGTGAACCTCAGAGCTGAGGGGGACCGCCTTCCAGCATTGAACTCCTCCTAGCAAAGGACTTAGAACCCTGACAGCACCTTGTCCTTTCTCCATTGCTGCTTGAGATAACCTGGCACCACCGACCTTAATACCACCAGAACAGACGTTGAAACATAGCACACCAGAAAAAAGGGGTAGATAATAGAGTGTTTTCTACAAAAAAATTAATGGTATTACTAATGAGGTTTTTCTGTAATAATCAGATATGTTAGGTTACAAGTGTTTGTATCATTGTAAGTGAACTAGTAATAATAGCTGCTGTATTTTGATCAGACTCTTAAAATCACAAACAATAACTTTTTGTCTCTGTATGTAAGGTGTTTCCCCTTTTGCTCCTAACAAGAAGGTGAGCATAACACTCCCTAGGACAGCATTTATGAGACTCTCAGTCTTCAGAATCTGAGAAAAAAGGACTGGAGGAACAGGAGCAATCCAGTCATGGGAAAAGCATAACAACTGATTAAGCCAAGTAGAAAAGTACATGGAATGCAGTAAGAAATGTATGAGAGAGGGCTATGAGAAACTGTAATTTCTGGCAGAATAATTCTAATATATTTATTGGGTGGCTGAGATCACGACTCTTAGATGAGTGAACTTGAGAGACTGTTTGGAACAGCACGGATTCCTGTGCTACAGACAGTGGATTATTATCTACTTGCATTTTATATAAATGGGAATAAGCAGTGGGATGCCATGCTATCATCACTAAGCACTGTATCCCTTTTCAGTCAGTAGACTAAAACCACCTATCTGCCAGGGGCAACCAGAATGACTTTTGGTCCATGTCACTGTGTCCTGGTTTTCTGTTTATATATCTTGGATGGATGCAAATAATTTCATTTTCTATAGGTGAAAGGCAATCTTGCAGGTACCAGACTTCCAGGTTTTTTTGTAAGGATCTGCCAATAGGGACATGACAGAGAAATACTGCTTCTACACAAAGAAGAAACTGATGATCCAGAGATCCATACCTTTGCTACACATTTGCTCATTACCACATTAGTGTGGGTCCTGTCAAGAAATAAGGACTTTCTGGACTGAGGCCATTTCCTCCCAAAGCTCCAGGCTCTATAATGCAACTGTAGAAACAGGAGGTTTAAAATGCTTGTAAATTCTGTTGCTGCTCATGCTTCTAAGAAGGCATGTGAAAAGTGCCTTTAAGCCCAGTAATAAATAATACACTTCCATACAGTCACATTGTTAAACACAGGGCCAAATGATGATGCAGGATAATAAAAACAACACTGTAATTTGGGCCAAAATACCTTGATGAGAGTTGTTTTGAACAGAAAAGTGTGTTGGAAAACAAAAAGAGAAGGACCCATTTTAAACTTTCTTATCTTGTGCCTCTGAAGGGGAGACAGTTGAGTGGTCCCATTCAGCCAGTCTATGGTTAATTTTGCTTTATAATTGTCCCCTAAATCTTTATGAGTCCTTACATAATCTGAATACTAGAAGATACAGGGAGTATTTTTCTTTCCTGGGAATGCACAAAAAGTATTCTTAATAGAAAACTAATAGTCTGGAATCCTGTTGAAGTTGTCTCTGCCACAGCAATATAATTTAAAGTATTACATTCTGAGGACTTCTCATCTATTTTACTATAAAAGGAGGTCATCTCTAAAACTGAAATATAAATTTTCCTGGACTACCACTTCCAGGTATATTTTATGGGAAGTGTCTGAATGAAAACTACTACTACTGATTTATTACTCTAAGGCACCAAGGCATTTCACACAAGTATGTGTTGGCAATTTAGCTTGAGTTTCCTGCATTCTGGTCACCTGACACACATATTTTCTTTTTCTTTTTTTTTTTTTTTTTATTCCCCTCAACTCAGCATTATAATAGGCTCTTGTTTGGAACCTCTGTCTATTTGGACAGATATAGATTTGTCCAGAATAACTGATGACAAAACCAAAAGCAACATTTAAGACCAGATCATCAAGCAGCAATTTATTTTTTAGATCTGACATGGCAAAGCATACAATAGGTCTCCTTAGAGGCAGCCAAATCTGGGATAGAAGACAGCTGCAACTTAACAGAAAAAGTTGCTGAAGGACAAATTGTTAAAAAGAAAATTTTGAACAACTACCCATCTTAGGCTGGGATCAGATACAAAATTTTTATCTAACTTGGTACTTGTGGTGGGCTAGCCTTGGCTAGCAGCCAAATTCCCACCCAGCTGCTCACTCACTCCCCCTCCTTAGTGGGGCAGATGGTGCAAATAAGGAGAACAAGAACAAGAAAGCTCATTAAGTTGAGATAGTCATTGAAGTTGCTTACCAACTACTGTTGTGGGCAAAACAGAATTGACTTGGGCTAAACTAATTTATTTATTGCCTATTCAGGGAAGGTTCATACTTGACATTAGGAAGTATTTCTTTACAGAAAGGGTTGTCAAACACTGGAACAGGCTCCTCTTCTCTCTATGTTTTTTGAACTTTCTTAAAAATATTAACACAGAGGTGCCAACAGCTTGGCTGATGGGATCAGCTGTGTCCTGTAATGGGTCTGTGTCTGGAACAGGATAGCCCCTGACCTCTTCTCAAAGCAGCCATCCTTGCTAACAAAGCTGACCCCTGATACAAAAACCTTGCCATGCACAGCCAATACAGTACTCATCTAAATTTTCTTCCACAAAATGAGATCTACATTCAGATGCAATACTTACCTACATCTCAGATCCCATATTTCAGTTCAGACCCAGAAAATAAATCTTTATATCCAGGAAATATAGAAGATAAAAAATGTAATACCAGAAGATAGTAAGAAATAATTTAATGAAGAGCAGAATCATAACTATACATCCTATAATCTCTCTTCAGTACCAAGAAGTACACCTGCCAGTTTCCCATGACTTCTATGGTTTATGCCTTTTCCATATAGACAAAACATGTGATGTACCATGGCCATTTTATTGATCTCTCTAGTCTGATGCCCTAAACAGTTATTTTACTTTGGCAATGTCTAGAGATACTCTTGAGAATAATCTTCCATTGCAGATAATTTCCTAATGCTTGTCACCCCATGAGGAAATAAGGTTGAGTATTCCTGTCAGGAACTGGAGGAGGAGGATGATGTGGTACAGCTAGAAGAGACCACTGAATGTCAGGCTGACAGTAGGAGGGAAGGGGAGAGGACAACAGTGGTCTTCTCTCTGGTATTATGAACTTCCTATTATTCAAGAATTATTACTTTTAATTGGTTAGAGTATAATGACCTGCAGTACAACCCATCTGGTATAAGAACACATCAGAAAGTTAATTTGGTTTAGATGAGTTTTTCAATTCTTATGCTACTAGTAATATGTGGACAGTATCTGTAGGACCTTGATTAACACTGTATTCCTAAAACCTCCATTATGCTATTTTCATAAATGTGTAATGCAGCATTAGCTGAAACAAAGCACACCTCATTCAGAGCATCTGTTAGAAAGAATTGTAATAGAAAATACCTGAAAAAATTATTCAGACAATCATTGAATATTAATGAGGGACAGGTTTTCAGAATTAGGAGCAAGCAGAAGAACACATGCTTTATTCTCTGGTATATCTCAAGACCCAAATGAGTTCATATTACTGCTTCAGTAGGATTTAAATTGAGACATATGTGTTAGCAAATTTTGCTATAACATAGTGGGATGATGGTTTAAAAAACATATGAATATATATATCCATCAGACTGCTTATTTATTCTGAGGCATCACCTGCAAACAAGATTTTCAAACTAGGGGCTAAAATAACTTATGTGAATTAATCTTAATTTTAAAATAATCTCACAATATAACATTACAGAATGTAATCACCATCTGCGTTGCACTACTTCCTTAGTGAGAATCCAAGTTTACTTTGAAAATAATATCTGGTTTGGATTCAGAAAAAAAATTAATATAAAATTGAACTAATAGATACAAATGAAACTCTCTGTATGTGTTGTGTGAAAGTCTGAGAGTACGAGTTATGTACTGTACACAAATAAATATTTTCATTCACTAATGATTCCTTCGTCTACTGGCTCAATTAAGCTCATAAAGCCAGAAAAAATATGCAAATTTCCTGTTATCATATATTTGTCTGTGAGTAGTACATTTTCTATTAAATTATACACTGATTATCATTGGCTGACTAGCATATAAAAAAGAACTTCAATACTAATTGATGACTAAAGATTCCTAAAAGATACTAAAATGCAACACATATTTAAATGTGTTATGAGATCTGGGACATGGTTCCAGGATGCTATTTAGAATTCCAGTGTGTGGTTTGATTCAGGAGCTGGTAGGTTTAGAGGGTTACACTTACTATAGTTCTTTAGTGTTTATTTTCTAAAATAAATTTCCACTGAGGTAAATGTCTTATACAAAGTCCTAGGTTATAATGTTCTTCCTGCATTGTCTCCATTATTTCTAACTGTAATCATTACTTGATGCTATGTTTTAAGTCATTTTGTGCCATTAGTTCTCAGTGAGGCTTCTACCAAAATTTAAGAAGAGAAAATAACAGATAAAAGTCTGGTTTCAAATAACTCAATAAGTTTTCATGGTATGCACCGCAGTCTTGATGGTGTCACCTCAAGAGAGAACTGCACCTCTTTTATGCTGCCAGCCTCCATTTGCACTGAATAGAATGCCAGAGAAATGGTGAGGATACAAGTTTCATTACAAGTTGAAATTGCATGAAGCTGTAGATTGCACTCAGAGCTGGGGGGCATGACAATGCTCTTGCATCCTTTAGTACAAACACAGCCCAACTAAATTCCTATTGCTTTCTGTGTTGCATAGAATTCACCATACATTTATATTTTTAAAACAAAATGTTAGAATTAAACTCATCATAAGTAGTGATGAAAGAATTCCAAATTCTGAACTAGCATAGTGCTCTACATTAGGGATTTCATATTTTTCTCTTTCTCCAGTGAAAAAAGAGGTTGTAAACTGAAGAAAGAAAGAAATTACTTTCATTGACCATAGAAAAAAGTTCTCAGTGTAGGCCTGATTTCATAGCCTTTGATTCCTTGATATCATCAGATCTGAGAAGGATCAAAAGCAGCTACTTTCAATGTACCTAGGAATAAATCCTGACAATTTTCTTGCTTGTCACCTGTTTGAATTTTTGTAGGTTGCAAAAAAGAATCATTGTAAAGTCTGGCAGTGAGATAGGCTTGTGAGCCATGTTTTCAAGACTGTAATTCATAAACACATTTACCTCTGTATTGACAAGATCATTCCAGATGAGTGTTCCTGGAGGCCAGTAAACCTGGATCAGTGAGACAATACATGGAGTTGAATCACACTGAATCTTTTAACCTCTGAGCTTTTCAATATTGGCTATATCCATTATTTTCTGTGTACACAATATTCCCAGATTAATGGGTACAAATATATTTTATTTTGTTCTAGATAAAGGGAGCTAAAATTGTTGCTTAAAAAAGCACATGCCTCTAATATGAATAGTTACTTAATTCACTTCATGGGAGTTACATCTGGGCTAAATGTGCAGACAGTAAGGTGGATTGAAAACTGTCTGAATGCTTTTCAGAGCATCCCAGAGACTGCTGATGAATGACATAAAGACTAGTTGGAGACAAGTCACTAGTGGTGTGTGCCCCAGGGCTGAATACTGGGTCCAGTATGGTTTAACATCTTTATTAATAGTGGGGCAGAGTATACCCTCAGCCAGTTTACTGGTGATACAAAACTGGGACGAGTGGCTGATATGTCAGAGGGCCACACTGTAATGCAGAGACTGTAGCAAGCTGGAGAAATGGGCTGACAGGAACCTCATGAAATTCAACAAGGTGAAGTGAAAAGTCCTGCACCTGGGAAATAACAACCCCATGCAACAATATACACTGGGGTCAACGCAGCTGGAAAGCTGCTTGTCAGAAAAGGTCCTGAGAGTCCAGATAGACACCAAGTTGAACATGAGCCAGCAACGTATATAAATACTTGAAGGGAAAGTACAAAGAAGACAAAGCCAGGCTCTTTTCAGTGGTGCCTGGTGACTGGACCAAAATCAATGTGCACAAACTGAAACACAGGAGGTTCCTTCTGAACATCAGGAAACATTTGTTTACTCTAAGGGTGATGGAGCACTGGAACAGGTTGCCCAGAGATGCTGTGGAGTCTCGGTCCCTGGAGATATCCAAAAACCATCCAGACGTTGTCCTGGGCAATCATGTCCACGTGTCCCTGCTTGAGCAGGGGTGTTGGACCAGATGACCTGCAGAGATCCATTCCAACCTCAACCTTTCTATGATTCTGTGTTTTTAAATTTATATTTATGTAGGCAAGAAAAGACTATACAAATATGTATGTATAAATTTATTGTTATGACAGCTATATTTAAAAAAAAATAAAGAGCGTGATGCTACTTGTCCCCATGGGTGAACTTTATCCTTCAAATCACTTAAGCACATTCTTTTAGAGAACAAAGATTTACAATGGGACTATGGTAAACTCTGCAGTACATTACTATTTGTTGACCATGCTTGGTGCTTCAGAGAAGATGGAAGTTGCTTCTTTGTTTCTTGAAGCAAGTACTACAACTTTCTTTGCTCTTTCACCTGTCCCAGTGAGATGCTCTTGTCATTCACTGGAAAACCTTCAGTAATTTTGCTGGTACTTTACTCTCACTGAAATTTGTTCATAGCCTAACAGTATGGTACATTTTCTTCTGTGTTCCTCTTGATCTGATAGAGTAACACCAACTAACAGCAGAATTTCACTCTGCAATTTGAAGCATTATCTGAGCTTCACAGAAGAACTTCAATGCTCAAACCTTGATAGAATGCTCTTTGCTATGTGTCCTTAACTGAAACCTTAAATTAACATGCATATAGTGTAAATTAGATGCTAGCTAATATGAATGCAGTATTCACTCATCCAATGTACTCAGAAGACAATTTAGACTCAATAAAAAAATAAAATTGGACTAATAGATGCGGTTAGATGTATCTGCTTATGAATGAATTACTGCTTTGCCCCTTGACAGACTCTGGATCTATACATGAAAATAAATACAAAGATAAAACAAATCTCATAAGAGAGGAAATCCATCTTAGTTTCTGTGACCCCAATTTAGTGAGGATTAACCTTTCTAGTGCAAGCCAACCTGTTATTGACTGGTATCAGCAACATGTATAACGGCTAAAACTGTGGAAAATATTCATAACAGTACATATATATGTACCCAGCTTCTTTCTATTTCCTTTGCTATTTTGCTTTATTGAAATATAGACAGGTCAGTTACGTCTCTTTCTTCCATTTTCTCCCCTAAGCTTGCACATTCTCTATCAGCTGTTACTTTCACTGTCTGTATTAATTCCTTTGTCACTGAAAGGGCAATATCCAAGGAAAATGTAAATGCTAGAATTATCAATGAAGGCAAAAAGTTTCCTTTTGTCTTTTCTTTTTTCCCTTTTTCTTATTTTTCTTCTTTATTCTCTTCTTTTTCTTATTCTCTTTTCCTTTTCCTTTTTTCCCTTTCCCTCTCCCTCTCTCTTTCTTTTTCTTTTTCAATTTCTTTTTAAAATTTTCTTTTCTTTCCCTTTTCCTTTTTCACTTTCCCTTTTTAAAATTTTCTCAAGGGAATTCACAAAAACAGATCTTAAGCTTTCTTCAGAGACAAGACAACACATTGGACTGTTGAAAGAACTAAAGTTACCACTAACCTCATCATGTTCTATTTGGTGCACAAGATCTGTTTGTTTAAAAAAATAACAAAATTTCAAAATATATCTGTATTGACATGCATACATTCCGCATCAAAACTTCCCACTTTTTATACTGTTTCACCTAAGGAGAGGACGGAAAATAAACATGTGAAAAATGTGACTGTTTTTGCCATTTTTCCAGAAGCTGCTGAGATGATAAGCGCAGTGCAACAGCTCAAAAAAAAAAAAAAATTATCTGTGCTAAACATCTCTGCAAATTAAGTATCTTATGAGAGATAACTACATTGTTCTAGTACAGTACATAGGTAGATTTTACTCTACAATTGCACCATTGTATTACCTCTTTATATTTTCACTGTATTTTCTTTGTAGTTTAAAGAGAACACTTATTGAGAAATAACAGATTTAAGGGTGTTTTTATTCTGTGAAAACTCTCCAGAAAAACTTATTTCTCTTGTTTATTATGCAACAAGGTATAATGTGCTCCTAGACTACAGTCTCTGAGTTACACTTTATATTATAAATATAAAATTCTATTCATTCACTGATTTAAATATCAAGATTTTTCTTCTCTAAGCACCATTTGATAAGAGCAATCATTCAGTTCACTACTTCATGTTTCTCCAGCTCACAGTTGCATGTCTTGAGTGACAGACTTTCTGGTTCCTTTCTTCATCCATTTTCCATAATTTTGTTTTCTTTTCCAAATAATTGTGGAGGTAAGGAGCTGATGAATTACATATCTGATCATTTACCCCTGATCATGCATCTTTTTCTTACCTATTTGTATAAATTAAAAGGTTTTCAGGAATCTGGTCTGTGGGGGAGAAATCGTAGAATATGATCTTTTATGCAACCCAACTACCCTGTCAAATAACGAACGGATGTTTTCACAATACTGAATAAAGTTTCTACTTCATAAGTACACAATTTACTCATTAAGACTATTGGTCCAAATTTTGACTAGTTGTGAATGACATTGAATGAAATCTAAATTGTACTAACTCTAAGTATAGTCTAATGCACTGACTTCATTAAAAAATGATAGGATAAATTTAACTGAAACTTAGTTTAAACCTTCTTAGATAATCAGTTGATATGAAATTCCATAGTTTTGCAATTTCAGTACTTTCACTGAAAAGCTGGAGAAAGCTCTCTGAAACTTTCAGTGGCATGCTGCTTGCCATGAAGTTGAGTAAAATCTGTGCATATTTTACTGCAGTGCTTGAAACTTCACAGCCTGCCAGAAAAGCTGGATAATTTACTGCTGAGGAGATTCAGCTTAGAAACAGAAAGTGGTAGTGCAGTATACCTACTTTGTATGTGCTTTTGCAATAAAACCTTAGCATTACTCCTGTGTTTTTTTGTCCTTTGCTATTCTTTATTGCTACTTTTTCCCAGGCCATTTCTTCAGCTTTAATTTATAACCACAGCAAAAACAATAAAACCAGTATCTTGTAATAGATAACATTTATGATGTTGTGGTAGTATACAGAATGCATACAGTATGCCGGATATTACACTTAATGTCTGGTGTATGCACCATGTCATATTATATGTAATGATTTCACAGGACACATCAAACGGTTGAAAGATAACTACCATGTCTAGGTTTTCCTTTTCTGCCTTCATAAGTCCTTTTATTCTTCATAAATCTTTGTTCTTTTTCAGTTTCTATTTCCATTTTTTTGCAGCATGACTTAAGCAGATAACATTTAACCCCCTGGATGTTCTATTTTGGTATTACCACTTTTCCAGAAAAGGCAATATAGGTAATACTGATATGACTCTTCCACAATCAAAGTCCTTCATAGAGGTCCTTAAATATCTCAGCCACTTCAAATTGCATCATGGTGAAGCTTGATAAAGGAGCTGTCAGCTTAAATGCACTTTGTTGTTGTTGTTGTTGTTTTTTAAAAAACAAACAAACAAACCCCTCTAAAATTTAAAAGCTGTTTAAAAATATGGATTACCGAACATCTAATTAGAGAATTTCAATTTACTCACACTTTTGAAAAACTATTGAAAAATGACAAGCAATTATTTCAGAAACATCTTAACATTTTTAAAGTACACACAGTTATAATTATTAACAAACATATGTAATGCATAAATCTTTAATATGTTGAAAAGCATTTGGTCAAGTTTGCTTGCATGACAATTGTATTTTCATTCTGCTAGCTGTCTGTCCATTTGATTATTTTAATAACGCAGCTTACAACTTGAAAGGTAATCACAGGTTAAAAATTCACTGTTTCATTTAGTAGAGTTTAGGAAGGGCTAGTGAATTCCTTAGGAGCTTCATAAATTCAAATTCTTCTTCATGAGCTATATGAGTGATGGCCTGAAGTCTGCCACACTCACTGTGTATAAAAGGAACATGTATAAAAGGATCAACTTTGAATTCTCTGAATGCTACTGGTACTGTGATTATCTTGTTAGTCTTTGGTGCTGATAATATGCTCCTCTGAATCTTCAGAAGGTGCCCATGTCTGATGCCTTAGAGATTCAAGATCTATATATTCTACTGATAAATTTATTACATAGACCCAAAACAGTTTTCAAGAATTTATGCAAATTTACCATGTTTTTTTTCTTTTTTAGTCTGGAGCAGCAAATGTCTGTTGCCTATAGTTTTATAGTATCCCTTGAAGAAGCTGCTAGTATTTTCCGGAGGGCTATTGGATTATGCTATGCCTTCCACAGCTGGGAAATATTTTATAACAGAAAGACTAAAGATGTCTTGAAATCCTGAAAATGGCCTTGTAAATAGAAACCTTACTGAGAACAATGGCAAGGTACTCCAGGTAAGGAGGAGGTAATAATTTCTTGTAAATAAAATTGAAGATTGCATTTAAATAACAAATGAAAAAAATTGCTACTGACTACAAAATATTTATTTATATATTTATTTCTTTGTTCATGTTTTTGATAAACAGTAAAAGTGATTTTCTACATGGCACATTAAATGGTAAATTTTACCTACGCCAAGACTGTTCATAGTGCTCTCTATACATCCAGATTTTTTGATCTCCCTTAAGATCTTTTCTCTTTGCCTCCCTAAGTAATTTTATATTATCCTCAAGTTTTCAACTTCGTTGCTCTAATCAACCTAATAAATATTTCACAATCCATCCCTCAAATACCCCATACATCTTTATAGCATAATACTACAAAATACTTTACTATGAATGCACTCCAAAGAAAATAATTTACTAAAGATAAGTGGAACTCATAATTATCAATTGAGCTGGATGTATGTGAGTGTGTGCTGGAGCAGGGGAAGCTGAAAGAAATTTCTTCTTTCTGAGAAGAGTGGAAACAGATTCATGACTAAGCTCAAGTAAGTTAGTTACAAATGTGGCTCCAGTAGTTCAGTGAATTTTAATTTGTTCACATTCCTCTTCTAATTTGTTCACATTATTCTTCCTATCAAAATGAAGGATTTGTAGCATTAATAAGCTAACCTACTTCAGGGCAATTATATATAATGAATTACCTTCAAAACATAAAAATGGAGCTGTTAATTTTCTATTTAAGAGACAATTGTAAAATTAAAAGGTCACAGCGTTATATAAGAAGATTTTGTAAAAAGGCTGGATTGTTGGTTGTTTTTTAAATGTCAAAATTTCAGCCATTTTTAGTTGTTCCATGACAGTACTAAAATCTGACTTCAATTAATTAATGTAAATATATTTAAAGTGATCATTAAAGGCCCTAGGCATTTGGGACATCCCTAAATATACCAAAGGCATAAATTATATCCCTTTAGTTTTCATGATTATTTACATATATCTACTTAAGAACGTACTCCTTAAATACTAAGAGACATCACAATAAAAACCAAGATCTTAAGCTCCAGGGAGCTTATAGTACGAGTTGCCAGTGTGACGAGTTGATTGACATATCCAGATCTCTGTTCCCAGATATCCATAGATTACAATAAATGATTTTTCAGTATGGACTGATTTACAGGATCAGAGCTGTATCGATAATACATAAATGAAGGATGATGGAAAGTATATGACAAGAGAATAATTGAATAATATAGATTCATAATCCTAGGATTGACTGTTAATTTTGCTTTCCTTTATATTGACTTTCAAACAGATTTTGTTACAGTCTCAGACAAAGAACTGGTAAATTCATGGGTCCTACAAATGGACAAAAAATTATTTGCTTATAGTTCTCTGAGCCAATTGATGGCAGACATACTTTTGTCAGCAGCATATGTTCTGTCCAAGGAAGAGAGTATGTGCTGTCAATATTTGAAGAACTATTCTTTATGGAGCAAATTGTGAAATCAAATTTCAGTATGCAGAACTTGAAGGAAGAGAAATAGCAGACATTGCAGATTGGTAAAAGCTTGTCCTTTGAGATGTTCAGAATAGCTTAGATGAAAATCATGAGAGAAGTGCTGTTCTTAACAATGCGACATATAATATATTCCGCAACAAATTTTTAAAGAAAAGTGAATTACCTTACTATCTGGATTTTACCTTCCATCACGTAAAATGAAGCAATGTATTAAACCCATATTTTCCTTTTAAGTCAATGTCTTTTTCATGCAGTAAAAAGAAAAAAAACTTGTGCAAAACCATAGAAAGCCTTAAGTGATCCTGCCTGTTCAATATGAATTTTGAAATGATAAGATCTCTATGGTAGGAACTGAGAAAAGAATTTTAAGTCATTTGAGCTTTACTCAAAAGAAAAAAATAAGCTTTTTTCTGACCTTTCCATTACAGATTCATAATGAGGGATAACATTTCTGAGGGCCTTAATCTTCAATATAGCATTAGCTAAGAGTTGGATAACCTCTCTTTGTCTATTAACAATTACAAACTAAGCCTGTTTGGAGTTTTCTGGGTAGCTAAACATACATGAGATAAGGCATCAAGCTTTTCAAAATAGTTTGAAAGACTGTATAATTCTTGGATCATTCCATAGTAGTTCCTGTCTGCAGTAGTTCAAAGGTGTCATATTTATGTGTATATTTCTGGTGTCATATCAATTTTAAACTACATTCAGCAGAGGGAAAAAGATCTTATTGGGCTATAAGGAATGGTAAAAAATTAGGTACAATAGAATTACAGAATATGTGGGGTTGGAAGAGACCTTTATGAGTTAACTGGTCCTGCTGCCTGTTCAAAGCAGGTCTCACTTCAAAATTAGATGAGGTTGGTCATGGTTTTGACTAGATGAGTTTCCAAGGATGGATACTTCTCAGCTTTCTTGGTCAACCTGTTCCAGTGCTTAACTGCTCTCATTGTGATTTTTTTTCCCCCTTGTATCCAATAAGAATTTCACCTGCTCCACTATTGCCTCTCATTGTTTTACTTTTGAAAAAAAAGTCTGTCTCCTTCATTTCTATGACCCCTTTTCAAGATAGTGAAAGACCATAATTTGGTTCATCCATTGTCGTTCTCTTGTCCAAGCTGAATAAATCTAATTCTTCCGCCTCTCCTCACAGGTCATATTTTCTACCCCTCAGTCATCTCAGTGGTCCTCCTTCAGACTTACTACAGTTTTTCAATATTTCTCCTGCATTGGGGGGTGCAAACTGGACACCGTACTGCAGATGTAGACTCATGAGTGTCGATTAGAAGGGAATAATCATCTCCCATGACCTTCTGGGTAAAATCCTCCTAATGCATCCCAGTACATGCTTAGCCCTCACTGTCACAAGTGTTCACTGTTGACTCAGGTTCTGCTTCCTACTTGTTGTTCACCAGGACCCTTGGTCTTTTTTGCAAAGTTTTCCCTAATCCAATCAGTTCCCAGTATTATTTCCCAGTCTGAAATTTCAAGCTTCTGGACTTCATATTTGTCTCCACTGAACTTCATGAGATTTCTATTAGCCCATTCATCTAGCTTGTAAAAGTCTCCCTGAATGCCTTCCAGCAGAGGTATGATATAAATGAGTTATACAGACATTTAAGAAAAATAAATATTACAAACAATGAAATCAGATAAACAATAAAATAGTTGCCTGCTTTTGAATATCATCCACTAGGGTATTCCATAGCAGTCTCGTTCAACACAAGTTGGAAAAAAACAGTCGTTACTTGTGTACACACTGATGTAAGGCTTATGCAGGTTGGGTTGAATTCCAGCTCTAACTGATCTTTTATTCTTAGGCAAGTAATTCCTCTTTGTACATCAGTTCCAGGTACAAAGTGTTGAACCCAGTGTTTTATTCATTAGGGGTCTGTAAAGTGAAATTCACCAATGCATGGGAGGCAGTCAGACAATAAATTATATGGATGAAATGCAAAACTTATTGCACAGACAATAGTTATGCAAATAAGCTCCTATGCACCCATATAGCCATTAGTCAAGCTCACAGTGATTTTCTAAAATATATATTTGCTCCTTAAAGTGTATTAATTGTCAGTCTCAATTAAGAGGAAAACAGAATCTTTTTATTATTTAATTCAAATTTTTAGTACAAGTTTTTTGCAAAAGTTTATTTGCATGGTACTGAATGAATAATACACAAAATTAATTTGATCTTCAGCCATGCCTAAATCAAAAGTCGATAAAACTAACTCTTTCTCTATAAACAAAGAATAACCTTAGAAAATTATAAACAGTTAGTGACATCCAAATTTTCAAGAAGGATAATGACAAAGCCCAATGGATTATTGATTCTTATGTTATCATTAATATATCAATAATAGATAGTACATGAAAGAAAGAAGTTATGACAATTTAAATTCAGTAAGCCTTACAGGGTTCCTACTATAGAAATAATTTCCATAGATGCAGGTGTTTATCAATGTCTACATATGAATATGTACATATATCTTTTGCATCAGAATTATTTGTTAATCTCAAAAAGAGAGAAAGAAAAAGAAAGAAAGAAAGGAAAGAGAAAGATTTCACTGGTCCTGAGTACAGCGTTGGTCCAACCAGTCTAGAGGTCCAGTTTTGGAGGGCACATGTACACATGGGGCTTCAATTTGTGCCCTTTTATCATTTCCTTGCCCCTCCTTTGGGCAGGCAGTTTAACTCATTAGGCTAATTAGGTGTCATGCACGGTTTGTGCTTCCAGAACCTTTGGGCAATGGGTCGCTGGGCTTGGAGGTCGTTTGGGCAGTAACTTCTCCTTCCCTGCAGGTACGACCATTCTTTGACCTTTGGCCATATATGGTGAACTGCCCTGCTCAGCATATTAGAACACAGAATTGCACAACCTCTGGCAAGCCCTCAGAGTCCTGTCGCTGTGTGGCTTCTCACCTGCAGTTTGTTGTTATGCAGAACTTGCCCTGGCACAATGTTTGAGACATTAACTCTTTTAGTCTCTCACAGGCCCTTCTCACTCCAACAGGTCCACATCCTTCTTATGTTGGGGCCCCCAGAGCTGAACCCAGTACTCCAGGTGGGGTCTCATGAGAGCGGACTAGAGGAGGAGAATCACCTCCCCTGACCTGTTGGTCAGGCTTCTTTTGATGGAGCCCAGGATATGTTTGGCTTTCAGGGCTGAAAATGCACATTGCCAGGTCATGTTGAGCTTTTTGTCAACTAACACTCCCAAGTCCTTATCGGCAGGGCTGCTCTCAATCCATTCATTGCCCAGCTTGTATTTATGCTTGGGATTGCCCAGACCCATGTGCAGGACCTTGAACTTGGCCTTGTTGAACTTCATGAAGTTTGCAGGGGCCCACCTCTCAAGACTATCAAGGTCCCTCTGGATGGCATCCCTTCCCTCCAGCGTGTTGACAGCAGCACACAGCTTGGTGTCGTCGGTAAACTTGCTGAGGGTGCACTCAATCCCACTGCCCACGTCCCTGACAAAGATGTTAAACAGCGCCAGTCCCAATATCACCACTCATCACTGGTCTCCACTTGGACATTGAGCTGCTGACTGCAACTCTTTGAGTGCAACCATCCAGCCAATTCCTTATCCACCAAGTAGTCCATCCATCAAATCCATGGCTTTCCAATTTAGAAACAAAGATGTCGTGCAGGACAATGTTAAATGCTTTGCACAACTCCAAGTAGATGACATCAGTTGCTCATTCCTTATCCACCAACACTGTAACCCTGTCATAGAGGGCCACCAAATTTTTCAGGCATGATTTGCCCTTAGTGAAGCCATGTTGGCTGTCACCAATCACCTCCTTAGTTTCCATGTGCCTTAGCATAGTTTCCAGGAGGATGTGCTCCATGACCTTGCCAGGCACAGAGGTAAGACTGCCTGGCCTGTAGTTCCCTGGGTCTTCCTTTTTTCCCTTTTTAAAAATAGACACAATATTTCCCCTTTTCCAGCCAGTGCGAACTTCCCCAGACTCCCATGGCTTCTCAGATATGTTGGATAGTGGCTCAGCTATTTCATCCGCCAGTTCCCTCAGGACCCGTGGATGCATCTCATCAGGTCCCACGGACTTGTGCACCTTCAGGTTCCTTAGATGGTCTCAAACCTGATCTTCTCCTACAGTGGATGGTTCTTCATTGTCCCAGTCCCTGCCTTTGCCTTCTGCAACTTGGGCAGTGTGGCTGGAGCAGTTGCCTGCAAAGACTGCGGCAAAAAAGTCGTTGAGTACCTCAGCCTTCTCCATGTTCTGAATAACCAGGTCTCCCTTTTCCTTCTGGAGAGGGCCCACATTTTCCCTAGTCTTCCTTTTATCACCAATATACCTATAGAAGCTTTTCTCATCTATAGGAGCTTTTCTTGTTGCCTTTGATGTCCCTGGCCAGATTTAATTCTATCAGGGCTTTAGCTTTCCTAACCTGATCCCCAGCTGCTGAGACAATTTCTCTGTATTCCTCCCAGTCTACCTGTCCTTGCTTCCACCCTCTGTAGGCTTCCTTTTTGTGTTTGAGTTTGTCCAGGAGATCCTTGTTCATCCATGCAGGCCTCCTGGTGTTTTTGTCTGACTTCCTCTTTGTTGGGATGCATCGCTCCTGAGCTTGGAGGTGATACCTGAATATTAATCAGGGATGGTTAATGTCTGGGTGGAGGCATCGGCCACCGCTGGGGTAAATGGTGCAGACCCCCCAGCCAGAGCTGCAACCTTTGCTCTCAGGCTAGTGCCCACCATTCTGCCTTGAGGGTCAGGTAGGATAAGTGCCCTTGACCTGGGAGATGGTCACAAAACAGCGCCTGGTTGCCAGGTTATGTGGGCTTCAAGCCTCTCCACTTGGCCAGCGGAATGCCCCTTCTTCAAAGTGGCGCCCTCCCACATGAACTGCCGCGCGAACTGCGGCGCCACACCCTGGCTGATGTGCCACACCCTGTTAGCAGAGCTCCAGTGGGCTGCCCTTAGTGGGAGTGGGGGGTGGCCGCTATTACTCCTGGCCCTGCCCACGCCTCCTCAGCCGCCCACCCTCGTGAGAGCTGCCGGCTCCTGGCAGGTCTCTGCGCTCTCTGGGCTTTCCCCAGCTCAGGAAACCCCTCCTGTATGCAGTGATCCCCTGCTCCACTGCAGAATGTGCCTGCACCGGAGTTGATCACCTCAGCAAGTGACATAGGAAAATAAGTTTTAGAACCAATCCCTAAATAAGAGACAAAATGAAGAAAAGAATTATGAATAATAATCAACAAACTCAAACAACAAACAAAAGTAAGCACATTATACACAAATCAAAACAGAAAGTAAAATAAACAGAAGCTACTGAGGTGTCAAAATGTAAAAGGGGAAATAAAATCTCCAAGAAAACCATAGCTGGAATGTTAAATTGATTTTAAAATATAGAAACAATTGCAAAAAGTTTAAGTCTAATTGTATGTGATGTCCAGCCCAGATGACATCCAGTAAATTGATAGACAAGACGATACCAAGTCCAGAACGAGATAATAGCAATCAATAGGAAGTAAAGAAGTAAATGGTCATTATTAACTTTTTTCCCATGTATAAATAAAGTAGACCAAAACATTAATATTGCATGTGTATTTTAACTGATCTATAAATAATAAGAAAATGTAATGAAGCAACAATTAATTACTGTTTGAAAGAAACATACAAAATTCAGGTACACATTTGCTAGGAAAATCACTAGTGCATTATCACTTCTAAACATGGGTAAAGAAATAGATCCCCACTGATTTCTCTGTCTTTTACATAAACAGACACAGATCACAGATGTTTAGTGTTGCCCTTAGTAGTTAATTCTTGTTGTAGCAAAATGTATTCTTTTAAGAAACGTTATTGACATTTTTGTTTGGTTTTTAACCTACCATTTTATAAAGTAATTTTCTCTTGATACCAGGCCAGATAATATAAAAATATCTAATACCTCAATGTCTTTTAAAATTTGGACTCTTTTTCTATGTAGCCACTCACTGCAACATCATAGACTCGTTGAATCATTCAGGCTGAAAGGGATCTCAGGAGGTCTCTAGTCCAACCTCCTGCTCAAAGCAGGCTCTGCTGTGCCCTGGTTTTGGCTGGGATAGAGTTGATTGTCTTCCTAGCAGCTGGTATAGTGCTATGTTTTGAGTTCAGTATGCGAAGAATGTTGATAACACATTGATGTTTTCAGTTGTTGCTAAGTAGTGTTTAGACTAAAGTCAAGGATTTTTCAGCTTCTCATGCCCAGCCAGCAAGAAGGCTGGAGGGGCACAAGAAGCTGGGAGGGGACACAGCCAGGGCAGCTGATGCAAAGTGGCCAATGGGGTACTCCATACCATGTGACATCACATCTAATATATAAACTGGGGGGAGTAGGGGTGGGGGGATCACTGCTCAGGAACTAACTGGGTGTTGATCGGTGGGTGGTGAGGAGCAATTGCATTGTGCATCACTTGTATATTCCAATCCTTTCATTATTACTGTTGTCATTTTATTAGTGTTATCATTATCATTATTAGCTTCTTTTCTGTTCTATTAAACCGTTCTTATCTCAACCCACGAGTTTTACTCCTTTTCCTGATTTTCTCCCCCATCCCACTGGGTGTGGGGGGAAGTGAGTGAGCAGCTACGTGGTGCTTAGTTGCTGGCTGGGGTTAAACCATGTGAGAGCAGACCAGGGTGCGCAGCCAGATCTTGGAAACCTTCAACAACAGAGATACCACAGCTTCACTAAGCAACCTCTTTCAATGCTTCATGGTCCTCGTGGTGAAAAAACTTTTCCTTACAAGTCAGACTGCTTCCACTTCAATTCATGAGCACTGTCATTCATTCTCCTGCCCTGCACCTCAGTAGATAACCTGGCTCTGTCTTCTCAGCAACTTCGTCATAGGTACTGGCATGGTGCTGTTAGGCACTCCAAAGATGTCTCTCCTTCTGGCTTACCAAGCCCAGCTCCCCCAGCTGTGACTCAGAGGGTAAATTCTCTAGAGCCAGCCAGCCTAGTGGCCTTCTGCTAAACTCACTACAGTTTATCAACTTCTTTCTTGTACTGGAAGCCAACACTGGATGCAATATTCCAGATGTGGTCTGTATCTGAGATTAACTATAGTTTGAATAGATTTTTGTGGCCTGAGAACAGTTATTTCCACAAAAATCTCAGCATTACATAGCTTGCAATTCCAACCTGCTAGCACAGAAGCACATTTAATAAACATCTGCTATTATTTTAATCTAATTCAAACCTAATTCAAATCCATGTGAAATACAGCCTTCTGTAATCAAAGATGTAGAAATTCAACCAGTCAGGCTCCTCACAGTACATTTCTTTAAGGACAACGCCAACTGTTTTTTTCAATAAAGCACTCTTCAGGAAAAACCCAACATTGTTTAGGGAAGGGCATCACTTATCTCTAACCAGTAACAAATCATGTGTGTTCTGGAGAGACAGGAACTGAAAGTTACAGAATATTAGGTATTTTATGTTTTTTTTATAAACTGAATCTTACACCTGTAATCAACGTCACTTACTTATAATAAGAAACCCTGTGAAAAGAAAGAAAGAAAGGTAACATGATTATTTTGAATTGATTACAACATTGAAATTACCCTGTTCTTAAGAATAATACCTGAAAGAAAGCTAGAAATGTCAAAGAAATACCTGGTGTGTATCTGCAGTATTATAAATCACCCTAGGATGTCAATTTAAATATTTTTAGTACCTTGCTATTCCAAGATGTTAAAGCCTTACTGCTAAGTATTTACTGCCTTTTTATTTTGGTTTAACTCCTTATTTTGCAAGAAGAAATTAACAGAAATTTTACCTAATAGAAGAATCTGAACATTAAGAAAGTAGAAAAAGAGCAACCTCAATTTAAAAAAAAAAAAAATTTCTGAATTAAAAGCAGAAAAAACTCACTTTCTGTATTTACAGGGGACACGTGTTGCAAAAAAACTTGATTTGCCTAATTGAGAAAAGTGGTCACTTTGATCATTGAAAAGTTTTTTGCTATTTCTTACTTAGACCAGACCAGAACAGACCAGAACAGAATAGAATAGAATTGAATAGAACAACTTGGCTGACGGTACGATGTTACCTTAAGAAACACATTTCCTAGACCTGACCAAGCTGGCCTTTTGAAAACAGCCATACAAAGTATAATGCAGATTAAAACTATCTGTTGGTGATGAACACAAATAAACTAGGTTTTTAGTAATTCACATGTGCTCAAGCATTTTCCTGCTTTTAATAGTTGATTCAAAGGACAGTCTCATACTTTGAGACTGGCTAATTTTCCCCTTGAAACTTTCTAATAGACAGGCATCATAAGATTATGTGAACAAAGCATTGAGAAACACAATCATGTATATATATAGATCATGAGGTTGTAGATTTGTGGATTTTTTTTTTTTTTACTTTTTAATTTTAAAGCTGGATCAGTTCCTTGTTCTTATTTAGAGTACAACAATTTGTGCCGGCACAAATGAGAGACTGAGCATCAAAGAGAAGGGAGATCAGTATTGCCACCAGAACTTCTTTGCAATCCCTTCTTGCAGATGGGATGCAAAGATTCCTAATGGTGGTTGTGGCAGTTAGAGATCATCTGCCTTGAACCAAATAGGCTGAACTGTCAATAGTTTAGGGTGTTTTGATGAGCCCACAGGGCTGAACTGGGAACTGCCTGGCTAACTGCTCAGGCCAAAAGGAAGATTGACGAGAGTCCTAAAGGTTGTCTGCAGACACTGATCACCCCAACCTGCTGTTTCTCCTGAGTTGGGCTAATGTTTCTTGTTAATTTCATTGTTTCCACGGAAAGCGAATGTGAAAGAAAATAAATTTTTATACTCCTTGAAGGAACCCTTTCCCCTGTCTGTCCTTCAGTTCACACATGTTCAGATGTCTTTTCCCACCTTAACTGAACTTTTTAGTTTTATTCTTTAAAGTACAATGGTTTTTTTTCAGGACACACCTACATTTTCCAGCCATGTCTAGCATTTGAGTATACCTACATTTTTATAAACACTGCTTATGAGAGATCAATGGACTAAGATCACCCAGATAATTTCATACATAGCAACAAACAGCCCTCAGGCTAGGGAGTTTCAATATATACTGACTTAGTTTTCAGCTAAACCTCCCAGCACAGTGCTCATAACATGTGACTAATCTAAATTGTTATTTAGCAGAAGCCACTTGGCTAATTAACACTAGAATATCTGCCAGTTGACCTGGCCCTGCCCAATCAAAACCCCTGCGCACTGTGGAAGGAGATAATATCCCGTATAAGGAACTTGTTGGTGAAAACAGTCTGGGTTACTCCTTCCTTAGGAAAGGGTGAGCCTATTTGTGGGATTGTTTTGCTCAAGGACCTGGTACACTTGGTGGGTAATGCAGAAGAATGGGGGAGTCCAATGTTTACCTCAGAGTGATTTAATCCTGGGTGAAAATAATCCATCATTTCGGTTGTATGATGGCAGTATTACATGATGTTGTATGTCACCACTGCTGTGACTGCCATATATCAAAGGTATTATAGCAGGAACCTCTCACTGATAGCCAAGCTAGAGGCAAGAGGAGGAATTAATTGCAATGTTAAAACTTAAGGTCTAGTCCAAGGGGACCAGGAGTGGGGAATGTAAAGGATATATTTTTAAATTGTTGTAATCCATAATTTGAGTTGCATGATATAGGAATTACTATATCAAGAACCACCTGAACCAATGGAAGACAAGCCTTATAAGAAGCAGTGCAAGAGCAGCAGTGTCCCAATCTGAGCTGGCTTTGGTGCCCAATAACTCCACACAACAAACCACCTCTCCTGTCCTGAGTGACCACCACAACAGATGGAGCCCAAAGTCATGGACTGAATGAACTCAGTGGACATTTGTAGACATTTTAAGGACATTTTACGGACATTTTACACACATTTCAAAGGGATAGTGCATAGACTAAGGGAATGATATCTGCATATTATATCGAAGGATGAGAAGGGTAGTGGTGATTAATGAGGATGTATTGGATAGTGTAAGACCTGAGCACGATAGGAATGATATAGACTAAGGGGTGGAGAATGTGCTGGTTTTGGCTGGGGTAGAGTTAAATTTCTTCATAGTAGCTGGTATGAGGCTGCGTTTTGGATTTGTGCTGAGAACAGTGTTGGTAACACAGGGATGTTTTAGTTACTGCTGAGCAGTGCTTACACAGAGCCAAAGCCTTTTCTGCTTTTCACCCCATCCCACCAGCAAGTAGGCTGGGGGTGCACAAGAAGTTGGGAAGGGACACAGCTGGGACAGCTGACCCCAACTGACCCAAGGGATATTCCAGACCATATGACAACATGCTCAGCAATAAAATTAGGGGGAAGGTTGGCCGGAGGGCCGCTGCTCGGGGACTGGCTGGGCATCGGTCAGTTAGTAGTGAGCAATTGTTTTCATCTGCAACACTTATCTTTCTTGGGGTTTATTTCTCTCTCTGTTATTTTCCTTTTCATTACAAATTATTATTATTATTATTATCATCATCATCATCCTCATCATTGTATTTTATTTTAATTATTAAACTATTCTTTTCTCAGCCCATGAGTTTTCTTACTTTTACCCTTCTGATTCTTTCTTCCATCCCACTGGGTGGGAGTGAGCAAATGGCTGTGTGGTCCTCTGTTGCCAGTTGGGGTTAAACCACGACAACAAGGAGGTCAAAATCTTTGGTCTAAAACTGCTACTCCATTTGATAAAGTAGGAGAATGTTCTTGGATGAGGGAATATAAACAATTAGATGATTTAAGTTTATAAATCAGAGGGTGAAAGGAATGAAAGGAAAGATATTTGTTTGTGAGGGAGGGAGAGTAGAAGCTCAGGAGAACTAAAAGAGCCAAACACATAAACCAAGGTTTTATCATCTTACATATACATTATACTACCAGATATGCCTTCCTTGACTACTTTTCCATCACAAAAGTCAAGACACTGAGGTGATGGACTATGTGAAGGAGAAACACCTTGAGCCTTTCTCTCTTGAGAACTCTTCAGAGTACAACAATCATAGTGGTATTTGGTAGGGTTAAGGTCACTGTTGTCATATTTGTCTGTGAGTATCACTGATTGCCCATGATGTTGTGGCTAGTGCAGTAAGACACACTCAGATTCTAAGCAGTGCGATTCAGAACTCTGCCAAAGACCCTGCCTGGACTGTTGCTGTATAGACAGGGCTGCATGACTCCATGGAGTAGAAAACAGGCAGCAGCAGTCAAGATGTAGACATGTACATAACCATATCTGAAGTTGATGGCCTCAGGCTGAAAGTCTCCAACAGAGAGCCCAAATTTAAAAAAAAAAAAAGAATTAAAAAAAAAATAGAAAACATGTAATTGTCGCATTAAGATCCAGCCTAATTGTCAGTAGGTCATCTCAGTCAAGATAGAAGAACTTCAAACATGTCTAGGTAAGTGACAGCTGAATATAATTTTTCAAGATAGTGACTTTAGGTGGTTCACCAAATCTCAGTGAAATTGTGTACCTTTTGTTCAGAGAGTAATACCTTTGAGGAATTGAGTCTAAATTGCTTTCTGGATCTAGACCTCAGTCAGCACTATCGGGACATTAATCACTGGTAAGTCTTCAAGATGACTACCAGATGGTCAGACAACAAAAACACTTTTGACACAAATTCAAGACAAAAGACATGTATGTGTGTAATTGAAAAATGTATCACTTATTTATAGGGAAAAAAATTCGGTTGCTCAAATTTGCTCTACTTACTTCAGGTTTACTAAATTTATTTCATTTTGAAAACAAGGAAGGTGAAAAAATGTTAAAACAATTTTAGTACAAAAAAAGTACAAACGAAATGATATACAAATCAGTTTTTATTGGCTGCATGCTTATGAAAAGAAAAAACTTTTTTGAAAGAGGACGTTCTGGCCTTTATTAGCATGGGTTCTTCCACTCAGTCTTTTAATATGATGCATTTATAGACTATTAGAAATGCAACTGAATAGATAAATTTCATTAGTCTAGACTTTAATGACGTTCATTGTACTTAAGGTCACAGAGGATGTGTGTGTAAGATCAGATACAGGTTATATTCATTTGACTATCTGTTATACGTGGAATAGATTAGGTATCAGGTATTTACATAAGCATTTAAATTAGAATATTTTCTTCTCTCTCCTCTTGGAAGGATAGCAGCAATATTTGCTATTAGCATATTTACTGTGAGCAAATAAATAAATTGAATGCCACTTTACTAATGTAAATCTGTGAGACTTCATGAGGAATAACAAATAAAAGAATTTTTTGAATCATGTAGTTTATCAATGATTTTTTTTGATAGAAGCACCCTGCAAGCTGAAGATGAGCTCTGGATGCTGTTACCATGGATTAAAGAAATGACAAAGCAAGAGCATTTGAGATAAGGGAAGGGTAGGAAGAAGGCACCAGAGAATGGGAGTGGCAATAGAACTGATCTGCAATTTTGAATGTAAGAGATAAAGTCTTTTTTTTTTCAGTTTTTGCTGACTGCACTTTGTCTTCTTAAAATGCAAAGTTTTAAGTCTTTTTACCTTTTTTCTTTTTTTTTTTTTAAGCTTCCTTAAGCTTGTGTGTCACAATGAAACTTCTGAAGTAGCTTTCTTTCCCCCCTTTTGTCCTCTTTCCCCATTCTAAAATAAGTATTCATTGGGCACATTGAGGTCAGAAATTTTTGATCTTCAGTATTACATGAATACTGCATTGCTACTGTCATCTTTGGATCACTTTTCCAGAGAAGAAAGAAGAAGGAAAAAACTCAAAAGTTTTTTCATTCACGAACTTATACAAAATAAAGAGCATACAGACGTGACAGCTCTGTGGGGGTGCAGAGTTCCTTGTCTGAAACAACCATTTACAAGCCAAGATAAAACAGGGCAGCACAATTCCTGCAGTCAATTCCAGAGAGGAAGCTAAAGGATTGGAAACAATGAATAAGGTCATCCATGACACTTGGAAGTAATTAAATCATTGAAGAGTAAACTAATCTAAACTAAAAACATCTAAGGCATTGAAAGTAGATCCTAGAGTAAACTTGATGGAGGGAAAATGTTTTCAAAATAAATGATACTTTGAAAGAATAATCATGTTCATGCCCTGAGGGCTGCTTCTGAGGCAATTATAAAGAAAATCAACACATTGCACAAGAAAAAAGAAATTCTAATGAATCATAAGTGACAGAACCAGGGAGGACTTTTCACATTGCACATTCTGATCCTCAGCATTTTCTGGGGGTACTCATTACTATTTAATGTAAGCTAGTTTCAAACATAAGCAGTCTTGATTGTCCCAAATTCCTTCGTAATCCGTTATTCTCGACTACTTTCCCTGTTAATAACTTTTCCTTTTTTTCCCCTTTATTTATTTATATATTTTTCCCTGTACAGCTTGGACTTTTCCTTTTTTAGCTTTTGGTCATTGCTCTTTCTCCTGTCATTTTCTGAGGCTGTGAATAATTCCTTTCTTTGATTTCTATTGTTATGTTGTAGGACCTTACATTTCAAGCATTGATCATATCTTAATATTGATAGAACCTTCCTGAAGTGCATCATGTTTAGCTCCTTCAGTCTCTTTATATTCAGAACACATATCACTTTTTCAAACCTTTGATTTTATTTCCCACTATAGTTCTCATATCTTTCAAACTGTGAAAAGAAGAGCTCTGTATATGGATACAAACTTTAAGCATTAAAGCTATATAATATTTCATTATTACTTTACTGAAACACAGCATTGGTGTTTGCTTCATATCAGCATCACAGTGAGTACTTGTATTTGCTGCATTATTCCTGGATATTTCAGACTTATCCATTGCATTCTGAAGTATTTGGCTATGCTGTTTATTTCTCTCCCTCCCCACCACGTGGTGATCTAGAAGAGAGAGATTAACAAACCAAGATATGCAGAAAGTGTCTGGCTGGTTTGCATCGCGGCTTACAATGATTACTGCTTTAAGAAGAAATAACTCCCACATCCTGGCTCTGAGACCCACTAAATATGTGTACAAATCCTGCTACAAGTCAGCTAAACTTTGAAAGCAGCAGGCTGATATTCAATCTCATGCTTCTGTGAGAAGCAGCTCTCATCTACTGCTGAGTGCCCATTAAAGCTGCCATTTTCATAGAAGCGATATACTTTATGCAAGAAACTACTCCCATCTCCTGTTGAGGTTCAATTCAGAAGAAAAGTAGTAACATTTTGCTACATTAGCAAAATGCTTAATTTTATTTGTTTTTCTCAGAACAAAATCAGGGTCTTCTAATGGAAAAAAAGTTCCATTTGAGGGGGGGGGGGGAAAGCCAGTTGTTCTTCACAGCATAGATCTGTTATTATTTAGCGCATAAAGGTTTTTGAATTCAATCATCAGCATCATTATAAATTTTATAACATGGGAAAGAAAGAGAAAATATCAGAGGAGGATAATCCTTCTTTTCATATTTATTCACTTGTTTCATTTCTTCAACTCTGTACAGTGTTGTCATGGTACCTCATTCAGATGATTCATTCTAGCATTTATATATAATCTTTCTTATATTTTGTTTTGCAGTAAAATAAAAGTAGGTGTTTAGATAAAAGTGCAGTTCAGAAAATCTTTTGAGATTAAGCAAGGAAAGTATGCAGCAATTAACACATGAAATAAAACGTCTAATTTAAAATACACAATATCAAGGCTTTGCTGGGAGAGGTGTAAAGTATTACTAACAGAAATGCAAATGCATTTGAAATTCAAGCTGAGACTAGTGTTTTCTGTATTAGTATGTGCTTGAAAATGGTCTCAGATCTGTGGAAATTAGTATTGAAAGTTGATGTCTTTTGTAGTTAACTGCATAATCTGAATCTGCACATCATGCAATTAAAACTGAAATTTCTGTTTTTCTTTGCTAACATTATTAGCATTTGAAGATCAGGGAAAAAATATATGTATGCATTCATATTCTAAGGCTAAAAGACTGTGTATCTACTAAGTAGTTCACCCCAACTTAAAACCTGTGGTTTTGAGGATTTGTTCACTAAAGGGAATCCTAGTAATAGGGAATTGGCTGGATCAAGTTTGGTTATTCGTGCACTATAAAAGAGGAGTTCCAACACCATCCCAGTGGGCTTTGCATCCCCTGTCATGTGATTATCCAGTGTAGCCTTTACTTAAATTCAGATATTATGAACTGGGGGGGAAAAGAAGTTTGTGTGTGTGTGTGCATGTATATATGATTTAAGATTACAGGAAGCCCAAGAGACTCCTGCTGATGTGCTGTGTGGTGTGAAGTGACTAGTCTTCTCCGAAGGGGTTGGCCACTCTGTACTGCTCAAACTACTAGCGATAGGGAGGGACTACTTCCTGGGATAGATGCCTGTAGTAAAACAGATGTAGCCAAATAATAACCCTATTATCATATGTAATAATTCTCTTGAACATGAGCCTGCTCTCAGTGCCTGGAAATGATTCTTTTTCAACAGACAGATTCTCTTGAAATAATAGAATTATCCTATTTCACCTTCTATATTCAAAACCCTAAAAGATAAGATGGGAGCTGTATTTTCATCACACTTCCCTGCCTGTTTTTTGAAAGCAGCATTGCAAAAGTTATCTATCTTCTCAGTTTTTGGTTTATGAGTGTCGTGGTTTAACCCCAGCCAGTGACTAAGCACCACGTAGCCGCTCACTCACTTCCCCTCACACCCAGTGGGATGGGGGACAAAATCAGGAAAAGAAGTAAAACTCGTGGGTTGAGATAAGAACAGAATAGAACAGAAAAGAAGACACTAATAATGATAATGATAACACTAATAAAATGACAACAGTAATAATAAAAGGATTGGAATATACAAGTGATGCACAATGCAACTGCTCACCACCCGCCGATCAACGTGCAGTTGGTCCCCAAGTGGCGATCCCCCTCACCCCCACTCCCCTAGTTTCTATACTAGATGTGATGTCACATGGTATGGAGTACCCCGTTGGCCACTTTGCGTCAGCTGCCCTGGCTGTGTCCCCTCCCAACTTCTTGTGCCCCTCCAGCCTTCTCGCTGGCTGGGCATGAGAAGCTGAACAATCCTTGACTTAGTCTAAACACTACTTTGCAACAACTGAAAACATCAGTGTGTTATCAACATTCTTCTCATACCAAACTCAAAAACACAGCACTATACCAGCTACTAGGAAGACAATTAACTCTATACCAGCTGAAACCAGGACAATGAGATTTTAATTTGCAACATGAAACTGAAGTATTTTGTGTCTAAGCAGTTTGTGAAACAGATTTTTTGCAAATACTAAGATGTATTTATGTCTTTCATTAAATCCCTGTTATCAGGACTTACTTATTGTTTCTATATAGGAAGCTACTTGAACCTTTTTTTAATGACTTTGCTAATAATTGTGGGTTGGCTTATGTTCTGCATACCAGTAACATTTTTTTTTTTCCACTTGATGGAAAGCCTAAAAGAAAAGGCAATTAAAAATACTAAAGGAGATTATAAAAGTTATTAAGAGTTGGTTTTAGTTGTAATGAGATAATCATGAGTAATTTTGATGATGCTATGAGAATTTTGTTCACATTGCCTCATGATCAGCTGCTATATCTCTTAGAGGAAAGTTTATCATACGAATAGATTTATCTAAACATAGTACTACACTACAGTACAATACTGTTGTCCTAATATACTTAATGGCCCTTCCTTCAACACATACATGAATTTACAACCACTTTTTCTTGATTTTAAAATCTTAACTGTTATAAAATGTGCTAAGGCATAAATTAGATACATTGCGTAGCTTTGATATAAGGTCTTTGTTGGATTGTTTTTAGCAATAGCAGAACAGGACAAAAAGAGTCTACTTTTCTGTCTTCCTGCTTACTTTGATGTTTTTTCTTCCCACTAAAAAAAAAGCACCTGGTCACATGAAACATAAAAAAAAAATAATGTTTTAACTGAAAACAGAATTTATTTGACTAACTTTTCCTGAAAAAAAAAAAAAAAAATTAAGTGTCATGAAGTAATTTTTATTCAGATTCCCCAATGCTTCTACTTCACTGTTAGTGGGACTCTCTAATTAAGCAAAACCTTTTAGGATCCAAGGGCATTTATGAATGCTCGTTTTACATCAGAAGATTTTAGCAGTCCTGGCAGAATATTCCAGAACAGAAAATTCATTATCTAAATTACAACTTCCTTGATGCTTTATAAGAATGTTCTCAAATATCCTTTTTTTTTTCTTTTCTTTTTTTTTGTAAGGGGGACAGTAGTATTCTTTTGTGCTGGGGGTAAGGGGAAAGGGAGAGAGACAGAAGGGAGGGAGGGAGGAAGGAAGGAAGAAAGAAAGTTCTGCTAAAATTATTGAATAAATCTTTATTAGTTACCAAAACCTGCCTGTTTTAGCAAAAAAGAAAAAAAAAAAAGAAATATTCAAATGAGTTCTAAGACACGGGAGTTATCCGTAGGAACAAGAAATAACAGTTTCTTGGAACAAGTCAGTGCAAGTATTGAGGTATTACACAGAAAGAAACCAACCAACATGAAATTTAAGTTTTTAAAAATTACTTTTTTATTTGTGTCCTGGAGCAGGATTTGTTAGTTTACTGGGTCTTCAGGTCACACTATTTACATCATTTGATAGCTGTGAATATATTTCATTTTATCTAGAAGAATGTGGTTTGCTGAAGGCACTTTTAATCCTAAGGAGTAGGGGAGCAGGCAGATAACTAATGTTTCAGATTCACATCCTGATTAAGTCTTTCTACATGCCCATGATGTTTAAACCAGTGCGACTCCACAAACTCCAGTGTAAGCAATGGATAGAATTTGTGCATTTCATCAGAGTTCCACTAATTGTAGCATTAAATTAACACTACAGTTAGTAATTTTCTGTCCATGAGGCAGACCAAACTTCCCTGTGCAGAGAAAACTGGGGAGGGGTAGCACCTGGCAGTCTAATAGCAGCTAAAGTAACCTGAAAAACCGATTGTGTGATGAAGCAACATAGTGCTCTCCTTGGATTTAGAATAAATCTTGCAAAGGTAAGGCTGAAATAAAAATAAAACAGTAACTAATACTGCTAAAATTACTTAATTTACCCATTTATTACCTTTTCTTATAGAAGTGGTCAGGACATACACATTGAAAAATATCTGAGAAGAACAAGTGCTTATTAGCACTTATGAATAATTTTATTGAATCAATAGTCATCCATGATTTGTTGTCTGGGGCTATGGTTCAGAATACAGAAACTCTGCATTCAAGACCCTGCTCTCCTTACTCATATTGAGGTTTTTGGAAAAGTTTGAGATAGTGCCTCAAATGTAAAATAGTTGCAAGGAAACAGAATAGTCTCTTTCTAGTTGCTTCTACAGCTCCTAAGCGTGATCTATCTGCATGAAACAGGAAAGTAGGAAGATTATTTGACTATCCCGTCTACTTCCATATTTCCCAAGGTGGTGGAAAATATGAGATTGGTCTAGAGAAAGGCATTCCTTTCTCATGATCACTCTGTCTATGACAGCAGGACTTCCAGCTTCTCTCACTCTGTTTTCCAAGGTGTAACCTATTATTTCAATAATGCACGTTATGGAGTATGCAACTGAATTTTCTCAGAATTCCATTTCTTTAGATATTTTCTTCAATTAGTCTCAAAGCCAACTATTAGAGTTTAGAATCATAGAATCATAGAATCATTTAGGTTGGAAAAGACATTTAAGATCATCGAGTCCAACCATCATCCATGCCCACTAAACCATGTCCTGAAGTACCCCGTCCATTCACTTTTTGAATACCTCCAGAGATGGTGACTCAACCACTTCCCTGGGCAGCCTATTCCAATGTTTGACAACCCTCTCAGTAAAGAAATTTTTCCTAATATCTAACATAAATTTCCTTTCCCTCAACTTGAGACCATTTCCTCTTGTCCTGTCTCCAGCCACCTGACAGAAGAGACCAACACCCACCTCACTACAACCCTGTTTCAGGTAGTTGTAGAGAACTATAAGGTCTCCCCTCAGCCTCCTCTTTTCTAGACTAAACAGCCCCAGTTCCCTCAGCCGCTCCTCATAAGACTTGTGCTCCAGGCCCCTCACCAACTTGGTTGCCCATCTCTGGACACGCTCCAGCAACTCTATGTCTTCCTTGTAGTGAGGGTCCCAAAACTGAACACAGTACTCGAGGTGCGGCCTCACTAGTGCCCAGTACAGGGGAACAATCACCTACCTACTCCTGCTGGCCACACTGTTTCTCATACAGGCTAGGATGCTGTTGGCCTTCTTGGCCACCTGGGCACACTGCTGGCTCATATTCAGCCGGCCGTCAACCAGCACGCCCAGGTCTTTCTCTGCCGGGCAGCTTTCCAGCCACTCTTCCCCAAGCCTGTAGCGCTGCATGGGGTTGCTGTAACCCAAGTGCAGGACCCGGCACTTGACCTTGTTGAACTTCATATGATTGGCCTCAGCCCATCGATCCAGCCTGTCCAGATCTCTTTGTAGAGCCTCCCTGCCCTCAAGCAGATCGACCCTGCCTCCCAACTTGGTGTCGTCTGCAAACTTGCTGAGGGTGCACTCAATCCCCTCATCCAAATCATCGATAAAGATATTAAACGAAACAGGGCCCAACACATAGCCCTGGGGAACACCACTTGTGACCCGCCGCCAACTGGATTTCACCCCATTCACCACAACCCTCTGGGCCCGCCCATCCAGTCAGTTTTTCACCCAGTGAAGAGTACACTTATCCAGGCCATGAGACGACAGTTTCTCAAGGAGTATGCCATGAGAGACAGTGTCAAAGGCCTTGCTGATGTCAAGGAAGATAACATCGACAGCCTTTCCCTCATCCACTAGGCGGGTCACCCAGTCATAGAAGGAGATCAGGTTGGTCAAGCAGGACCTACCTTTCATAAACCCATGCTGACTGGGCCTGATCCCCTTCTTATCCTGGACTTGCCATGTGAGTGCACTCAAGACAAACCGTTCCATAATATTCCCCGGTACCGAGGTCAGGCTGACAGGCCTGTAGTTCCCCGGATCCTCCCTCTGACCCTTCTTATAAATGGGAGTCACAATGGCAAGCCTTCAGTCCTCTGGGACCTCCCCTGTTGACCAGGACTGCTGATAGATGATAGAGAGTGGCTTGGCAAGGACCTCTGCCAGTTTCCTCAGTACTCTTGGATGGATCCCATCAGGTCCCATAGATTTCTGAGTGTCTGGATGGCATAGTAAGTCCCTAAGTAATTCCTCCTGGATTAAGGGGGGTATGTTCTGCTCTTCATCCTTACCTTCCAGCTCAAGGGGTGGAGTACCCTGGGGATAACTGGTCTCCCTATTAAAGACTGAGGCAAAGAAGGCATTAAGTACCTCAGCCTTTTCCTCATCACTGGTTGCTACGTTCCCTTCTGTATCCATTAAAGGAAAGATATTCTCCTTGGGATTCTTTTTACTCTTAACATATTTGTAAAAACATTTTTTGTTGTCCCTTAAAATAGTGGCCAGTTTGAGTTCTAGCTGAGCTTTTGCCTTTCTAATTTCCTCTCTGTATGATCTAACAAGATCCCCGTACTCCTCCCAAGTTGCCCGCCCTTTCCTCCAGAGATGATAAACCCTCCTTTTTTTCTTGAGTCCTAGCAAAAGCTCCCCGTTCAGCCAGGCCAGTTGTTTTCCTCAGTGGTTTGACTTGCGGCACATGGGAATAGCCTGGTCCTGAGCCATTAAGATTTCCTTCTTAAAGAATGTCCATCTTTCCTGGACCCCTTTGCCCTTCAGGACCATCTCCCAAGGGACTCTCTCAACCAGTGCCTCGAAGAGGCCAAAGTTTGCCCTCCGGAAATCCATAGTGGTGGTTTTGCTGACCACCTTCTTTGCCTCACCAAGAATTGGAAATTCTATCATTTCATGGTCGTTAAGCCCAAGACGGCCTCCAACCATCACACCTCCCACCAGTCCTTCCCTGTTTGTAAACAACAGATCTAGCAAGGCTCCTCCCCTGGTTGGCTCACCCACCAGCTGTGTCAGGAAGTTATCTTCCACACACTCCAGGAACCTCCTAGATTGTTTACTCACTGCTGTGTTGTATTTCCAGCAGATGTCTGGAAAGTTGAAGTCCCCCACGAGAACAAGGGCACATGATTCTGAGACTACTGCCAGCCACTTGTAGAACGATTCTTCCGTCTCTTCAACCTGGTCAGGCGGTCTATAACAGACTCCCAGCACAATATCTGTCTTATTGGTTTTCCCTCTCATCCTCACCCGTAAGCACTCCACCTTGTCTTCAGAATCGTGTAGCTCTGTACAGTCAAAACATTCCCTAACATAGAGAGCCACCCCACCACCTCTTCTACCTTGTCTATCCCTTCTGAAGAACTTATAGCCATCCATTGCAGTACTCCAGTCATTGGAGTCGTCCCACCATGTTTCTGTGATGGCGACTAAGTCATATCTATCCTGCTGCACGATGTCTTCCACCTCTTCCTGTTTCTTGCCCATGCTGCGTGCATAGGGATAGATGGATTTGAGCTGGGTTATCGAATCCACCCCTACCATCATCACGCTGCCCCCAGGCTCACCTCTGGTGCACCTGGTTTTATCCCTTACCCCCTTCCAACCTAGTTTAAAGCCCTCTCTAAAAGCCCTGCCATCTCACAGGCGACGATTCTTTTACCCCTTTCAGATAGCTGGACACCATCTGTCGCTAGCAAGCCTGGTGCTGTGTAAACCTCCCCATGATCAAAAAAACCAAAATTCCACTGATGGCACCAGCCTCTGAGCCACGTATTAACCAGGTGTGTTTTCCTGTTCCTTTCAGTGTATTTCCCTGCCACTGAAGGGATTGAGGAAAACACTACCTGTGCTCCCGATCCTTCCACTAATCGTCCCAGTGCCCTGAAGTCCCTTTTGATTGCCTTTGGATTTCTCCCTGCAATCTCATCACTGCCACCCTGCACAACCAGCAATGGGTAATAATCAGAGGTCCGAACCAGACCAGGGAGTTTCCTGGTAATGTCTTTTACCCGGGCCCCAGGGAGGCAGCAGGCTTCCCTGTGGGGTGGGTCAGGTCTGCATATTGGGCCCTCTGTCCCCCTCAGAAGGGAGTCGCCTATGACAATTACCCTCCTTTTTCTTTTTTCAGAGGATGTGAGAATATGTGGGGCTGCCCGACTGGGCCTAGGCACCTCCCTAGATAGGGCTTCTTCTACACCCTGATCTTCACCGGCCTGGTCCTCCAGTTCCAGAGCCCCATACCTGTTGTGCAGGGGCAACTGGGAAGGTGAAGGAGACCAGGAGGGGATTCGTCTGCCTCGCCGAGCAGGGACCTGTATCCGTTCCCCTCCATCTCTTAGGTCCCCTCCTGCCTGGTGGCAGGAGGGCAGGGGAACCTCCCCTTCTTGCGGAGCCTCCAACTGCTGCCTCTTCCTCAGGGATTGTAGGGTGTGGGCCCACCAATCTATCTCCCTCTCACACTCCCTGATACTCCTCAACCTTTCCACTTCCTCCTTCAGCTCTGCCACCAGGCTGAGCAGATCATTCACCTGGTTGCACCTCACACAAGAGGTGTCCCTGCTGCCCTCCGGCACCAGTGATAGACTCAGGCACTCCCTGCAGCCAGAGACCTGGACAGCTGCACATTTACATGGGACCTCTGTCTGCATTGCCACATTTTTCCTAGCAATGGCTTTCATCCGAGTGACAACCCTACCTGGGTCTCCCTCTGGGCTGATGCTCTCCGCTTGAGTAGCCTTCTTGAGCTGGGAAGAGGAAGATGGGGATGCACTCCCTGCCTGCGCGAACTGCCGCACCACGCCCTTTCTGACACGCCACACCTTGTTCATCGCTCTCCTGGTCGCTGGTGCTCCTCAGGGCCATTCAAATCTCCCGCAGTTGCCCCTGGCAACGCCCACACCGCATCAGCCTCTCTCGCGAGAGCCACCGGCTCTGGCCGGGTCCCTCTGCTCTTCCCCGGCGCTCCTGGGCCTCGGAAACCTCCCAGTCTGCCTCAATCTAGTGCTTAGCCGCCGACTTACCCTTGCCTCTGTTACTGATGCACGACTAACCAAATCCAACAGGTGTTAAAACTCAGATTTATTCTTCAGCAAAAGTTAGTTAGAAGTCCGATAACATTCTATAAAATGACAGGCTCAATGATGTAAAGAGAATTAATACTACACGGCTGACTTAAGAATCCCCAAGATTTAAAGTGATGGCTCAAAACACGCGTATCACTCACCTAAAAGCTGAGGGCTCTCTCCCTTGTGGAGTTACCTCAGGTGGTGCCCTGGCCTGAGGGGGAGTCCCCGACTGCAGACCCGCTGCTCCGAGGAGGACTGCCAACGTGTCCTCCGGTGGGACCCCATTTATACCCCTGTCGAATCTGACCTGTGGTCATTTAATTCTATTGGCTAGGAGGGTCACCTCGGTGTACCTGGCGCATCTCGATTGGCCAGTTCAAATTTCAACCTGTGGCCTCCAGGGTTTCCTTCTGCTTCTCCCTTCCTGGAGAAGTTTTGTTTCCTGCTGGCAGGATGGGGGGGGCGGGATGTACTGCCACAGCCTCTGCTGGCCTCGCCGCTGACTGAATAGTTTACATAGTGTTGAGCCTTCTTGCCTTCTTTGACTATAAATTTAGGACTGTGAGTCACAATACCTCTGTTTATTGTCTGTGCCCTAGAGGGACTTAAATTAGCTCTGAATAAATTTGGGAAGTTCAGCTGATCATCAGTGATCATTACGAAGAAATAGTTTTTTTCCCTTAAACCAAACAATCAGTAATCATTATTTGGATTACAGAATGACAGCTCTCAGAGCCAAAGACAACTCAAATCATGTTTGAAAATTCATGGAGGATTTAGAAGACTCCATTTTTTCCAGTGTCTGTCTCCCTTTTCTCCTAAAACAGTCTACATGCTTCTTTTGAAGCTCACTCAAGGGAAGTTCATTATAAAAAGTTAATGCCCATTGGCTGAGCCTTCCCACTGTCTCAGCAAAGACAACTCTCTAAAATACATTGCTTATTCAATTCTGAAGTTTCTGGTTAGAGAGCTAGCCTCTGTTTTCCTCTCTTTTTGCCCAAAGCAAGACTTTAATCCATTCTTTTTCCATTTAATATCATTTGGAAATTTGGGGAAAAAACCTGATCATATGCAGTAAATACAGAAATATTTTAAATATTTTCCTATTTTCTACATTTCCTTAGGATATTCACAAAACATAAACAAATAATATATACATATATATGGAAATACCTTCTATGGTGCCTTTTTTCCTTGACTTTTTGATGCTTAGGCTCAAAAGTGTATATTCAAAAGGAAAAAGAAAATGTTAAATAAGAACACAACATGAGTCTCACACAAACACACAAACAGTTCATACTGCCTTCCATGCAAGTTGGCAAAGAAGATAAGACCTTTTTTAACATGGAGTAGATACATAACTCCCTTCTACATGGTCTCTATGGCTAAACCTGTGCTGCTAAATGAAGTATGACAAGGCATATTCCCAGACACAAAGGCCAATGGGTTCAGAGCAGTGGGCATATATGTTTATAAACTCTCTCAGCCTCCAAAGACAGCTTGGGGTGTCCTAACTTCTAAGCTGTGCCTGAGAAGCATTTGGGGGAGTGCTAGTTTACACAGTCCCAAAGTCCTAAATATCGAGGACTATTCTGATCATTCACTAGTACAGAAAAGTGAATTGCAATGTATGGGAATTAAACATGGTTCTGTTTAATTCGTTAATCTAGACTTATCTCAGGGACATAGTGGTGCCACCTGGGTTACCCAAAAGGGTGCAACAACCCGAGTTATGACTGAGCAGCTGAATCCAGCACAGGCATCATGTACTAAGGTAAGAACATGTTAGTAATGTTGAAGCTTGACTCTTTAGCCTGGATCAGCAACCTTGGCAACACGCAGCTCCATGAATTCATCATATAGGCTGTCTCGAGACTGATTTACAAAGGAAGGCCTCAGCAGGGATACCCATACTTGGCACTAGATAAAACAGGGTGAAGGTAAGACTCCCTAAAGCAAAACTTCAGTGACTGAAACTATCCATTCCTAGCCAGTGTTCTCTTTGTACTGTTAAATGATCTCATGCAGTTTATTAAGAAATTTGGGGTTTCACCTGAGCTCTCAATGAGGCCAAACTATTCCATAAATTAGGAAAATAGAAGGGTTTTTTTTCCTATTTTCATTTCTTATTTTTTGCACTGATATAACATAAGCTTTCCAAAGACAAGACAGTAAAATGTGTCCAGATTTACACAAAGTATTTAGAAGTGAAGTTGCACAGAGATCTTTATAAATATATATATATACACACACAGACATACCAGAAATTTTGTTGTTGAAATCATCTTTCTGTATTAAAAAATATTAAAATACTAAATTTTATTGAAAGGGAGTCTCTATATTGATAGAGAGAAGAACTCTGATACAGTAGAAGCACGGAAGAACTTTTTTTCCAATATCCCTCATTTCAAATATAAAGAATAGAGCTGAATCAGCAGTAGCTCCAGAGCTCTGATGACCTCCATGTCAGGTCCTGAAGGGCACCAACGGGCCTGTCTGTCCCTGTCCAGTCCCCTCAGGGTCTCCCCCCACCCTGCCCAAGGCCCCTTTTCAGACCCCATGGGGTCTCCCCCCATCTTGCCCACAGCCCAGGACCCCGTTTCAGCCCTCCTTGGTACCATCAGCCCCTGTCCCAGTGACTCCACAGCATGGCTGGTCTACAGCTCCCCACAACACTGCCCTGCCTGTCCATAGGCCCTACCGGGCCAGGCCCATGTTTGAGCCTATGTCCCAGCCTGGCCTCAGCATGTCCCAGTCCCCAGGGAGATGCCCGATGCCAGGGGCTGGGAATGCCCCAGTGCCCCCCCGCTGCCTGCTCCTCTCTGGGGCAGCAGGACAGGCCCTGGCTGCCAGGTCCTGCCCTGTCACCACAGGGAAGGGCCCGCACCTCCCAGTGCCTGGTCCCCAATGAGCAACTAGCCTACCTGGCACCCTGACACTTAAGTATTTTACATGTATATCCCTTGTATAAAGGAACCAGGTGTTATTAGCCTGCATATATAAAGAGGCCAAGAGAGTGATTATTGCTATATAAGGAACAAAACCAAACGTGTGTATTGCATGGTTCTTAAGGCTATACTGGGATTAGTAATTACATTTATTCAGGAATGTCCCCAGGCACTGAGGGTGACTGTCACTGAATGGCCTGAATTTATGCTCACAGACCATGGACTCCACCAGAGGCTGGCTGCATGCAGCTTGTCTAGTAAGAATGGTCTGTTGAATGGTCTGACTCCTGAGCTGCTCCTGGGAAGTTACTCTCACAAATGTAAAGCGGCTGAATATTTCTCATGTTACAACACAAAGGAAGGGAGAGAATGAGATATATATATTACTGTACATCTCTACCTTTCTCATTACACATGAAGGACTGTAACTGGGAATAATGTAGAAAGTAGGTCTGCCTTCCATCCCAGCACAAGCATATGGAGTATATACTTCTCAACTGGATTAATGAGAGACCTACTTGAGCCTTGTAGATTATGCTATGCTGAACATTCACATTTCTATGCACAGTAAGAAATACAAAACTTCCTACAAAAGTGAAAGTGTGCATGAATAATTCCTTCATGTATTGTTATATAGAACATTATTAAATAAAGATACCCATACCTTGCTGGACAAGAAAAAACCTAAATTATTTCTAAAACTACCTGCTGCTGCTACTGCTTATTGCGTAGCAACAGCACATCAGTTTAAAACCACCTCTTATTTCTGCAAGAATGTGAACATGATACACAGTAGCATTATGGTTAAACGCTTAACTCTTTCATTAACTGAGCTATTAGACTTCATGCATACATTAGAGTACATTTTAACACCTGTAACCTGATACAGAAATCTCTGCTTTGTGAATTTACTCTTGGGTGCAAAATTATTAATTAATATAATTGTTTATTAATAAAATAATAGCAATGGAGGTATAGTCTTTTGCAACTACATTAGCTAACAAACAAACAAAAAAATTCCGGAAGGAAAGAAATTTAAGGAAAGGCTTAAACCAACACATTTGCTTATGTCTGCAAACATTTAATTTACATCAATGTATAACCAGTTTTTAACAGTTTTCTACATAAAAATGTTAACTCTGTCAAACTGAACTTAAGGATCCTATAATATATTTAAAAACATATCATTTTATTATTTTGAAATACAAAGAACAAAACTTAAAATGCCAAATAGTCCAGGTTCATCATTCCACTCAGTTTTAAACTACAAACATTACATTTATGTAGATCTTCAAAACGAAAATCTGATTCATCCTACTGAGCTGATATGCTCAGTTAAACTTCTTATGTTAATGGACTCAGCTTCATAGCTGATACAGAGAAATAAGCTTTTTCTAGAAGTCACTGTAGATTTTCTGTCTCTTCCAATGTGCAGAATAGCAGTTCACAGGTGAACTTACCGGTTAGATCCAAACTTCAAGAGAAACACTGTAAAGGTCTGATCTTCCCTTACTCTGTCAGAATAATCCTTCTTTGGGGAGAAGACAACAGTGGCACCAAAAGAGACCAGCTCCTCCCCACTTCTTGTCTGTAGCAGTATCTTCTCCAGTGTCATTCAGTGGCAGTTCATTCTTCTTTTTCTTCCCATCTCTACTGCTTCTCACAGCTCACCCCAACTCTGTTCTTTTACCTGTAATTGTTACTGAGAAGGACTAACTGAAGACAGACTAACAGCAGCAGACTCGGTTCTCAGGAACACCATAATAGTTATGTTCAATACCATCCTAACAAAGTGGTATCTTGGCCTTCCACCCAGTTATCTATTTTGGGCCAGTTATGCTCTCCCTGAAGAAAACAGTACTTTGACAAGTTTAGCCTGTGAGTTTTATTCAGCTCTGTATCTCATTCTGCTCATTTCCCATCAACCCCGAAGATTTTTTTGCATATAGCATCTCCAAAATTCTGCAACAGTGAAATAAACTGTGGATATACTGATCGGCCTTCTTAACATTGGGAAAGACTACCAGTTGCACTGTAAATAGCTCCATTTATGCATAAATTGCATTTGTTTTCCCACAGAGTTTGTATTACCTAAGAACTTAGAAATTTCCAGAAGATACTATTCCTTGGAACCTTGCCAAATCTTAAGTTTGGACTCTAAACTTTGAGTTACATTTTTAAGCTAATGATTTTGTAAGTGTGTGGGATATTGCATATAAAATATTAAAAAAAGATTAGCAGATTTTTTTTTTTAATATTTTTTTCAGGAACATATGATAGCAAAAAGAACTAGGTTGAGGATGACAAAAAAGAAGAGAAAGTATGTTTACAAAATTTGAGGGTTGAGATCAGTGGTGAAATGGGAACCCCTCACTGCTCCTTTTGCTTTACAAGTAGCAGGTCTCTCAAGCCAAATAATACAACAGAGTGAAGGGACTGGTGTAACCCTTTCACATTTTATAACAAACATGGGACTCATACAGTTTAATATTGTTGCAAATCCCCTGAAATCTGCAGTGTTATTTCCTGTATAGAAAGAATACAATACCCTTCTATTCATAATCATTCTCCTTATCTTCATAATGATAAAAAATAACTGTTCTGCTGTTTAATATCTCCTCTATCAGCTGACAATTTCCTGAGAAGCAAGAATCACTTTGAAAACCAGAGCAGACAATAAATCAAACTATTACTGGCAATCTTGGTGGACAACTGGGGGACTGAACAAACATGGAAAATGTACCACCTGAATAGTCCCACAAGGTCAAAGTTGAAGCACATTTGGAATATTTACAGAAAAGGTATCTGAGTCCACATTTCAAGTGTTAGTTATTATACAAAGCATTGTTCTCCAAGCCAACAGGTTTCTCAACAAAAATCATGTCTTATAACTCAAATAAGTTATTCTGAACTTTGTACAGAGTCCTTCTATGCTCATAGTTTTTTTTCGAGTCAAGAAGTATGCCTGAAGAAATTACCCCAAAGAAAAAAGTTGCCTACAAATTCTTTAGGTAAAATTACAAATTAGCCTGCTAATTTTCATAGTTATTGCAAATACTCCTGAAATTTCTGAATAACTCACGGTTTTCCTTAATGTGTATAAAGTTCATTGGCAATCTAAACAATTTCATACTTATGGTAATAAATGATTTTTCAAAATCACTGGTGACTACTAAGAACTGTAATATGTAATGCACAATAAAACACAAGGCAAATAGAACAGACAGAAAAAGGAGGCATACCCAGCAGTAGTCTTCTTGTTAACTAAAGCTATCTACTTACTTTTACTCTCTAGCATTTATATCATAATCACTGCTACATTATATAAACCTACAGTTAAGATTATACAGATTAGAAAATATGACTGTCGTGTATTTCCAGTATCCTTAGCAATTTCCCTCTGAGATGGATCCTTCTGGTCTGTGATTTCAACTTAGCAGTAATATTTCTGAGTTCTGAAAAGCTAAAATGTAAAGGTTGTTTCACAAAAAATGAAAAAATTATATATTTTTATATATATATCAGAAGCTATTAGGATTTTTTAAAAGTTCAGTTTTACTTTACCTATTTGTTACCTTCACCAACAATCTATATTATTGAAAAAATCATGGACAAAATATACAGAAATAATAGGGAACACAGCAGTAAACCTACAAAGAAATGTTCTAGATTGTCTTGTGTTATGAACCAAAACCCTAAGAAATAATGCGACTCTCACAAAATAAATAGATGCATTACAAAAAAATCACATGGAAGGTAAAGGTAGATTTAGGTAAAGTTAGACTTTTTAGAATGCAAAGGTCAGTCCTTCTCACCTTGTCCAAAGAAGATACAATAGAAGTGGAAATGCTTTACATCCAAGCAGCAAGTTTGATCAGCATTTAATTCTCTCATGTTTTACCTAAATAGGAATGAAATGGAAAATGAGTGCTCCTAATTTTTCTTTCATAAGACAAGAAGAAGCAGACACACAGAATGAACAAAGTGGAAACATGTTTTAACTTCTGAGAATAACTCTTAATTGGATACCATAATAAGTAACTGAATTTACTGCAACAGAGTATTAATGATGTGAAGAGATTAACCAAATACTTTTTGATCAGATAAGACACTAACTTCCTAGGATTAGGAAAAAACAAACAAACGAACAAAAGATCCTGTAGTCAGGCCTTTCAGTGTGCCTTCTGAAACCTCATCTGTTTCTAAACATTTGATACTGGCAACTATTGAGGGACTGGACCAGTCTGAAAAATATGACAATTTTAGTGTTCTTAGGCCAGAATACATTTTTTTCAGTATGTGTCAATTTCTGCAATACTTGTATATATTTCTCCAGATACATTTCTCTGATATTTTTTCCCAAATAAGAAAGTGAATGTTAACTGTCTTGTATTTAGAAGACTAAGAACTCTTTTTTACTTTAGAAGTATCTAATAGCAATAAAACTAGCAGAAACATGCCTGAAAATACACAGCTCAGAGATGTAGTTTCCTTAGCAACAAAAATTCTGAGGTATCTTCCAAATTCCAATACCTCACAAATGCTAGAAAAAGTGTCTACTGTGCTCACATTTTCCCCTCCCTTATATTCTGAAGCTTTGCTTTGTAACTATGAGTATTCACACAAAAGAGTGAAATACTCTTTCAAATGAAGGATTTCAGGTACTAGCAATTTTTACTAGCGATTTTCCTTACTTACCTTTTGGAGGTGGCTTATGAAAGTGTGCAGATTCACTATTTTTCAAAAAGGCTGGGAAAAACGTGAGGAAGAAACCAGAGACAAGGTGGTTATCAAAAGAAAAAAAAAAAAAAGAGAGAAAGGAAAGTAAGACTGGTTATCAGAAGATGACAGAGGATGGAGTGGCAGGAAGGGCTATTTTATGGCAATTTTTGTGGGAAAGGACTAAATGTAGCTAGTGAGAAACAATACACAGTAACAAGAGAGAATTAACATCAGATAGAATTAGGAAATAACAGTAGTGAATAATTCACAGGTAAAATAAGTAGGATTTTGAAAAGATAAAAGGTAACGGTGGTTAATATAAAGGTTAGGAAGGAAATTCAATGAAGCCTTTCTGTTTTGGTTTCCTACATGTCAGTTTATATAGTTTGACAGATGTCTGTCTTCTGTACTTGGAATAGGCAAGATAGATTACTTAAATTCAAGTATATGCTGAAGTAAGCCACAGAATGGGAAAATAAGTGATTAATCAGAATTATCTTGATTTCATAACCTGACATTTTGTACTGATCATTGTTATTAAAAAAAAAAAAAAAAAGGAAAGGGAAAGAGAACAATAGAAAAAAGAGCTACAAGTCAGGAATAATTCTTCTCATCCATGCTCCACTGTGACCTATTCTGCATACATTTCAAAGTCACTTCCAAACTTGTGCTATGAGAAACTGAACGTTACATTTTGATATATGTGTTCATACTGGCAGATTTTTTCCCACTAGACCTTCAGCATACTATATCTAGAGTTTAAAATTGTCCTTAGAAGTTCACTTTTTCTTCATAGGTGAAATACTGTCTTTCCTTGATGTGGCATCCACTTTTTAATCCAGTGAAGTGAAGCTATGAATTGCAGTCAAATGAACTGGTTTAGGAAGAGCTAAATCAGGGTGTTGAAGTCTTCATCAAAGACCAAGAGGCACAGTGCTGTAGCCAACTGAATACTTTATTTTTTTAAGATTTTCCTCGCTGTTGCTGTTGGTAATTAAAAGGCTTTAGCTTATGGACACGAAAAACCCCAACCCAATGCAGTCTGCATTCCCCATGTCAATAAAGGGGAAGTTTCCCATAAACAAAATCACTGCAGAGTTACAAGTGACAGCAGTGGAAGTCCAGAGCTCACACCAAATAACTGAAATAGCAGAATAAGAGTAGCTGGGGCCACTTGCTCTACATATATACTCCATCCTTCAATGATGTGAGCCAGCCTCATGTCCAAACTCGCAAGCCATCCACAGTTTGGACACAAGCCCATGCTGAACTACAGGCATCATATGAACTTTGAGGAAGGAGAGGATGAACCTGTACAAGTTTTCTTACAGTACCATCCAACTGCATCTTTTCCTACAGTGCAGTGGACAAGAGATATCATGTGAGAGCAGGTTTCTTCCAGAAGGAAAGACAGTGCTCCCTGACATAAAGGCAAATGAGTTTTGTAGGCAGCTGCCTGTGTATAACGTGAGTACTGGCACCACAAGCATCCCATAAGTTAACATAATGGGTCAGGGCTGAGGTTGTTGAGCTCTATCAGTTGACTGTGGGACCCAAATTCTACTTCTTAGATTAGGTGTCAAAGTTACATTTTGTAAGTAGTCCCTAGTTTAGTGCTGGGTGATTCAATTTCAAAATACAGTGTGGATTTTTGTATATAACTATGTGTATTTATCAGTTTAGCAATTATTAAGCCTGTGTCACTCTTTCACTTTACTCACTGCATAGGATCAAACTTGTGACAGTGATTATGCTGAGGAATGCAAAATGAATTGGCATATTTTCTGGGGATTCTAATTCTGCCCCTTTCCCAGGCAATCCTCCTTCTATTTCCATGCTGACTTTTCAGTCTATGTACAGGGTGTAGATTTCTCAGTTTGAAGCAAATTTTTAGGGGGAGATTCTTTTGTTGATGGTTTTCTGTTTGTTTGTTTTTGTTTGTTTTTTTTTTCTTCCTCCCTTGTTGAAGCCATATTTTGCAGAAATATGTTTTCAGAAAACAGTTGGGATTCCGTTACACTGTTACTGTACACTTCAAAATAAATATTTTTTCACTTATTAATTTGAGCATGTTAATTTGGAAACTTTGTAGAGTATTCAGATTTAATCAAGATTCCTTGAAATCAAGCAAAATTCAGCTATGTATTATTCCAATAAGTTGGTGACCTTTGGTGGTATGAGGGACAAAGGAGGTACCTATGCTTAAATAAAACAATTCCGAGTAAATCTACACTGTTGCAATCTCTGTGACTATTGTAGGAAATAGCTTGAGTGCTACTGTCATTTTTCCAATGACAGTATGAAGCTCAGTTCAGTGTAATTTATCCTGTTCAGTACCATGAAAAAAATACCCTCAGAGCCAAGAGACACTGGCTTCGTCCTTGACGCCATGGTATATATCTTACATTGCCTTAGGTGGGTTATTTAGGGTCAGCTCAACAAAATTTAGGGTTATAATGTACACTTCAGAGACCAAATTGCAATTGCTTTCAATGAGAAACTAAGCATCTAAATGGACAATAAGAATTAAACATTTTTATGTGTAGACACATATTTAGCTAACGGTCGCAAGAGCATTCCAGATGCCTTTAGAAGACCTTGAACAGAATAAACAAGAAGACAAAAAAAGAAAGATGCCAATTAGAAGAACACAGGTGCGCATTCCACGATAAAAGGAACTTGGCACAAAGAACCTCAATTTGGCAGTTTATCTTGACCAATTAGACTGAGACAAGTTTCGCATGTTTTAGTTGGTATAACCAATTATGTCCTATGTTTATGCACGTGTACAGAGTTAATATAACCAATTATATCTTATGTTTATGCGCATGTACAGTGTTGATATAACCAATCATATTTTATGCTTGTGCACGTGTACAGTGACTTTGCAGAATATGTGACTATAAGTATGTGTGCGTTTTAGCAATAAAGGGTCGTCTGTCGTCTGCTTTCAACTTTACAGGCGTCCGTCTACTTCAATCTCCTCATTTATGGATGTAAGTCTTTACTCCCTGTGATTCAATTACTTTTTTATAAAATGCAAAAAAAAGTGGAGTTTATTGGGAACTTTTCAAGACCATGTTTCCCTGTTGGAAACTTTTGATTTATCATCATTTAATTGAATTTTTATCATGGAAGTTTTCCAAGTCCAAGACGTAATTTCTAGTCAGAGAAAAAAATGGAGACAAAACCATACCAATTTTTAATCATAACATTTTTAATATATTTGGGTAAAATGCCAATCTCTGTTCCTCCTGCATGGGTCTCTTGAATCCCATGTGAATACTTAGATCTATCAAAATCTGAATGTTTTCTGAAATTATATTCTTTATTTCCAAATATCATTAGGAATCAGTACTTTTATGCCCCCTTATTTTGTCTCTTCTGTTCATTTGGATTGTCCATTTGAGGAGTTTATAATGGTGCCTTGTTTTCAGTTGGTTACTTTAATTTGATATTCTGATACAAATGATTACCTCTTCTACCATTTGTTGTTTCCCTTTGATATGTCCCAGCTTTGATCATTTCAAAGGAAAAGACATTTTAAGCTAAATGGTATTTGATGAAACAGTGTGGGTTTATGAAACAAAGAAACATTCTGTTAAATTCATCAGATGCTTTCTCCAAGTCAGAGGCAGCATATTTTTATCTTGTCATTTCCAGTAGGAAGAATTATCCTGCATCACTTTGTAAGACCTTGACAAGCTTTTAAATCCAAACAAATCAACTGAGAAGAGGTGCAGAGCTTAGAGAGATATTTATTATAAGTTTTGCTGCAGTTTTTGCGTGAGTTTTGCTTTACTATGGGTAGCTGTTACTTGTTATTTTTTTTTCTAAACACTGTGTGCCTAGACAGCAGTTTCTTTTACTCCAGACCAGGTAAATAGGAAGGTAAATAAAAACTTATTAACAATTCATAAGGTCTCCTTTAATTTTTTATGGATACAATGGAATGGGTGAAGCCTATGCTCATGAGTGACTCCTTTTAGACCAAGTTGCTCCACTATTCCTCCCTGCTTCCTCCCTGCTTTTTTATTTTAATAGGACTACTGAAGTAAACTACTGTTCACTGTGATGAAAAATATTACTCTTAAAGAGAACATTTAAATCTTTTCATCATCACTTTTGTTATTCTCTTTTTCATATTTAAACAATAAAATGCATGTATAAACCCCCTGAAACATGCCTAAACTTATCCTAATAGCATACAATAAATACATTGTCTGCTCTGCAAAACTGAAATTTGTGTTATGGGTAGCATCTTTGATATTAACAATGAAGAATAGATCTTCTAAGTGCAGAGAGGCCTAATTGCCTGAATAGCCTAAACTGGAAATCACAGAATCACACAATAGTTGACACTGGAAGGAACCTCCAAAGGTCATCTCGTCCAAAACCCCTGCTAAAGCAGGGCCACCTAGAGCCAGTTGCATAGGACCATGTCCAGGAGGCTTTTGGGTTATCTCCAAGGGGGAGACTCCACAACCTCTCTGGGCAACCTGTGCCACTGCTTGGTCACACTCACAGTAAAAAACTGTTTCCTGATGTTGAGAGGTAACCTCCTGTGTCTCAGCTTGTGCTCATTGCCTCTTGTTCTGTCACTGAACACCACTGAAAAGAGCCTGGCTCTGTCGTCTTTGCACCCGTCCTTCAGGTGTTTATATACATTGGTAAGTTCCCCCCTTGAGCCTTCTCTTCTCCAGGCTGAACAGTCCCAGCTCTCTCAGCCTTTCCTTATATATGAGATGCTCCAGTCCCTTAATCACCCTTGTTGGACTCCCTCCAGTTCCTCCATGTCTCCCTTATACTGGGGAGCCATTATAGACCATGAGATTTCTTTATTGAAGTGTGTGAAAGATAGTTGTAAGGCTGATTTTTTTTTTTTTCCTCCAACATACCATGACATTGATTCTTCCTGCTGACATGAGGTACATGCTTTGAAGAGTCACTGTTAGAATATTCATGAAAACAGAAATTATATCATAGTGGTTTTATTGAAAGTCCACAGAAAGTAAATAATCAGTAGTTAGTGTGTTTGGGCTTTTCTCTGATATCATCATTTTACAGATAAGAAACAGAATGTGTGAGTGAATGAATGACTTAAATGGTTGAAATAAAATCAATGTTCTCCATTACACTCTCTTCTGTCGCTCTCTTATTACCAATTATATTGCACAAAACACAGAAGAATAAGAGCAATTTATAAGCCTTTAAAGGAAAATCAAGTATTATCACCACCAGATTCATCCAAGGTCAGCTCTCTTGTTAATATTTGAAATACTCTTCCAGTGGCAGATCTCATGATTTTGAAGGATTTATTATTGTGTACTGCTTGAATTTGAAAATTCTGAATTGCTACCAGAATTCACTACGTAAAAGAATCACTACTGTCATTGGCAAATATAGAAATGTAAGAAAATATAAAAATAAAAAGTAACATGAAACAAGAAGAAAAGAAAAACTTAGTAACTGTTCTAATTTACTCAAATAGTGTATGTTTCAAACAAGTTGTGCATTACGGTGCTGCCTGATAATGAATGAGTTGTGGTAGAATATGGGAATTTAGATTACAGCATCATTGACTATGGCATCACAAAGGGCTTGCATATTGACAGAATATTATACATGAAGAATTGTAGAGTCCCCTTTTTATTGTTAATCAACATACAAACATTTTTATGTAGTCACAAACTCTTAAGCATGACTTAAAAGTTGCAATGCCAAAATATAATCCTTCTTTTCAGATGTCTTTCAAAATCAAATGCAATACTTGGTACTCTCAGGAATTGCATCTGAAACTTTTCATGGTAGAATACAAAGGAAAGACCTGCTTGTTCCTTTATACTCTCATTAACCACTGTCTTTAATTTACAAATGGATAAGAAAAAGGGAGATAAATACAGCTATTGGATTTTCCCCTTAAATTGAAAATAAAAAAAGGAAATAAAAGCTGAGAGAATATAAAGAAAAAATGAGTTATAAAAGTAAGATTCTTTTCTGAGTCTTTGAACTCAAGCTTCGGAATTTTCAGATAAATCCCCAATTCTCTATATTCTTCCTTGTTTATTTCACTTTCTCTTTGAAACAAGTAAGGAGAAAGGGAAATCCATAAGTAAAAAAAGGAAAGATAAGCTTCAAAAGATTTCCATCTCACAACATGTGAGAAAAGAAAAAACCTAAAGGAAGAATCTCAAGGGGGTTTTGTGGGCTTTTTTTTGTTCAGTTTATGAAAGACTTATTTTTGTGTTTGAAATATAAACATGCATAAAGTAAAAAAAAAAAAAAAGAAAAAAGATATTGATGTAGAAAACAGACACAATTTATATGATACATAATCCCAATTAATTTATCTACATGTACACATATGACCGTATAAGAAAAAACCCTTTATTTATGACATTTGAAAAGGTTTACAGTTATGAAATTTGGAAAGGTTTAAATAGGAGCAATGCTTACATTGTTTTGCCTTTGTCTATGAAATATGTAGCATTTCTGTTTAGGAATTCTGTTTACCAAAGTCCAACATCTGTGAAACTTCATTTGCAATGTCTAATTTTTTACATTGTTGTGAGAAGACCATGCACTTTGTTCCAAACTTCTTCTGATTGGTTTTATACTCTGAACAAATAGCAACGAACAAAGATTCTTCCATAGGCTTGTCTTTTCCGCAGTGTATTAAGCAGTGATCATTAATCTAAACCTCTTCCTTAATTTTAAAAACATTTTGTTCCACAAATAATATTAGGTGTTAATCAGCTGCTATGCACCTGATAAAGTTCTGACACTCAAATAGGTTAGGTCAACATATGCATCCAGCTACATTAAGTAAACATTTAATGATTATTCTAGAGTAAATACTGGGGGGAGAGGGATGGCAGGTGGGGGGCAGATTTGTGTTTAAACCCCAGTACTTGTAAGTAATAAATGAAAACACTTTTCCCTTCTAAATAGCAGATCAGGTACCATCTTTTCAGAGTTTCATTCTAAAACACACTCTGGCTAACAGTAATATTTTATATAAAAAGCTTTATGAAATATATTTTTGTGAACTTCTGAAGTATTACAAATCTTCGAGTAAACCTCAGCAATGGACAGACACACTTTTGAACTAAATGGTGCAGGGAAGGGGGGAGAAGCAATCCTTGCCTACGGCTTGTGATACAAGAGTACATACTGGTGTTAAGGGGAAAGGGTCAAGTGGTTTTACAGCCATCTGTGAACATCCCTTCAAAAAATGCAAACTAAATGGAGATTCATACTCTTAACTTTTTTCCTTTAGCATTTCCCTGCTGCTTCAATGATGTTCAATGTATTTCACCACTGCGTAACTGGAAAAATAGGCAACTCTACACAGGAGGAAAATAACATCCATACATCATCAGACTTCTTCAGCAAAGATCTCATAGCCTGAGTGAGTAAGGAGTGAAAACAATTTATTTCAAAAGTATCAGGTTAATCTCCTGACATACCTAAATTTCTCAGGTATTTTGTAACAGAAAAACAAAATATGAGATCCAAAGAATTCATTATTTGTAAAAGCTTTGTTATGAAGCAAACCAAAACAAAGAGCACTTTCATTCTATCCTTCTCGTCTGCTCTGTAGCTAAGCTAGAGAATCCATTAAGAGAGAACCATTTTCACTGTCTGATTAAAAAGGACATTTATTTTGCACTGACTCCTGCATTTGGCAGAACAAAATGAGAAAAAGGCTTACTTCATTTCTAAGGAGATGGAGAAAATAAGACTAGAGGGATAGTCAAGAATTCACCTAGTTATCTCTTCAGAGAATCCAGGACCTCAAAGTATACTTGCCAAGCTCTGAGCAGACAGACTCAAGGAGCTGATTTAATAATAATTATCAATCAATTTATTTCCTTCACAATAAGACAGATAGTAATTTTTGAACCGTCATATTTGGGTATGAGGCAACAATGACAAACAGGTGCCTTTCACCTTTTATTCATGCTTCTGACAGAAATCCATTCCTTTCAACCTGTGGAAGGCTGGAAGAGGTAATTAATTTTATAGCCAAAGACAATCCTGCCAACTCTTATGTGATTAGTTACATTAACTGTTAAAAGCTAATACGAGGACCGAGAAGAAAAAAAAAAAAGAAAAAAGCAGAATTCCAGTCTTTCCTCAAACAAAGAAAAGGAAAATTGCTCCAGGCCACTGTGAGCTTATTAAATTCCTAAGAGAAAAGAGGGAATGGAATTATACCTATGTTATCTTAAAACATAACACAATCTGGTATATTTATGAAATAATACTTCTTTTTTCTTTTTTTTCTGTGCGTGTGTGTGTGCGCGTCTCTTTTTTCTGGTGTGTGTTTGCCTGCTTATCTGGAAATTAAGTATAACTCAGGTATCCATATAATCCTCTCCTATATACCATGAAAATGTCACATGCAACATAAGCACAGCCTTTAATAAATAAATTGAGAAATGTGAAAGGCTGTATGTAAGCCATACTGCTGTGGCTAAACTACCCAGTACCATGTGAGGAGTTAGGTGTCTTTTCTTGTCCATGAAGCACCACAGTTACAGTTAAGAGATAAACCCACCAGAAAGAAGAATTGTTCATCTAATACATTAGGATAAAATCGTACAAGATTATTTGCACAACATCAAATCGTTTATTCTTCTGCTTTTTCTTAATATATAGAAGAATGTCTCACCAAGCCAATAATGAGCTCACATTATGTGACGTTAGGGGGAACTATTGACTGGTCTGGCAGACAAAAGGAGAGCAGTGGATATTGTCTACCTGGACTTCAGTAAGTCCTTTGACACTGTCTCCAAAAAGATCCTTAGAGACAAGCTGCCAATGTATGGACTGGATGAGTAGACAGTGAGGTGGATTGAAAACTGTGGGAATGGTTGGGCACAGCGGCTGTTAATCAGCGTCAACGAAGTCTGGTTGGAGGCCAATAACTAACAATGTACCCCAGGGGTCATTATCGGGTTCAGTACTGTTTAATATCTTCATTAATGTTCTGAATGATGGAGCAGTGTGTACCCTCAGCAAGTCTGCTGATGTCTCAGAACTGGGAAGAGTGGCCGATATGCCAAAGGTCATAGAATCATAGAAGAGTTTGGGTTGGAAGGAACGTTTAAAGGTCATCTAGTCCAACCCCCCCGCAATGAGCAGGGATGTCTTCAACTAGACCAGGTTGCTCAGAGCCCTGTCCAGCCTGACCTTGAATGTTTCCAGGGATGGGACATCTACCACCTCTCTGGGCAATCTGTTCCAGTGTTTCACCACCCTCATTCTAAAAAACGTATTCCTTATATCTAGTCTAGAACTACCTTCTTTTAGTTTAAAACCATTAGCCCTTGTCCTATTGCTACAGGCCCTAATAAAAACTTTGTCCCCATCTCTCTTATAAGCCCCCTTTAAGTACTGAAAGGCTGCAATAAGGCCTGCCTGCAGCCTTCTCTTCTGCAGGCTGAACGACCCCATCTCTCAGTCTTTCCTTACAGGAGAGCTGTTCCAGCCCTCTGATCATTTTTGTGGCCCTCCTCTGGACCTGCTCCAACAGGTCCATATCTTTCATGCCCTGGGGACTCCAGAGCTTGATGCAGTACCCCGCATGGGGTCTCCCCAGAGCAGAGCAGAGGGGCAGAATCACCTCCCTTGACCTGCTGGTCATGCTGCTTTTGCTGCAGCCCAGGGTACAGTCGGCTTTCTGGGCTGCAAGCGCACATTGCTGGCTCCTGTCCAGATTTTCATCCACCAGTATGCCCAAGTCCTTCTCAGCAGGGCTGCTCTCAATCCCTTCATTCCCCAGCCTGGGGGTTGCCCTGACCTGGGTGAGGGACTTTGCACTTGGCCTTGTTGAATCTCATGAGGTTCACATGGGCCCACTGCTCAAGCTTGTCCAGGTCCCTCTGGATGGCATCCTGTCCCTCAAGTGTGTCAACTGCACCACTCAGCTTGGCGTCATCTGCAAACTTGCTGAGGGTGCACTCGATCCCACTGTCTATGTCACTGATGAAGACATTAAACAGTACTGTCCCAATATGGATCCCTGAGGGAAACGACTCATCACTGATCTCCATCTGGACATTGAGCCATTGACCACTACCCTCTGGATGTGACCATCCAACCAATTCCTCATCCATCAAACAGTCCATCCATCAAATCCATCTCTCTCCAATTTGAAGAGAAGGATGTTGTGGGGGACCTTGTCAAAGGTCACAGAAGTCCAAGTCCAGATAGATGACATCCGTAGCTCTTCCCTTGGCCACTGATGCAGTCACTCCATCATAGAAGGCCACGAGGTTGGTCAGGCAAGGCTTGCCCTTGGTGAAGCCATGCTGGCTGTCTCTAATCACCTCCCTGTCCTCCAGGTGCCTTAGCATAGCTTCTAGGAGGATCTGTTCCATGATCTTCCCAGGCACAGAGGTGAGGCTGACAGGTCAGTCATTCCCAGGGTTCTCCTTTCTAGCCTTTTTAAAGATGGTTGCAATGTTTCCCTTTTTCCAGTCACCAGGGACTTCACCTGACTGCCGTGACTGTTCAAATACCATGGAGAGCAGCTTGGCAACTGCATCAGCTAATTCCCTCAGGACTCTGGCATGCATCTTGTCAGGACCCATAGACTTATGTGTGCTCAGGTTCCTCAGGTGGTCACAAACCTGATCTTCTCTTACAGTGGGCAGGACTTTGCTCTGCCAGTCCCCGTCTTGCAGTCCATCCACTTGAGAGGTGTGGGAAGAGAGGTTGCCAGCCAAGACTAAGGCAAAAATGTTGTTGAGTACCTCAGCCTTCTCCTCATTCCTTGTAACCAGTTTGCCAGTCGTGTTCATTGGAGGCGTACGCTTTCTTTGACCTTCCTTTTCTGACTGACACACCTATAGAAGTACTTCTTACTCTTCTTTGTGTCCCTTGCCAAGTTCAACTCCAGCCACGCCCTGGCCTTCCTGACCCCTTCCCTACACAACCGGCCAGCGTCCCTATACTATTCCGAGGATACCTGGCCCTGCTTCCACTGCCTGTGCAATTCCTTCTTGCCCTTTAGTTTGACCAGCAGGTCTCGACTCATCCATGCCGGTCTCTTGCCTTCCTTGCCTGATTTCTCACACCTGGGGATTGAGAGCTCTTGCACTCTATGGAAAGCATCCGTAAATATCTGCCAGCTCTGTTCTGCTCCCTTGTCCCTGAGGGCAGTTTCCCAGGGAGTTCTATTGACGAACTCCTTGAACAGCTGGAATTTTGCTTTCCTGAAATTCAGGGTCCTGACTTTACTCTTCTCCTCACCCGTATTCCTCAGGACTGCAAACTCCACCGGTGCATGATGACTGCAGCCGAGGCTGACACCAATCTTGACGTCACCAATTAGCCTACTTGCATTGGTGACCAGCAGGTCCAGTATCGCATCCCCTCTGCTAGGGTTGTCTATTACCTGGCTTAAGAACATCTCCTGGATTGCCTGCAGCTCACCATGCTACTTTTCCAGTAGATGTCAGCTGGTTGAAGTCCCCTAGCACGATGAGAGCCTGCGAGTGCGATGCCTCCTGTAGCTGGAGTAAGAAGGCTTTGTCAACAGGCTCCCCTTGATCAATCAACCTCTAGTAGACACCAACCACAAGGTTCCTTTTGTTACCTTAACCCCTAATTCTTACCCATAAGCTTTCAACCTGCTCATGGCTATTTTTCAGAGACATCTCTTCACAATCTATCCATTTCTTGATGTAGAGGGCAACCCCTCCACCCCTCCTTCCTCTCCTGTCCCTTCTGAACAGCCTGTAGCCATCAATAGCCACACTCCCATCATGGGGTTTGTCCCTCCAAGCTTCAGTAATGGCAGCTAGGTCATAGCTTTCTAGCAGCACAGTGCCTTCCAACTCATTGCCCATGCTACATGCATTGGTGTAGAGGCACTTCAACTGGACTGTTGGCTGTGTCACCTTCCTAGAGGAACACACCTTAATTCCTTTGAGGTTTATCATCGGTGTTTCCCTGTTGGCTCCTATTACCTCAGGACCCCCTGGCTTATCTCCATAAGACTTCAAGGGTGCTCCAGTGCACCCAGCACATCTCAGAGCAACAGGCTGAGGGCCCTCGCTAGCACCCTGTCACTCTAACCTTGGAGTGTCGTCCCACAGCTTGTCACGGGCAAGCCTGTTATTATCCCTCTCCCCCTTCAAGTCTAGCTTAAAGCTCTGTCAACGAGTCCCACTTAGCTCATGAACAAAGACTCTTTTCCCCCTTTGAGAAAGGTGAATCCCATCAGACGCCAGCAGTCCTGGTGCTGTGTCGATCATCCCATTATAGAAAAACCTGAAACTGTGGAGGTGACACCAGCCACACAGCTATGTATTAATAGACCGGGTCTGTCTATTTCTTTCAGTGTCACTGCTGGCAACTGGAACGATAGAGGAAAAAATGACCTGTGCTCCAGATTCCCTTACCAACTGTCCCAAGGCCTTGAAGTCTCTTTTGATTACCTTTGGACTATGTGTTGTGGCTTCATCACCACCCACATGGAAAAGCAATAATGGGTAATAATCTGAGGGCCGTTCCAGGCTAAGAAGTTTCCTAGTGATGTCCTTAACCTGGGCCCCAGGGAAGCAGCAGACTCCCTTAAGAGGAGGGTCTGCCCAGCATTTTAGACCCTCTGTTCCCCTGAGAAGGGCGTCACCTACAACTATAACCCATTTTTTCTTCCTCATTGAGATGGTCGTGATACAGGGGCTAGGCCTTTCTGACCTTGGCAACATCTCTGGTGTAGATGGACCATTGTCCACATCATCCATTGACTGGCCTTCCTCATCCAAAGCCTCATACCTGTTGTACAGAGGCACTTGGGAAGGTGAGGTAGGCAAGGAGGGGGTTTGCCTGCCAACCTGAGCATGGACTTACTTCCATTCACTCCTTTCCTTTAAGCTATTGCCTTCTGCCTGGCAGGTGGATGATACAGGATCCCCTTGATCTTGGTTTTGTTTTTTTTTTTCTGGTGCCTGTTCCTGTTTATGTCTCAAGGAGGGCAGACCATGGTTCCACCAGTCTATCTCTTTCTTAGACCCCCTGACGCTCCTTAACCTTTCTACTTCCTCCTGTAGCTCTGCCACCAGGCTGAGTAGATCATCCACCTGGTCACACCTCACACAGCTGTTCTCACTAGTGCCATCCTTTACAAGTGAAAGGCTCTGGCATGCCCTGCAGCCTGACACCTGGATGGCTACATGTTTTCTTGGGAGCTCTGTCTGGGTTGCCACATCTATTCTAGTGAGTGCAGAGGACATAGCTTTCTGCTGTGTGGATACCATAGCTAAGCTCCTTTTGAGAGGGTGATGACCACCAATTGAACTGACCTTTCAAGCTGGTAGGGTGACTTCCACGCAAACTGCCACACCACACCCTGGCTGAGGTGTCATGCTCTGTTTGCCCGCTCTGTTCGCAGCACTCCTGGTTGCTAGTGTTCCCTAGGCTGCTTTTTATAAGCGTGGAGGTGGCTGCCATTGCTCTGGCAATGCCCAGCTCTCATCAGCATCTCTTGTGAGAGCTTCTGGCTCCTGGAGGGTCTCTCCACTGCCCTGGTGTTTAACTGCCTCAGCAAACCCCGCTGTGCACTAAGAACTGCCACTCCACTGCAGATCGGGCCAGGTCCGGAGCAGCTCACCTCCGTGACTGACCTGATCTCCAGGGCAGATACTGGATCCTCAGTACAAGAAAAATATAGAGTGAGTCCAGCAATGGACCACAAAGATGACTGAAAGACTGAAGCATCTTTCAGATAAGGAGGAACTAAGGAAGCTGGGGATGTTAAGCCTGGAGAAGAGAAGGCTGAGGGGGATCTTATCCATGTGTATAAATACCTGATGGGAGGAGAGGACTGAAGAAGATGGAGCCAGACGCTTCCCAGTGGTGTCCAGTGACAGGACAAGAGGCAAAGGGAACAAATTAAAAATAATGAAATTCTATCCGAACACACTTTTTTTACTGTGAGGCTGCTGAAACCCTGTAGCAGGTCGCCCAGGTAAGTTATGGAGTTTCTATCCTGGTGTCCCGATCCAATGTCGGGGAAGGTTTTGATATGATCCCAAGAGCGAGCTTAAGACACAAACAAGGTCAAATGCCGTATAGTCAAAAGAGCTTTTATTATCAAAAGTATCAAAAGTGGAAAATGGTGGCGATAGGATAGAATGGAAGAAAAGGTAGAAATTAAGCAAGCAGTTGGGATAGGATTGCTAGGATAGTCACCACCACGGATCCAGCGGTGTCCCATTGGTCCTCAGGCAAGCAGTCGGTGGTGGGAGTTGCAAGGACGGATCCGGAGGTGTCCCGTCGGTCCTCAATCTTCAATTCTTTGGTGATGAAGAAGGCCGCCACAGCTTGTCTCTACGGGTTTTTATAGGGCATATTTTGATGATGTCATGCGCTGCAGGTTTCGTCTATCACAGGACCTTCCTGTGATTGGCACCAGATCAGCTCCAGCCCGTTTCCTCCCCGGGACGCCTCAATGACCTGGTAATCATCCTTATGGACAGAGGAATGTCCTGCTTAAACAGGCCATTTTAGAGACAAAGGGCTAGAGATAAGCAGTTCACAGTTCCTTGAAATGACATCCCAGTCCCTCACACCTAACAATCTTTGAGGCAAATGATTCAAGATAACAATTCAGTCTCTTACACCTGGGTGATATTTAAAACTTGAATAGGCACAGTCCCAAACAACCTGCTTTAGGTGACTGCTTGAGGAGGGCGTTGGACTAGATGATCCCAAGATCAAGATCTTGCAACCCTTCTGTGATCCTCTGTCAAGCTCTCTCTCACCTGTCGCTAATGTGAGTTGTTTTTCATAAGTTGGATAGGCAAGTAGACAGACCAAAATTGGGAAAAGTGTAAGTATGTTACTTATTAAATGGCAAATCTGAATTTCAGAAATCAGTTTAAGCATTTTAAAACCTTAAATACTATTTACTTTGAAAATCTTGCTGGTTTTAAGATCATTGAAAAACTGTATGTAAAAGAAAAAGACCTGTGACTGGTTTTCAAATTTCTGCTTTCATTTCTGGTAATTTGAAGTGCACTGCCTTCTAACTCTTTGTTCTGCAACGTAATTCAGTAAAAGCTTTGTCATAATTACGCACATTTTTAAAAGTAAAGATGCACTATCTGGAAGAAAATATCTCTTCATGAAACAAGCCACAGTTCTCAAAATAAAGGTTATTAATGTCAGGGTGCTACAGGGGACCGCGGCTCCCTGAGGGCCAGGTGTTACTGGGGCTCCCCTGGGGAAGCAGGGCAGGGTCTGGTGGCCAGGGCCCATCCCACCACCTCAGCCAGGAGCAGGCAGCAGGAAGGCACCATAGGCAGCTCCAGCCTGAGGCACTGGGCACCTCCCTGGGGAAAGACCAAGGCTGGCCCGGGATGTGGGCCTGCAGATGGGCCTGGCTTGGCAGGGCCCATGGCCAGGCAGGGCAGGCCTGCAGGGAGCTGGAGACTGGCCCTGCTGTGGCATCACTGGGGCAAGAGCTAGAGGTCCCATGGGTCTGGAATGGGGTCCTGGGCTCTGGGCAGGGTGGGAAGGAGGTCTGAGAAAGGCACCACCAATAAGGTCCATTGGAGCAGGGATGCTGGAGTACCATAATTCCTGTTTATTACTAACTATAGACCTCTTCTGAATATATTTTGCTGTCTGAATATTGTGTATGTTAATACTCATTGCACTTAATGATTATCCCGACAGTAGGGTTAGTGACTATAAATCAGTATCTGAATTTTAAACCATGGTTTTTCTTCCTTCACATTCCTTTGGATGTCACTCTTAAAAAAGATATTTATAACATGCTGAGCAACCTGTTTATATTGGCTGATTCTCAATAATAATAAGTCTCAGTGAAGCAAAGGGATTTTTTGTGAGAGTTTTCATTTCACCATGAAATGAAAAAAAAAAATCCTTCATTTTACTGAACTCTAATTAGCCCCCAATATTCAATGATTTTGATAACAAATGCATAGGTGTACTTTTTCCAAATGTTTTTCAGAACAAAACCACATTTTACTGTAACTCTGTTACAAAATCTGTTCTTCAGTGTTATTCCATATTTTCTAAATCATGAACAAAGGGCTAGTAGTACTACAGCTAGCTAATGTCCTGAGTTTATGCAGCATAAAGTGCTCATTTGACAATCCAATTTATCACTTGGGTCACTGAAATTAAAAAACATATAGCACCTTGCCACCTGTAAAATATTTTAAATAATAATTTACTTGTTTTAGTAATGTTATGTTGCCACTTTACAAGAATAAATAAATAGATATTGCTTTACATACTGGGACTACACTTGTCAGGAAGGGTACTCCTTTCCCTATCACTAACAGATTGAGAAAATTATGCGTGCAATGTTCAGCAAATCTAATTACAGCGTTAAGATAACAACGGAAGTGGAATTAATACTTTCTAATAAAATCAACTATAACCAAGAAAAAAAAAAAGAACCTGAAGAGAACTTTGATCAAATGATAACAACTACTCACTATGGTTTTAATTCAAGCACAAAGATACCTATGACTGAGCATTTCCTATCATCTCTGTTCAATGACACTAAACACATTTGGCAGCATTTTGTTGAGTTTTTCAGTGCTGTGTTCAAGTTAGTATTGCAGAAACTGAGGGCAGTTCTAGTGTTTTAGTCCTTTGGTTTTCCCCTGACCTTCTTGTGGTAGGGTTGTTATGCTGTGTTTCAGTCCTTTCAAACAGTGTTTCTCAAATGTGGTAATTTTAAGTTTATGATGGTTTAAGTTTGGCAAGTTGTTAGATTTTCTGAGATGGAGAAAAACTTTCCTGATGTTTTTACAATCTTAAAATAAACACTTTTTATTAATTATTCAACCTAACAGAAAGAAATTTCTTCATAACCATGAAAACTCAATGTATTTCATAAGAACTTTTTTCAATTGAAAGTGTTAAACAAATATTGTAAGTCAAAATTAAAACTATCAAGGTATCATCAGAAAAGCATTTCTGAGCAGAAGTAAAATACACATTTTTTATAATTTCTTTTCATTGTTCCAGTTAGTGATTCTGACTAGCTGTGATGCTAAATGTTTAACAAAGCCCCTAGCTTTCAAGATGTTATACAATAGTGGTTTTCTGATAAGAGAGGAAGCTCTTATTTTAATGATGCTCTCTTGAGATTTTGACATCTTGCATATCTGTAGATAAATGACAGACTGAAAAATTTTCAGCCATCTTGTTTAAAACCAATAAATGTCATACAGTTAATTGTCAGAAGAAAGAAAATACTATTTTAGTGGGTAACTGACTGGATAAGTGCCTTTTATTTTTACATTATATACTAATAAATTATATAAAGAAAAGGTAAGTTTTATCTAGAGTAGTGGTATAGCAGATGTAGATGAGAGTGAAAAGGCAGTAAGCACAAATTATTCAGTTAATTGGTTTTCATATCATTAATTCATAGTCATTTCAATCAGAGCTTAAAATAAGCAATTTTAAGTCATTTTACCTCACACTGAATGATTTTTCTTTATTGTACGTTCATTACTATTCTTCCTAGCCTACTCTGAAATGTTCCAAGTGATGGAATATCTACCATTTCTCCTGGGAGTGTACTTCACACCCCACAGATCTCATTGTCAAGAATTTTTTCTTAATGCCTTTTTTTTTTTAAACCTTAAATTTACTGCCAGAATATTCCTTCTACATTGTTAAATAATTTCTTAAATAATTTATAGTTTCTTTAATTGTGTGAGGTGTGGATTGCTTCCCTCTTTGCATTAGTTTGATTCTTCCCTAGTGAATCTTAAGTAGTCTCCAGTTATATGTCTAATCTCTCTGGAACTGATCATTTATCTTTCTTGTAAGTGTTCCACCTTTCAGTATAGCATCACCTATGAATCAAATTCATGCGCTGTCCTACACATCTTCCAGAACATTAATGAGGATATTAAATAAGACTGGGCCTAAGATAAGTTCCCCTTATTCCTCATCAGCACATGCTTCCAAAACAAAAACAATAGCTTGCCATTTCCCAAACACTTTCTTTTATTAAAAATCCCTCATCAAGATATTAACTCATGATATTTTTCATTTTTGAGGTCCTTATTATAAATTAAACTTCACTGCATGACTGAAATCTATATATACTACATGTAAGTTCTCACTTTATGCATTAATATGCAAGTTTCAAAAAAGCAATAATATTTTGTTTGTCAAAAGCTCTTAATTCACAGATATATTATTGTTTCTAAGAGTCCTATTTCCTTTAATCTCTTTGCTCTGTTAATGTTACTTTTTGGCTGCTTACAGGATAGATTTTGGTGTAAATTAGCGTAACTGTTCTCTGTGGAGCCAGCTGAGATAAAAGAGATTTTCTGCTAGACTATTATTCAGATAACTCAAGGTGATCAATTTAATTTTGAAACTGTACCTGTCCTTTATTTTTAAGGAACAAGTTAAAGTAGGTTTGACTTATTTGGAATTTCCATTATATACAGATATTTCCATTATATACAGATATACTTCTTTTCTTTTTAAACAGGTTTCTGATTTAATTTGCTGTTGATACTTGCTTGCTGATTTGAACTGATCAATGTAACTACCTTAATTAGTTAATTTTGGTTACAAATCCTGCCAATTTTTAATCTGAAAGGTAGGCTTAAGATTTCTTCTTTAGAAGAAGCAATCAATTTAAGCAGAATATTTCAATTTATGATCCCTACATTATTATCTTTTATTCCTTGAGATTGTTGAAATAATCTTCAATTCTTTTAACTCTTCTTTTGCTGGCCCTGTTTTAATTTTGACTATAGTTACAGGCAATTTTTCAAAATTTGCCATGTCTTGTAACCATGTTATAACATAATTTATCATAATACCATATCCTAATTTAAACTGATAATGTAGTATTCTCATTTATGTGAGTGATAGGATTTGTTGATCATCATCTTCAAAAAAAGATTTTCAGATTATTTACTCTTTTTGTAAAGGGGCTTTAAGTTTGTAATCAAGAGCTGGATTGCCATCCTCCTTCAAGCTTGCAGGTTTTTTTCCCTGTGTCAACTATGGTTTTTGTAGGGCTTATTCATATTAAACATGTCCTGCTACACATTTTTCTCCCTCTTCCTCACTGGGTTCATATTCCTTTATGGTCCAACATATCTGTCTCTCCTACATGGACATTTTGAGTAATTTTCTCAGAGATAAACTTCCTGTTCAACAGGAATGTCCATTTGATCAAATCTATCCACTTTTCTGTCTTTAACAGAGTTCACCTGCCTTTCAAGATTCCTTGCTTTTTCTTGTAGATCAAATAGACCAAACTTTGTAGGTAGAAGTTATAGTTTGTGAGAGCTAGGAACAATGGTTTGTATGCAGATCCTAATCTGGTTTTGGTCTGTGACTTTTTAAAAGTCATTTAAAATAACCTTTGTTAGTAGCTTTTGTCAAAATTAAAGACTTTTTTTTTCATTTGCAGAGTTCACATTTTGTGTTTTGAAACACTTTTTTTCAGGGACCAGCTTATTTCAAATAGAATGTCTACAATTAAATCATAGCATCTTTAAAATTAGGATACTTTGCTGTGAATCAAGTGAATAAAATAGGTATCTAAACTCAGACATTAGAATTGTTTCTAGTTATGTAACTTCATTGTTGATGGTGTAAGAAGTTACATGGTATGTTTTACGTAGAACATGAGAGGAGATAGCTATCTTACCTAGAAAGTTTTCTCTCCGAAATCAGAGGCAAGGCCAACACAGTGTAGCACTCAAGCCATTAGCATCCTTGAGAGAAGTCACAAGATGAGAATTTTTGCACCATGTCCAATTGTGGAGTCATACTCAAATTATTCAAAATCTGAAAGGCTTTAGCTTTTCACAGCAAAAAGCTTCAACAAAACCAGATCAATAAATTTCTGTAAGGTGTTAAACTCTCAGCATTGCTAGATTTGCCCAACATTTAAATTCCATAGGAAATAAGTGGTATGTTATATAGTAACATCAGTGCTTAAGTCTGAGTTTTCTTATGCCTTTGACAAAAATTAATTATTTGAGAAATAATATATTTTCAGAAGGCATGGATTTCTTTATTTCCTTTAAACAACTAACTCCATGTCAAAAAATGTTCCATTCTACACAAAATATAACTGTGTTTTCATGCTCTTTTGCAACTGAATTATGCACTGACACAAATTAATCCTTTTAGGCACACTGGTGCAGTTAGTTTTATTAGGCTCATTTTATTTAAGTCTATATGCTAAGAACAGTACCCTTAAGTGTCAAGTAAGAATTTAGTATATCTCGTGCAGTGCCCTTCTACTGTGAGTTCTTTATCTAACACTCTTAAAACAACATTTAAGAGAGATAATTCAAGTAAAAAATATCATCTAAGTATCTGTAGGAAGGAAATGAGCATGAAAAAGATCAGAGCAAATGTATCCAGACTTGAAGCAAAGTTCAGCAGAACTGCCTGCTGTATTCGCTTAAGTTTTCTTAGCAGATCTTCAATAGGTATCTCTGGTTTAGATCTGAGCTTCTTTTTGCTTAGCTGTCACTGTCTTGTGATCTTATCTCGTTCCTTCTAGCCTTTTGGAGCCTCTGCCAACAGTGTGTCAATCTGCACTTGGGTATTTTACTGCTGTAACTGAACTTTCCGTGTGATTTTATAGAAGTGTACACATGTTCAGGTATTGCAAATACTAGCAATACTAGCTTTTGCTGGGTGTGGGTTTTTATGAAGCACTATTGAAACGTAAATGGGAAACAGATTTTTCTGTTATGGCTATATAAGATTGTGGATAAAGAGAATTCTGGACCTATGAAGCATAAAAGAAGATTTTTAATTCTTGAAATATAAGTTCACACATATTCTGTGTCTGTGTGGAATATCTAAATAAACATTAGTAGGTCAAGCCATGTTTACAACTATTATTAGTATAATCTTTCTCTTCCAGATTGCAACAGAGCTGATCTAAATGCATATAGAAGTTCTCTAAAATATTTAAGACGTCCTTAAAATTTTATCAGAGCAGTAATTTTAATTCTCTGTTTAAAAAATGAAATACAAACTTCACCTCTGCTAGAGTAAAACCACCTGTTCAATAAAAGCTAGTCTAATAGGTGTTTATTAGGTGTATATTGTCTTTTTCCTGTCTTTGTTTCAGCACGAATTCTTATCTGTCCATACAGTAAAGCAACTTCAGATTGCTAAGAGACATAAACTAATGACTTCATTTCTCTGTTTCTTTGGCTTAGTTAAATCAGACAAATGAGAGCTGGAGCTGGTGCAAAAGAGGGTGAGAGCTGGAGTTGGTGCAAAAGAGGAAACCTGCATATGTCCAGGAGGGATTAGCAGTACCTTACTCTTGGCAAGCATCAAGCAGGCTCAAGCTATGTGAAATTAATCCCAAAGATCAGTGAGACAATCTTCAGACAACTTTTTTTGTCTCTTTTAACAGAGAGACTTCTTCCATAAAGGTAGGTGTGACTTCCTTAACTCAGAAGTTCCCAGAGTTCATGCTCAAACCTGCATAAGATTGAACCTAATGGTCAACAGCCTTTGATAAGAAGATAACCTAAACTTTTCAGCTGGTTCTTTTCAGTTCAGTGAAATCCAGTCTAGTGTCACTTCCTTTCTGAATTCAGTGAAATGTTCTAATTTGAATCTCTTTCTCCACATTTTTTTGGTACTGATGTGATCTTCATCTTTATGGATTACATATATTTATTCAGTCCTGTCATTCAGTGTCAATTTCAGAGTGAATGAAGGTTTTAAAATGAAAACAGGCATACAGATATGAGAAATAATGAAATGGCAAATGGACAATATTTTTCACATTTCACAAAGTGTTTAGCTCATTCTTCTATCACATGAAATATGTGATACAACAATAAAAATCATACTATAACAGTGATGTATTGGAATGCTTTTTTAATAAAGAATTTTTTATTTAAAAGCAAAAAAGTACAGAAAGAAATGTAGGCTATTAAACTCTGGTATAAATAATATGCTAGTGCTGTGTAGTAGGCATTTGTGTGAAATAACGACAATACTTTACTTCACTATCCTTCTATTGAAAGTCATTCAGAGAATGTTGCTTTGTTTGATTCTAGAGGAGCCCTGTATGTGCCACAGCAAACTGGAGTTAAAGGATCTGGAATCTGAAGGTCTGAAAATTTCAGTAATTCTGCACTGATTTCAGGTGTGTATTTTAAGATAATGAATTGCTAATTTAAAAAATGCAATTTAATTGCTGAATTAAAAACTTGAAGCTCCGTTATTAAATAACATTTATTTTGCTCTTCATAATTATGAAATTTGTGTACTTTTACTGTCTTGTTTAAAATGCCAGTGTTGTCTACACATTACCAAATCAATTAAATGGGTAGGGTAACTCCCACTTCTATACTAAGTTTTTTTATGCTATTTGGGTTGATTGTTTTTATTATTATTAAAACTCTATCTAGTTAATATGTTGATCTAAATACTATAAATTATGTAATTTTGATGTAAATTATTAATTCCATGCCACTACAGAATGCTGTTTATCAGAGTTCCTCTGGTACCAAAACAGGGGATGTAAAAGGCTGTAGTTGAGAAAAACATTGTTGCATAAGGAATAGAACAAATCAAAATTATGTTTCTAAACACTTCAGAAGTTTAAGAAAGTATTAATTCCTTTTTCATTAAAATCTCATGGCCTGCACCCATCTTTACTCCGTGTCTAAAAAAATGCGCCAACCCTCCACATGCATTACCCTACTTCAAAAGCTAATGCCATAAAATTGGGAATGTACCTCTTGTGACATATTGAAACAGAACAAAAATTAATAGGGAGAGATGAGAAGGAAACTACTCTGCAAGATTTTGCGAGAGTTCCTAATATGCAATAATATATTCTATGTGTGAAATTCAGTGCTGTAATCATATTCATAAGGAAAAATACATCTTGCTGCCTAGTACTTTAAGTTGCTTATTCAGAATATGTATCACTGTGATAATTACATTTATGTGGGATATTCTCATCTTTTGATGCAGAAGATTTCTAATAACCAATACCAAAATAATTTTTTTGTGCAATGTAAATAGCTGTTTGAATCTTATCCCATTTAGAAGCTGGAGGAAAAGAAGTCTCTGTTCTTGTCTGTGGAAGATATAAGCATTCCAAGTTTTCAAAGCATAATGCAGCCAGCTGAGAAGTTGTTGTGGTTTAACCCCAGCGGGCAGCTAAGCCCCACACAGGTGCTTGCTCCCTCCCCGCCTCAGTGGGTTGGGGGAGAGAATTGGAAGGGCAAAAGTGAGAAAAATTGTGGGTTGAGATAAATACGGTTTAATAGGTGACACAAAAACTCTGTGCACAAGCAAAGCAAAATAAGGAATCACAGCTTTCCATCGGTAGGCAGATGTTT